>NC_071512.1:109137644-109455144 GCF_027887155.1 Malaclemys terrapin pileata | reverse complement strand
CCTGTGCCGTTAACACTGTCTGTCCAATGTGTGTTCTAGTGCCCAGCGCCCCACCACGAAAGGTGGAGGTGGAGTCTGTGAATTCAACAGCCATCCGGGTCAGCTGGAAACTGCCACTCTCCAACAAGCAGCATGGACAGATCCGGGGATACCAGGTCACTTACGTGAAGCTGGAGAACAATGAACCGCGAGGGCAGCCTGTTATCAAAGATGTCATGTTAGCAGAGGCCCAGGTACAGCATGGGGACCGCGGGCTGCTGGGCATGGGACAGTCACTATTGCTCTGTCTGCGCAAACACCAGATGTACACTGTGATGTGCAGGACACAGGACGCAGCCAGAGGCCACTAAGTCACTGGCTAGACCCAGGGACAGACCAAGCTGATTCCTGGAGGAGACTTGTGGCTGCCCCCTTTGGAACAGGGGTTTGCTGGGCTCGTGGGCTGGTGACGAGGTCAATGAGAGGATGATTGCGCTGTCCGCCTCCCTTCCACCCCGCGGCTCCCCTGAGGTTCTGGGGGAGAGCTCAGCTGGCAGGGATTTGGTTCCTTGTAGCCACATCCCTGCCTGTGAGAGGGACGTGGGGAGCTGGCACGTAGTGTCCGCACCTTGCCAAGCAGGGAGTGACCCTTCAGAGAGCTTTAAATAAGTCTTTCCTGTCTGCTGCCTTCTGCATTGCCAGTGTTCAGCAAGGGGCAGAGCCACCTTAAGGTACAGCTCCCTAGGCAGGACTTGCTTCATGTTTGCCCAGCCCCGCCTATTTGCACATTGCGCCGAGAGCCATGAAATTCCCCGTTGCCAGGCTCTGCCCGTAGGACTCCAGCCAGCCGTGCCCATTTACAGCTCTGCTTTGGTCAGGTGAGACTCAACCTAGATTTACCTTTGGAAACACAAAGGTAGACAGAGCAGGCAGGTCTGAGAGGGCTGGGCAGGAGTGAAGAGGTGAGGCGGACCTTGGGAATGGATTTCCCTCGCTGCATTCACTCTCACTCCATGCTTTGGGCTGCCAGGAGGCTGCATGGTGCGCCTCGACTCCTGCAGTGTATTCCATGTGCCGGCCCTCGCTCTGGTCACTCTAGACTTCCAGCACAAGAAAAAGCAGTCGCCCCTCCCTGGGAGGAACTTTCCTGGGGCCAGAGACCTCTTCCGAGCCTCGCCTGAGGAGAGCCCCGAGCCCTGCACGGGATGGACCTGGGCCATTCTCTGCGAAGAGAATTGCACAAATGAAGTACACATCCCCTGCTGCAAGTGACAAGTGGCCGATTCAGACCTCGCTTGAATCAAACCCAGTATAAACACTGGAGAGCTGCAGCCATTAATTGATCCATCTCCTGAATGCAGCTCTGAATCACTTACCCATTTCTCAGCAGGGAGCACAGTGCTCAGAGCAGGTTTTCCCCACTCAGACTCTGAAGGAGTAAACCCAGCAGCAGTGTGGAGAAGGACAAGGTAGAGGAGAGGAAATGGGCTGAGAGCTCACTGAAGGGCTGAGGAAGTCGCTGGGGTTTCACATGCTTCTTTATTTGAATATGTAGAAAAGCTGCCTAATGGCCTTTTCCTTTCCCACCAGAGCATCATCTTCAGGCTGTAGCTTGACCAGTTTATCGCCTTCCTGTTTCGTTTGGGGCTAATGGGTTAATCCCAGTTTTAGGCCAGAGCAAGAACTAGTTGCCTTCAGAACCTTTCCTCTTCAGCCGGTCAATCTCATTTTCATTTCTGGCTCATTTCCTGGACAATGGGCAGTTTAGAGAGAGCAGCTCTGGTCTCTGGAGCCCCCTGCAAGCTCACTGCAATGAGGGTAGATTCCACTTTCCGATGTGTATCCAACTCCTGTCAAACGTTCCCTAAGCTCCTTTTTGCAGGGATGTGTCCGTGCCCCTGTAGGAGGGGTAAGCCCTGCTGTGTGTGTGTCTGAGACCATGTCGGTATTTCACAGCACCTCAGCAGCTGTTCCGTAGCCAAAGATGTACAAAGGGGGTAGGTAGTCCTCGTTAATTAACTGTCATCTTGTCTTGCTGAAAGACTTGCCCATCATAGGCCTTGGGCATCCAGGGACGGTGTTGGTTTGTCCCAAGTTTTTTGGTTTGTTTGTTTTTCACACACAAGTTGTGATCAAGCAAGCAAGTTGCAGGTTTTTTTGGCCCTGTGGAGCGCTTGTCAGTCTTTGGCATTATGTGGAAAGTTCATTGCTAGCTGTGGAGTCTCCTAGGTACTTCTCCAAGCTACAGATCATGCCAGTCTCCTCCATTTCAGGGAAGTCCCATGGAGTGAAATTAGAAGGGAAGCTAAGGCAAGCTGGTAATTGTCATGAGGAGTATTGCTTTTCAGGAACCAGGTGGCTGCAGAGATGAGCTGATAACTTTGCAAGGAGACGTCTTCTGTGAGTGATTAGGAGAGAACTTTCCCAGCACCAGCAAGGAGGAGCTACTGATCACTGCTTGTGCAGAAATGTCAGGCTCTTCCAGGTGGACAGGAACAAGAAGAGAATTAAACTGATTGCATATCTGGGGTCAGAGAGGAAATTTATTTCCGGGCATGTGGACAGGGCCCCTCCTGGATGATCTGCTGATTGTGAGTGGGCATAGTCTACCCCAGGGGTGGGCAAACTACGGCCCGGGGCCGGATCCAGCCCCTCAGGGCTTTGGATCCGGCCCGCGGGATTGCCCAACGTGGCGCCATGGACCCGGTGCCGCTCTCAGAAGCTCCATGTGCGTTGCCCTTGCCTCCAGGCACCACCCCCCGCAGCTCCCATTGGCCGGGAATGGGGAACCGCGGCCAATGGGAGCTTCGGGGGAGGTACCTGGAGGCGTGGCAAGGGCAGCGCACACTTGAGGTAAGCGGCGCCAGGCCGGAGCTCGAACCCCTCCTGCACCCGGCCCCCCAACTCCCTGCCCTGAGCCCCCTGCCTGCACCTCGCATCCCTCCTGCACCCCAACTCCCTGTCCTGAGCCCCCTCGTACACCCCGCCCCCCAACTCCCTGCCCTAAGCCCCCTGCCTGCACCCCAACGCCTGCCCTGAGCCCCCTCCTGCACCCCGCACCCCTCCTGCACCCCAACTCCCTGCCCTGAGCCCCCTGCCTACACCTCGCATCCCTCCTGCACCCCAACTCCCTGCCCTGAGCCCCCTGCCTGCACCTCGCATCCCTCCTGCACCCCAACTCCCTGTCCTGAGCCCCCTCGTACACCCCGCCCCCCAACTCCCTGCCCTAAGCCCCCTGCCTGCACCCCAACCCCTGCCCTGAGCCCCCTCCTGCACCCCGCACCCCTCCTGCACCCCAACCCCTGCCTTGAGCCCCCTCTCACAGTCCGCACCCCTGCCCTGAGCCCCCTCCTGCACTCCGCACCCCTCCTGCACCCCAACTCCCTGTCCTGAGCCCCCTCATAGACCCCATACCCCTCCTGCACCCCGCCCCCCAACTCCCTGCCCTGAGCCCCCTGCCTACACCTCGCATCCCTCCTGCACCCCAACTCCCTGTCCTGAGCCCCCTCATAGACCCCATACCCCTCCTGCACCCCGCCCCCCAACTCCCTGCCCTGAGCCCCCTGCCTACACCTCGCATCCCTCCTGCACCCCAACTCCCTGTCCTGAGCCCCCTCGTACACCCCGCCCCCCAACCCCTGCCCTAAGCCCCCTGCCTGCACCCCAACCCCTGCCCTGAGCCCCCTCCTGCACCCCGCACCCCTGTCCTGAGCCCCCTCCTGCACTCTGCACCCCTCCTGCACCCCAACTCCCTGTCCTGAGCCCCCTCATAGACCCCATACCCCTCCTGCACCCCGCCCACCAACTCCCTGCCCTAAGCCCCCTGCCTGCACCTCGCATCCCTCCTGCACCCCAACCCCTGCCCTGAGCCCCCCCACACCCTGCACCCCAATTCCCTGCCCTGAGCCCCCTCGTACACCCCGCATCCCTCCTGCCCCCTGCCCCCCAATTCCCTGCCCTGAGCCCCCTCATACACCCCGCACCCCTCCTGCATCCCAACCTCTGCCCTGAGCCCCTTCATGCACACCGCACCCCTGCCCTGAGTCCCCTCCTGCACCCCACCCCCTTTCCTGAGCCCCTTCATGCACCCCTCCTCTGCTCCAATCCCTTGCCCTGAGCCCCTTCCTGCACATCGCACCCCCTCCTACACCCCAACCCCTTGCTCCAGCCCTGCATACAATTTCCTCACCCAGATGTGGCCCTCGGCCCAAAAAGTTGGCGGTGGTATAAGACGTTGCTGCTAAAGCTGACTCTGAATTGGTCACTGTTTGAGGCTGAGAAACACAGAGGGAGCAGCTGGAGCCGAAAGGCAGAAGAAAGGGGAATGGAGATGTGAGTTATTCAGATAATAGGGAGCCGCAGTGATCCAGAACCGTTGAAGCTGTGCGGGAAGCCAGCAGCGAGCAGCAATCCTGGTGCCGGAGAGTATTTCTTTTCCTTTCCCAGCCGCCTTCCTAGGGACTGTAATTGGCTGTTGGAAAGGTCCTGTGGTGGAGTCGAGGCCTCTCTTCTGCCATGGCTGTGCTGTGACTGATTTTCCCATCCAAGTTCTTGATATTTCAGTAAAGGTTTAGTCAGTGCCTCACCTCCGACTGACAGACAGCAGGGCAGATCAGCATCTGGCCTTGGGGAAGACCTCGCAGACAGCGACAGGTGCTGCGGTATCGCAGACTTTGGCCTGAGCACAACCGCGTGGCTGGGCTGCATCTCCCCTGTGGGCTCTGCTGGTGGCGCAGGAGAGAAACCACGGCTGGATGCTGGCAGGGTTCTAGTTTGCCTGGGGCTGCTCTCATCCGCCGCTCTGGTCTTGCGAGTGGAGGCTCCCCGTCTCTGGGCTGCTTTGGGAGACCCCACGAGAGCAAGTGACTGGAAGCAGAACAGTTTCTTTCACTTGTGCTGGGTCTGTGGCTCCTGCATCTCCACACACGGTCTGAGAGAGTGTGATCCTTCCCCCGTGGAGTTCCGAGTCCTGTGGCTGCCGGAGATCACCGACTCTAGCTTCCAAAGCAAGTGGGGAGCCCCACCCACATTCCTGGGGTACCCTGCCCACAGGCAGCAGACCTTCCACTCCCTGTGTGCTCCGTGAGCAGTAACCCCGTTCTTCCTTTCCTCCTGGGCTCGTGGGCCTCTCCCGGATCCGCGACCCCAGGAACCGACCCGTTACGCTGCAGATCCACATAGTGAGCCGAGGTGGGACCAAGCGGATCATCCCCAGAAGGCGACAGGACATCGGCTTGCTGTTTTCTCCTCGGCCGCCGTCTGTGGCCTCAGATTCAGCACGGAGAGAGGGAGCAGCTCGCCCAGCCTTGTCACTGGGGCGCTTCCAACGTCTCTGGCCCTCTGCTCTCAATGAGCCCTCACCAGACATGCTCCCCGTGTGCTGACCCTCTGCTAATTGAGGAGGGCTTTCCCAGAGAGCTTCCAGCTCTGGGAACCAGCTGGCCACGCTGGGAGTGAAGAGAACTGGCTGCTGCTTCGACTGTTCCGTTCTGTGCTTCAGCCATGGAGCACATACAGTCCCAAGGGAGATCTTCATGGTGAGGCTGAGGGGGGGCATCAGCCATGCTCTGTCCATCTGTCCGGCATTCACAGACCATCTCAGGGCATGTCCTGCCAAGCTTCTCGAAAACAGCAGAGGAGTGAAAACCAGTTCTCTCTGAGTAGCATGCCTGGGAAATTAGCGAGCCCCATTTCCCTGCGCCCGCCCCACACAAGCATCAACAAGAAGGCTTGTCCTGAGCCCCCTGCTCTGCCCATAGGGTGATTTGCAGAGACCCCCCTCCTGAAGCCTCCCTTCCCCTGTGGTTAGTTGCCTGGCTTGGGAGGAAGACTCAGTGCCCTGCTTTCATGAATGGGGCAAAAGCGAAAAGTATCTGCCAGTGCCAAGAGGAACTCTGGAGCAGGAGGTAATGCGACGGGCTAGACCACAGGGGCCTCTCTCCAGCCCGAGTTCTGAGCAAGCACTGCACGTATCGGAGATCTCACTGTCACCACTGCATTCAGTGGACAAAGAGGGTCAGAAATCTGCCTTGCACAGGCGAGCTAGTTGAGAAGGGCTAGAGCCGTGGTCAGGGAGGCAACTGTTTCCTTGGAGAGGGACATAACTGCGACGCGCGGTGCTGAAGTGCAAAATGAAATGTCGTAAATGCATTGCAGCGGCCATAAATACAGGCTGTTAGCTTTAGCACTTCCCTGTGCCATCTTGCCTCCTGTATGCAGCACCATCTGAATCCCGTTTGTCAAGGTTTCTGTGTTCTCAAGTTCAATTTGTCCTACACAGCACCCCTAAACACTTACGAGGTAATGGAGCTGGTTTAGGAGGGAAATGTTTTTATCTGCAGATATTTTCGTAATGAAACTGAATTTATAACTGAGTCTGTGCCCAGGCATGGAGTCTCAAACATGTTCCTACAGGATCGAGCCCCACTCTCATCTGAAAGAAAATTGCAATATGCAGAAGATGTAAATTTAAATGGCTCCATCATGGTAAAAATTCATCCTCAAATCTCCTGACTGCAGCTATTGCCTGTACATGGTTGGCTTATGACACTCCCCTCCGTGTGGTGTGAGGAGGTCAGTGGGGGCACCAGCCTTCAGAACCTGCATCTGCTCCATTGCTTAGCACATAGGCATGGGGTTGGCGGCTCGGTGGTGCTGCTGCAGGTCTTCTCGTTCGGAGCCTGGACAAACTCCCAAGTAGTATTTGGGATGGTGCTTTAATCAAGCTTCATAAGCTGCGTGTTCTCCCCTCCTGCCAGAGGCACAGGGCTTGGAGCAGGAGTGGATTCCTGAAAGGAAAAGCTGCTGGTCCTTTGATCCTTTCTCTAGCAAGATTTTAGTCAAGCTGTAGGCCAATGGAGTGCCTACAAAGGCTGTGCAGCACCCAGAGCATTGCACCCAGCTCAGGATGGTTAGTACAGGTAGAATTTGAGCCAGCAAGAATGTAATTACTCGAGTTGGACTGAAGACAGAACACTGGAGATAACACCCAGACCTTGTGAACGAGGATCTTTAATGATGGCATTTGGTCAGGACCTTGGTTTTATAGGACATCTCTGGGGATGACCTGACCTCTTCCTTGAAAAAGACTTTTAAGATGGTTTATGGGCACAATTTTAGTTGCAGTATAATGCCATTCTGTAGGTGCAATATAATAGAAATTCAGAGGAGCAGTTTAGCCAATAGCTGGTTCCCACTGAATTCAGAGATTAAAACAGTAAAACGTTGAAGATGGGCCATGCATTTTAATACTCCGACAGTCTACCAGAGCCCCCGTCGTTCAGACACGGCCCACTCTGGGAGAGCACCTCGGGTACCTTGTGGCTCTGCTAACATTAGCTCTTCCAGGGCATCTGCAGCTCTGCAGGCCCATTGCAAACATGAACGGGGCTTCGGGGTGTGAACCCTGCCTATCGTTGGGGGCCAGGGGTGAGGCACAGAGCGGTGACGTGACTTTCCCAGGGCCTCACCATAAATGAGCCACAGAGCTAAGAACAGAACTCTGATTCCTGACTCTAGTTCCTGTGCGTTAACCACTAGACAATGCTGCTTCTGCGCAGACACCATAACTCACGTCACTTAATGCACTGCCTTAGCCAAAGGAACCTTGCCACGATCTCTGTGGCCATTCCCTCTGCGTGCAGCCTACCAGAACCTAGCTGCCGGCATGGACGGTGGTAGCCTAGCCCTGCCTGAGATTTAATGACCAAGATGCCATTGGATGTCTAGCAAGCTCCAGTCTATTTGTAGCGGTTACCAGAAATCGGCGCTCTCTCCCGAGGATGGCAGATAAGCCTGCCACAGTTGACGCTGTCTACAGGAAATGTTTCATAGCCTTGCCTGCGGGGAGCTCTTCCTGCCAAATGTGCATTTACCACTTGCCGTTCTTTTGTTACACAGCAGGGGGCGATGTTCACATCAGGATTTCTCATCTCAATGTTCAGCGGGTTGGATGCTCTAGTTTCCCGGCTTGCTCAGCCTGCGAGCTGGGGGCCTCCTTTGTGCGATGTGTATGTGGGGGGGGCTTGCAGCTCCGCTTTGCATGAGCCCGCCCCAAAGTGCCTCCACAACATAACTACGGGCATTTTGGGTCAGACCAAAGGTCCATCTAGCCCAGTGTCCTGTCTGCTGACAGTGGCCAATGCCAGGGGCACCAGAGGGAATGAACAGAACAGGGAATCACAAAGTGATCCCTCCCCGTCGCCCTTCCCAGCTCCTGGCAAACAGAGGCTAGGGACACCGTCCCTGCCCATCCTAACAGCCATTGATGGACCGATCCTCCATGAATTTATCTAGTTCTTTTTAGAACCCTGTTATAGTCGTGGCCTTCACAACATCCTCTGGCAAAGAGTTCTCTGCTGCCTATTAATTTCATTGGGTGACCTCTAGTTCTTGTGCTATATGGAGGAGTAAATAACACTTCCTTATTCACTTTCTCCACACCAGTCATGATTGTATAGACCTCGATCATATCCCCCCCTTAGTTGTCTCTTTTCCAACAGCCCCAGTCTTTTTAATCTCTCATCATATGGAAGCTGTTCCATACCATTAATCATTTTTGTTGTCCTTCTCTGTACCTTTTCCAATTCCAATATATCTTTTTTGAGATGGGGCGACCAGATCTGTACAGAGTATTCAAGATGTGGGTGTATCATCGATTTATATAGAGGCAATATGCTATTTTCTGTCTTATTATCTATCCCTTTCCTAATGATTCCCAACATTCTGTTCATTTTTTTGATTGCCGCTGCACATTGAGCGTGTGTTTACAGAGAACTATCACAATGACTCCAAGATTTTTCTTGAGTGGTAACAGCTAATTTATATCCCATCAGTTTGTATGCATAGTTGGGATTATGTTTTCCAGTGTGCATTACTTTGCATTTATCAGCATTGAATTTCATCAGCCATTTTGTTGTCCAGTCACCCAGTTTTCTGAGATCTCTTTGTAGCTCTTCACAATCTGCTTTGGACTTAACTCTCTTGAGTAATTTTGTATCGTCTGCAAGTTTTGCCACCTCCCTGTTCACTCCCTTTTCCAGATCTGCCTTCTTGCAGATGATGTAGTATCAAAAGCCTTTTGAACGTCACATCAGCACTTCCTCTGTTATTTATTGTGGTTTATTTAGCTCTGGTTTCCAGTGAGAGACAATGGCTGAAAAGTCACCACGCACAACACTCTGGAGCAGAGAGCAAACCTGTGATTGGGTTCTGGGCCAAAAATCTCTCTCAGTTGCTACTGCTGTCAGTTCCCTGGGTGGTGGCAACAGGGGAAGCCCTAGTGAAGATAGGTCTCTAGGCAGCCATCATTGTCCAGAGCAGGTCTAGTGATTATAACGTTCAGCCCTTGTCTATATCAGGACTCCCCTGATTGCTAGCACCAGTGGAGCTAGCAGAAAAGGCTAGCTGCAGGCAAGGCAGGAGAGAGGGAGGGGCCCAGAGACCCCTGTCTGCAGAGTTAGCAAGTGGTCACCTCTCCATCTTCACGAGAGGGAAGCTGCTTGGCCTTGCTTTGTATGTGTTCTCTCAGCCCTGCTGCACAGGCTGGCTGCATGTAGGGGATTGCACTGTATCCCACGTCTGTCCTTGGATACAGCCTGTGCTGAGTGATCCTCTTGTGTGTAAGTGTTGTAACCCATACCCCATCCTGCTAACCCAGGCTATTGTCATTCTCTCCCTCCCCACCACCCCACCCCGCCTAGAAGTCCTCCCTTAAAATTCTGTCTTCATTTTTCTCTCCTCCTTCCTTTCTCCCCCATCAGTGGAGGGCTGAGGACTCCATCGACCATGTAAGTACCACTCGTGTGTGTTCTCGTTTGGATCAGAGGGGTCTGGCAAATCGATGTATGAATTTTGTAGACATAGTGCTGTCAAAACATCCCTTTCACTCCCTTAATGAGGCTGGAGAGTTGCACTGTGAAGCCTTCCACAAGCAGCAAATCCAGAGAAAATTGGCATTTAGATTGCTGCTAAATGCAGAAAAGCAATTGACATTTTCTATAATCTGTGTTTCCAGCTTGTTGCAATGCAATTTTAGGCAGACTCAAGTGATCGACTCAGGAGGTGCATCCTACTCTCTGCGGCGGTTGGCTCAGCTAGGTGTATGGTAAAATCAGATAGAGAATCTTTAAACCTCATTGATCCCAGTCATGAAAAATAACCTACACGCTCAACCGTGACCTTTGGCTGAAACAGAGACTGTTTGCATGTGATTGTTTTCCTATTACAGTTGCATCCAATTTTTCCCAAGTAATTTTGAAATATAAATTTGGAGGAACAAACTAGAAAATGACCTTTTTAGAGTGAGCAATTCAATTACGCACCCCACTGTGGGCTTCCCAGGCCCAGTCCATTTCTCCCGCTGTTTAAACTGAGGAGTTTTGCTAGGAGTGGTTTTGTGATGACAGCCCTATGTTTCCATTGTGTAATCATCTCTTCCTTGATCCATCCCCATCTTACTTCCCCTCCCCCGCTCCCAGGGGCATGCTCTTGCACGAGAATTTCTCTTTGCATGGGTTTGGGAGGAATTCGTCCTGGTGGGAGGTTCCGAGTCTGTAGGTTCTTTATGGGGTGCTCACCGCGGCTCTCTGGGCACCAGTTTCCTGTGCACTTGCTCACTCACACAGGTGAGGAGTGGAGAGGTGGAATTTCGCTCCTGCTCTGATTTTGGTGTCGTTCTTGTTGGTGCTTGTTGATCTGTGTCTCTGGCTTTGCTGGTTCCACAATGACAATCAGGTGGCGTTGGCGAAGTAAGGCTGGGCAGGCCCCTCACAGGTGGGTCTGGTGTTTGGGAGACCAATTAATGGGAGAGCAGCAATGATTCCAGAGCGGACAAACAGAAGAGCCCTTGAAAGGCCTTTAAGGAAGCCCTGGAAAGTAGACACAAGTCCCAGGAGACATCGCATCTCCCCATCCCCCAGTGCAAGTCCTATCCTGGCCCCTTCGCACATGATTCACCCGCCCTGGCCCCTGTCATTCCTTGTGTTTGTTTCCATCCGGTAGTAGTGCATCCCTCGGACCCTGGCCAGTGGCTTTACCGTGGTGCATGGAAGGCCGATGGTTGGGTCTGAACAACTGAGCCTGTGGCATGGCAGAGAACGGGGTCTGTCCTGCCTGGCCCCGCTCAGCTGGGGAGTCAAGTGGGGTTTTGCCTTTCCAGGAACGTCCCTACGTTGTCGAATAGGCAACATGGACGAGAAATGGGAGAGGGGCTGTGGGGGGGTCTGATAGGCTTTGGTGGAGGTAAATCCTTGGCCCCTGTAGAGCGGGGATGCAGAGGGAACGCACCAGAGGTCAGGCTCTGTCCTACAGCGGTCATTAGTGTGTGCAGGGGTCCCCCCGCCCGACGTCACTGCGACAGCACTCCCTGTTAGCCAGGACAGCCAGCGGGGAGCTCAGCAGGGAGTTACGGCCTTTCCCTGCCTTCTGGGGCCTGTGCTTACCAAGGCAGATCCCGTTCATAACATCAGTGGGAGACAAGTCCTAGGGGTCATTTTCCTCAGCCTGTCCGCAGAGTCTGTGAGCTGCTTGGCTGCCAGCCCCAGGTCCCTTTGCGGGTGGAGCGCCATCAGCTGGAAGGTGGGCGTGCTCTGTTCTTTGAGTAAAATGTGCCTGAGGGGCTCATGCCCTCCTGGCGCCCCGGGAAGGGTGGGGCTGGGGGGGGGTGCTGCACGGCAGCGAGGCACTCTCAGCAGGAGCTGACACGCTCTGAGCACATCCTCCGCTCCAAGCCTCAGTTTCTTCACTGCTAGCAGGGCCTTCCCTCCACCGCCAGCAGCACAGCGCTTCCCTGGCTGGGCCGCGGGGCCGCTGTTGGACTGAGCTGGAGTGATCCCAAGTTACTGCCCCCTGGCCAAGCCCACCTCGTGTATACATGGACCCTCCCTGGCAATGATGCTGCAGCGGAGTTTCAGCCTGGGGGGGCCAGAGCAGCAATGCCTGACGAGCCCCTCTCCTGGAACCCAGCGGCTCCCCCACCCGGGGTTGTCTACCAGGAGTTCCCAGCAGGATTCCAGGCTGCTTCAAATTCCAAAATCAGCCCCAGAGAGGGTTGCACTGATGTATCCCGAGCTGGCCTTCTGCTTTTGTGGGTGGCTTTGATTTGTTGTGATCCTCTCATGCTTGCTGGCAGGGTCCTGGCTGTCCCTGAAGGCTTTGCCTAGAATGCAGCTTCCAACCCAAACTTCCTGGAAACAGCAGCTGTGGAGGCAGGAGTGGGGACAAGGCTCAGAGGAGTTACTTGGAGCGGGGTAGGGGTGGGCCTCATCCCCTCTCAGCCTCGGTTTCTAGACAAGTTTGCACAGGTCTGGTGACCGCTTTGGATACGGGCACAAAACCCTGAGTGTCGGAGAGGTGGCAAGTGAGATGTGAGAAAGGGAACCACTGGAACGAATGTCGTCATCGTTCCGTTAATGCCGCACGGGCGCAAGGTTAGAGACCTCCAGGGGGTGTGATGCACGAAACGAAACCAGTCAACATCAGTGCGTTTCTGGCTGAAACCCTCCTTCCTGCACCCCAAGCAGTAACAATATTTGTTTCTTCTTGCTTATTTTCTGCTCACCTTATGAATGGTCCCACAGGAAACCATCATCGGAGGCCTTCTACCTGAAACCACCTATTCCGTCACCGTGGCAGCCTACACCACCAAAGGAGATGGTGCACGCAGCAAACCCAAAATCGTCACTACGACGGGGGCGGGTGAGTGTGGTGCTGCTGGGTGGGCTTATGGAATTCCCTGGGACCCAGCACAGCGGATACTGCTGAGGACGCACGTTTGGAGGGAGTGGGCAGACTGGGGAATGTCATGGGGATTTGTACTTCTGCAGTGGGGGCAAAGGATGAGAGTGCGATCAGCATCCCTTACGCACAGGCTTTACCTGTGGATCAGTTGTGCAGGGTTCACACAGAGCAGGGGTGCAGGTGGGAAATGGACAGTCACTGAGAGGGCAAAAGGAGAGAAAAAGCAGCAGCCCTTTGGAAGAGATCTGTGAAAAAACTTTCCAGCCTTACTGTACCCCTCGACCCAGGGAGTAGGCAAGGGAAAGCCAGGTCCTAGACCCCACCACCTCTGAACTGACGTCCCCCTCACGCAGCTTTCTGATGCACCAACATCTGGTTGGGGCGGCTGGAGGAATTAGCCACGGTGGCTGTTGAGCCTCCTGCAGCTGAAGGGTTTTTGAGAGGCCGTTAGAAGTGGATCCAGCCCATTTTTGATGCTGCACCTCTACATGTAACTAGACAAGCCCAGCTTAAACCAACACCAGCTGCTGCAGAGGTGCAGCAAAATGCCACATGCAGTCTCTGGATCCCGCTGAACCCAGCCAGAGTTCTACTGGCTAAACAGAGAAGCATATCTAGTGCCAGTGCCCAGAAAAGCCCGTGTCGTGGTTCAGGGATACCACGAGAACATGGCAGGCGCTTGGCTTTTCTCTGGGAACGTGGTGGGAGCAGGTTTGGGTGGTTCTTGGGAGAGAGGACCAGTGAGCTGGCATTGCCTACTCATTGATTTTTGGATCACTAGCCCTGTCCTACATGTGGCAGTGCTGCTGATCAGCCGAGTCGCCCCAGGCAGGGTGTTTATCGCTCATTAGAATGGGAATGCATTTTGCATGAACTGGAAATCTGAATTCCTGGTGCATTAACCTAGGAACAGCTCTCTCTCTCTCTCCATGCTGCTCCAGATGGCACCAGGATAACTCCAGAGGTCATTTCCATTGTCAGCATCTCAGCTGCTCTATCCCCCCTGCCTGACCAGGGCGTACATTCTGTGGAGTTAACACAGCTATCCTGCAAACAGGAGAAGCTTCCTAACCATCCCAGTGCTACACCCTAAACCGCAGCAGATCGTCCCACCTTGTGATGCATAGATAACGATATGTTGAATCAGCTTTGAAAAATCATCTGTCCCTGACTCCTAGCGGCTGTTAGTGATTGTGTTGTGAGTTTGAGTAATGGAGAGAGCGACATTAGCAGTGTGCACCTCTACCCCGATAGAACGCTGTCCTCGGGTGCCAAAAAAATCTTACCACATTATAGGTGAAACTGCGTTATATTGAACTTGCTTTGATCCACCGGAGTGCGCAGCCCCTCCCCCCGGAGCACTGCTTTACCGCGTTCTATCCGGATTCGCGTTATATCGGGGTAGAGGTATATACTGAATTATATGTGCTTAAATAGTAACAGAGTCCCCTCCTACAGATTTGTCCAGCTCCTAGGGACCTTAGAAGGGAACAGTATCGTGGGCCTCTGAGGACAGAATTGGGCCAGAACACCATCAAATACAGTGTCTGGTTTATTACCACCAGGACATTATCCCACTGATTAGGAATGTTTTCCGTATCAGTTGGATTGTATACCAATCTGATCGGCTTCGGAATGGTGATGCCCTTTGTGTACGTGGTGGGGAATCCAGGTATTAAATCCTCGATTCCAAACTAACGGTTCTTAACCTGTGAAGGCAGCAGCCCTTCACTTGCGCCGCATGAGCAGAATTTCAGTGGCTTGACTGTTGCTGCTCCCCAGTCACATCGACATTCCCGTCATGAATTGGTTCATCAGCTAAACCAAAATATATTCTGATTGCTAACAGCCCACCCCGCGCCTCTTACTGCCTCTGCAGATGGTAAAATTACAAGGTTGGGGATGACATTTTTCTGCATTCAGATAGATCAGGATGCTGGGTATGGGGTTTTGTGCATCTGTTGCAACACATCAGAGGGGTAGCCGTGTTAGTCTGAATCTGTAAAAAGCAACAGAGGGTCCTGTGGCACCTTTGAGACTAACAGAAGTACTGGGAGCATAAGCTTTTGTGGGTAAGAACCTCACTTCTTCAGATGCAAGTAAGTCAATGCATCTGAAGAAGTGAGGTTCTTACCCACGAAAGCTTATGCTCCTAGTACTTCTGTTAGTCTCAAAGGTGCCACAGGACCCTCTGTTGCTTGTTGCAACACAGTACATCAGGGTCTAGGTTTTCCTGGTGCTATGGCACTTGTCTGCAGAGAGATCAGCACCTGGATTTGGGTCCATCTGTGTCTATGCATCTAGGCTTGTATGCTGCACTTGCCACTATGTTACCTGAGCATAAAGTTACACCAATCCTGGACCCAGTAGACCTGAGTTTCTCTCCTCTCGCTCTTTCTGGCAGCAGGATGGGTTTGTGGGTGGTCACAACGTCTTTATGTTCCAGTCCCAGGCAAGCCCTCCATGCTGATTAGCACAACAGCCATGAACACCGCTCTCATCCAGTGGCACCCCCCCAAGGAGATGGTCGGGGAGCTGCTGGGGTACCGGCTGCAGTACAAACGCACCGACGAGGAGAAGATGAACATCATGGACTTTGAGAAAAACGTCCATCACTACACTGTGACCAGCCTGCACAAAGGTGCCACCTACATCTTCAAGCTGTCTGCCAAGAACAGAGCCGGTCCAGGGGAGGAGTTCGAGAAGGAGATCACCACGACCGAGGACGTGCCCAGCGGCTTCCCGCAGAACCTGCGTGTGGTGGGGCTCACCACCTCCACCACAGAGGTGGCCTGGGATCCCCCAGTGCTGGCGGAGCGAAATGGGAGAATTACCAACTACACAGTTATGTACAGAGATATCAACAGCCAGCAGGAGCTGACCAACGTCACCAAGGAGACGAGCATCATGCTGACCAACCTCAGACCTGACACCACCTATGACATCAAAGTGAGGGCCTGCACCAGCAAGGGGGTGGGGCCACTCAGCCCCAGCATCCAATCCCGGACCATGCCTGTTGAGCAAGGTAACACGCCTTACAGACGGTGACCCTCCCTTTGGTGTGGCAGGCTGGATTCCCTGGGCTCTGGCTAACGAGGCTGTACGTCGTCTGGTTTCCTCTAGTAAAAGTGGCTCGGCACAGGGAGCCTCGCTGAAGGCGTCCCTCACGTTGCCTGTTACTAGGAGGAGGATTTTTTGGTGGGAACATAATTGCCTTTGTCACTTCACAGGCACACCCCCGTTACCTGTACAGGAAAGGGTCTCTGCTGGCTCGGGTGCAGACCTGAGAGCTGCTGGCTTTTGATCCTGGCAAAGGGGCAGGAGAGTCCTCAGGGGGAGGGGAAGCTACAGTTCAGTCTAGACCTGCCGGTCTCTGCTGTTCAAGAACGGAGTCACAATCGGAACTCGGCTGGGCCGAGAGACTTGGGGAAAGGTTGCTGCTCTCCCCTGCTTGTCTCCTTTCCTGCCACAGCTGAATTCAGTAACCCGTGCTGCCGAGCCACTGCTGGGCCAGGCTGGCAGCTCACAGGCGTTGTTTTTCATTTCAGTGTTTGCTAAGAACTTTCGGGTCAGCGCCGTGATGAAAACGTCCGTGTTGCTGAGCTGGGAAGTGCCTGACTCCTACAAGTCTGCGGTGCCTTTCAAGGTAAGGACCAACTGCACGGGATGCCAGGGTGCCCCCGTGGCAGGTGAGCAGCATCTCTACCGAGCGCCAGGCTCTCAGGCAAACGATTGGCTGAGCAAGGTCCCATTGCTTGTCAGCTCGGGGAGGCCTCCGAGCACAGCAATAAGGATCTGCTGATGCTATAGAAAGCAAAGCTGCTAACCCGGAGGTGCTGCTGCTTTCTCACCCTCCTTCCCAGCATCCTGGTCTCTGGCAGGGCTGCAAGCCATAGCCGTGCCAGTGAAGGGGGTCAGCAGTGTTGAGTCCGACAACTAAAATGATTGCTCTGAGGCCAGCAGGAAAAGCCAAATGGGACACGCCTGTATCGTGTGCTAAGCCAGGATGGCGTGTGCCACGTTAGGTCGTGGTCATTAGACTGTGCGCCAGTGCTGGGAGGTTCCTCCTAGATGGGTCACGAGGTGGCCCTAGAGGGTTACTAACAGGCCAGGCCCAGGTTGCCGTCACTGAGCGAGCTCACCATCCAGCTATAGACCTGAGCAGAGGAACATTGACTCCAGGTGCTAAGCCTCCACCCTTCCCTGGCCTGGGCCCACTGGTTCCTTTCCACTGTATATTCTCCAAAGCATCCCCTGCTCTGCTCTTACACCTGGGTACGAGGGAGACTTGTGCAGTCCTCCCAAGGCTGTTATTAATACCTCTCCCCTGCTCAGCTTTGAGGGGCTCAGACAGTCTGCCAGTTCCAGTGCCCAGGGGTCTGGAGTCTGGCTGGACGAGGTCCCACTTCCAGCCGGCCAGGACAGCTCCCTGGCAATGCCTGTGCGAGGCGCTCCTGTTCTCGGGCTCCTAGCAGGCTCTACATTTGTTTGTAAGCCAGGCTGGCCCCGCGGCACAGCAGAGCTGGTGATGCCTTACAGCTCTGTGCCCTCAGAGAGGGGGAGGAGGAGATGCTCCCCAGACATAAGGGAGAAATCCCAAGGCTGTGTAGAGCGTCCACGAGAGAGCTGGAAATGTCATCTAATCACAGGAAGCGAACAAGGCAGAACAGCCTGAAAACCAGGCAGCGACTCGACCTTAGCGTGACTCCCTTTGCCCCAGCCCGGCTAACCAGATGGCCTGTTTGCCACAGAGCGATCAGAGCAGCGGCACAGTCCCGAGCAGTGGTTCCAGGAAACTGTTTCCATTGTAGCAGTCCATGATCCCCTCTCTGACGGCTGCCTGGGCAGACCCTGCTCAAATGGCTGCTGCTCTCACTTGTCCGGCACAACGCTGGGTGTTTATCAGCCTCCAGGCCCAGAATGGCTTATTCACATGGGCCCAAGCCTGGCCGTGTCCCTTCAGCAGCCCCAGCCTGGATTGTGGGTGTGGGGAGCAGCCAAGGCACGCAGGGTGGGGGATTTCTGCAGAGGTGGTCCGGGCTGGGGAGAGAGACTCTTGCAGACAGAAGCACTGTATCTCTGCTCGGAGGGTTTGCTGTGCCGAAGGCATGGACGGGCGTGCAGGCTGACTCACGGAACCCGTACAGAGGTGATCACTAACCCTTCCAGGCATTGCACCACCTTGAATTCGGAAACGATGCAATGAAACGTGAGTTCTCTGTGCTCCCCATCGCTATAGAGGAGCAACACACCCACACCCACACACCCATACACCCATGAGAGCTTGTAGTACAGCCAGAGACAAAACCCTGGTCTCTGGAGTCCGAGTCCAGAGCTGCCCTTCTCCGCAGCTGGAACATCTCACTGCCTAGCAGTGAACTCAAGGTCAGCAGGTTCCTGTGGTGAGGGTGAACGTGTCTCCCAGGGGAGTTCTGCCACTCACCTGTGAGTGGGAAGGGGGTGCGGGGCAGGGTGCATTGCCCCGTCCATGCTGCATGTGTAGGAAACGCATGGAATGGATGAGCTGAACACAAGGGGATATGACCACACCACGGGGCAGTCTCTCCATGGCAAGTGGGAGAAGCATCTGGAATGGCTGCCTGTGTTTGTGTGTCTCTCCCCTGCTTGCTCATCCTGCCTCTCGATTATAACGCTCGAGCGGAATCACTTTGAACTTGCAGAGTTTAGCTGGAAAGAGACAGGGAATCAGAGAGGGCATGGCTCAGCTTCCCAGGGGCCGGCCACGTTTGGACAGGCAAGAGTCTCGTTGGGACAGCGGGAACAGCCCAGCTCCCGGTTTGTGCAGGGCGTTGAATGGCCAGTTTGGTTTCCCTTCCTAGTGCACTGGAGGGGATGCTACAACCTGTGGGGTGGGTAGAGCAGGTCAGGCGCCAGAAAGAATAGTGCTGATGCCTTGTCTCTGCCTTGTCGCCAAGCCTGCGGACATGAGCGGTGATTCATTCAGTGTCTGCCCCTGCTGTGACACAGGAGCAGATGGTGTTAGTTACCTGTCAGCTGAGAGCAGCCATGCAAACAGGATTGTTAAAGATATTTCTCCAATAGTATCTTTCTTCTGTTAATACTCCCAGAAATGCAGGTGCATGTGAGCCTGGAGGAACAGCCCCTGGGCTTTGACTGCCCTGAGAGAAGTCTCAACCTTCGGGAGTGTGTTTTACAAACAAGGTTCACCTCTTTACTCTCTGCTTAATGCAGGCACACGAGATGCAGAGGACAGAGCCTAATAACCATAGCAGATAAATCTCCATGGGAACAATTAGTATTATCTGCACTTGATAAACAGTCTCACACTAAATCTACATCCCAAAGGGTGTCACATTCCATGTTAACGGATTTAATTAAAGGCGATTTTGTTCTGATTGTGAGTACTGGCAGAACCTTGTGTTGTTTTTATGGGGGCATGAATTGGAGACCTCTGGAATTTTCACTCCTATCAAATCAGTAAATCAGGTGTCAGTTCTCTTCAGGGAACTTCACAGCTTCATCTGGGCCCGGGATAAACTCCCTGCAAAGTGCTGCCTGGCTTTGGTGGGGTATTTTACATTCCAGCCCTCTTGGCCATAAGCCTCAGACATTGTTCCTCGATTCCAGGGACTTTCCTCCTTGCATATTTTCCAAGTAAAGGTGAAATTTGACAATTGCTGGATTCTCACCATTTTGAGCTAGGAGCTGGTTTGGGCAGTTCCGGTGCTTTCACGTAAAGTGTAAGGTCAGCCTTGGTTGTTGTTTTTCATTTCCTTGACGCACCTCCCTGGCCTTGCCCAGGACAGAGGCTGTGTGGGTTGTGGGCAGCATTGTTAGGTATTTTACAGGGGAGAAAAAGATTCTAACTCCCTGCCAAAGTGCAGGATTCATTGTGTCTGCGCCATCCAAGATAGATGCTATCCAGCCTCCATTTGAAGGGTCTTCCACGACCTCCTGAGGCGTCTGTTCCATTGTCCTGCTGGTCTGACAGTCAGGAAGGTTTTCCTGCGATTTAACCAAAAGCTGCTGTGCTTCAGTCTTTGCATGATTCTATTCGACGTTGGTGAGGCCTCATCTGGAGTACTGTGTCCAGTTTTGGGCCCCACACTACAAGAAGGATGTGGAAAAATTGGAAAGAGTCCAGCGGAGGGCAACAAAAATGATTAGGGGTCTGGAGCACATGACTTATGAGGAGAGACTGAGGGAACTGGGATTGTTTAGTCTGCAGAAGAGAAGAATGAGGGGGGGATTTGATAGCTGCTTTCATCTACCTGAAAGGGGGATCCAAAGAGGATGGATCTAGACTGTTCTCAGTGGTACCTGATGACAGAACAAGGAGCAATGGTCTCAAGTTGCAGTGGGGAGGTTTAGGTTGGATATTAGGAAAACTCTCACTAGGAGGGTGGTGAAACACTGGAATGGGTTCCCTAGGGAGGTGGTGGAATCTCCTTCCTTAAAGGTTTTTAAGGCCCGGCTTGACAAAGCCCTGGCTGGGATGATTTCGTTGGTGTTGGTCCTGCTTTGAGCAGGGGGTTGGACTAGATACCTCCTGAGGTCTCTTCCTACCCTGATAGTCTATGATTCAGTTCAGCACATTTCTTAGTGAGCATAGAAACAGCCCCATGAATGGCAGTTAGCCTCAGCTGTGTTATAACCAGACTCCAGCCTTTGGCGATGACATTTGGACCCGCCGAGCTTTGCAAGCCTGTCTCTGTGAGCTAGAGCAGCACTAACAGGGATTTTATAGCAGGGCAGGCGTGGGTCAGCCCAGTGTTCAGCAGTTTAAAGCCCTTTGGCCACATTTCACTGCTGACTAACGTAGGTGTCACTGAGCCGTTCAGCAGCCTCTGGTTGGTATGCTAGCTTCAGCCCCTGGGCTCCCACACAGCAGTGACTTTATCCCTGTGCCCTTACATCATCTACGGTTCATGGAGAGGTGCTAACTAATGGTGCATAGCGTTGGAAAAGGTAATGCAGACTGGCAGGTAGAGGAACACAGAACCGTTGTGGGGAGAGGGGCTGGGAGCTTTGTTTCCTTGTCTTTGGACACACGTGTCTGGGCAAGGCAATGAACGTCGTCTTCGGATGTCAGCAGGAGACCATGCAGTGCAAGTTTGTGGAGCTTTTCAATCAAACCCAGAGCAAGCAAGGAGACTCTGGCTGAAAGCCCCAGACTGTCCATCCAGTCTGCAGCACTCGTGGGCCCCCCTGCCCCCCCCCCCCCCCCCCCCAGGGAAACACGGCACGCAGGTTCCTGTTCCTGGAGCTGCCGTGTTTCTGCACCAGCAGAGACGGCGGGTTGCTGACTCAGCAGACCATGATGTCTTGGTGCCGAACGCGCGGCCAGGTTCACTGTCAGCAAAGCTCGGTGTCAGTGCCCGGCTGGCTGGTTACCGGCACACTATCACACGGACACCTGTGACAGTGCAGGGGTCAGCTCCGTCAGCATGGCGGTGTCCCATAGGCCAATACAAAGCTGCCCCTCCTGTTATACAGCGATACAAACCAGTTACGTGCTACGCTCCAGATGTTACTAGTTACCCTCCTTGTGCCTCACAGCTAATAGTTCAGACAAAACGTCCTCATCCATTCTCCTGTCCTCCCCTCCGGGTCTTACCCGGGGTCCCGCCCCGCCCTCTGAGGAGAGCATGAGGTGGTTACTTGAGAGGTCTGCGTCTTCTGTCAGGAATGTGTTTGCTTGGTGATTCCTAGTGTTACTATTCTAACAAGGCCCACTTTGGTTCACAGCCAACCTTGCCTCATGCTTTTAACCATGCCTAGGTCTCCAGGAAGGCCTACAGCCTTCGCACACGTGCATTGTATAGACAACATGCCTTCCTACAGCACGTGTGGAAGCCCTTTGGAATCACTTAGTTGTGGGAGACTGTGTAATGGGAGATCCCACCTGCTGCTAGAGCAGGGTTTGGGTGACCTGAGTGTTTCAACTTTGTTCGTGTTTGAGTCTGAGCAGAATTCCTGAGCTGAGGCAGGGAGTCATGTAGGAATCTGCCTGCAGATAGGTAGCCCAGCCCTGTTCTTGTCTGGAATACGCTGCCCGCTGCTGCGATATTGTTAGTGCTTGAAGGAGTTGATGCAAGGATAGACTGCAGAGCTCTCAAGTAACCAGCTGTTTCTTCTGGCTTGGCTGAGTCTGGTGTGACTGAGCAGGAGGAAACCTGCCAACTAAACGTCTGACATTACAGAGGCTTTAAGAGGCATTTCTGGGTCTGGACGCTTGGCACTCACTCTAGTGCCTGTCTGACGTGTCTCTCTGCAGAGAAGGGATTAAAGCCTCAGAAGAAATAGTCTCACAGGAGTCACAGCAGAGAACACTCCCTCCGCATCGCCTCCGCACTGGGGAGCCAGCAGGGCTCTCATCACTGCAGGCATCCTTGTTATTTTAGCAGTGGGGCCCATCCCGAAAGACCGGCGCACGTCAATGAGAACGTGGGTCGTGTCTGTCCCTCCCTTCGTGCTCGGTTCCGGCTGACCACGTCCTCCGGGCTGCCGGAGAAGAGTCTGTATGTGACTGGACCAACCTCAGCAGAGTGCAGTGGCCAAAGCCTTCTGGGCGTGGCTACTTAGGTCACCCAAAGCAGCACTGTGCACCTCACTCTGCGTTTGCTCCCTGTGCCTGGCTGCCCCAGGGGTTCTGCAGGGCCTGCTGCTCCCCTTCTCGCTACCTCCCCTGTGGAGTTAATGTGGGGCGCCTGCCCCAGTGAGACAGCAGCTGCTTCAGGGCTCTGCTGGCACCTGGCTCTGGTGCTGCTTCACCCGCTCAGCTGCACCCAGAGGGGAGAGAGGGCGCTGGCTCCCTTCTCTGGAGAGCCCAAAGGCAGAGCATGTTTGTGGGCATGAGGCAGCCGTCTCCACCTGGGTGCTCTAGGCTCACCCCCTCCCTGGTTCATGACTCTCAGCATATGGTCTCTTCAGAGCACTTTCTACGCATTAATCGATCTTGCGGCCTCCTTTAGATTCAGGAACCCCCCGTCGAGTGCTGGGGATTGCCTAGCAGAGAGGAGCCTGCGTCTCCGCGGCAGCCTCAGGCAGCCTCAGGCCCTCCAGTCCTCTCACCGGCACCGCGGGTGTCTGTGGGGCTTGCTTGTGTTTCTGACTCTGCCACGCGTCTCCGTTAAAGCTGGGATGGGGCGGGGTCCCCTTGCTGCTGGCTCTCCCGCTGAGAGGTTGAACCAGGGCTCAGATCCAGATTTTCGGCCGGAAACCAATGAAGCCCAGCAGGTGCCACTCTGCTCATACAAAGCAGCCATGCAGCCGGAGCAAATTCATACTGAGCACGTGGGGAGCAGCAGCCACCAAAGAGTGCCCACGGCCCCATGCGTCCAGGAGAGCAGCTCTCGGTCAGCCAGCGAGGGTGGCTTGAGCAGGCAGCCCCAGGGGCGTAGTTTCTTGTTTCCTCGTGATATCACGTGGCAGTGCCCTGCTCCATGCCAACAGGAGAGTGCGCTCCCCATTCTCTCCAGCAGTGATGCCGGGTACGGTTCTTTGGAAGCCCACCCCAGGCAGAGGTAAGGTTTGAGCCCCAAGCTCTGTGCTCGGATTGCAGCGCGCCAGCAGCTGTTGTGCTGGTGCCCTGGTGTCACACCAGTGAGGTCGTGTTTTTGGGTGTGGGTGTGAGTGTGTGAGATGCATTACTGATTGGTCAGAGGCATAATTCTAGGAAACAAATGATCCCCGTAGTTCCCTTCCTGGAAAGGGGCAGTTCTGTGTTCTCCCTTTGAGCGTGTGTTTACTGTTAGATTAGGGTTGAAACCACTTTAGAACCAATGGGGTTTTATGCCCAAAGTCCATTGTATGCCATGCCACCACAAGGAAACAAAGACCCATTAATATGAACCCATCTGTCCTGTCCTCCTACCTATGCACTGAAGAGACGCTCTGGTGGGGCATCGCCGGGGATGCGTCTGGTGGAGTCCTTGCAGTTTAGGATTCTAACCACCCAGCCGGTGTTCGCGATTCCGCACTGTGGCCGTAAGGAGCAGCGAATGCTGCTCCGCTGCCTGCTGTGGGTTGCTGTGCTGGACGTCGAGCTGTGTGGCTCTTTGTTCTCGTTATGGGCATTCCATAATCTGGCTCTGGGCCCTCCCTCAGGTGATCAGCTCTAATGCTGCCTTCTATTCTGAGCATGCCCTGCGGCATGGTGTGTCCTTTCCCGTTTCAGATCCTGTACAACAGCCAGAGTGTGGAGGTGGACGGCCATTCGATGAAGAAGCTCATAAGCGACCTTCAGCCGGATACAGAGTATTCCTTTGTGCTAATGAACCGCGGCAGCAGCGCTGGTGGGCTCCAGCACCGGGTATCTATCCACACGGCTCCTGATGTCTTGCAGAGCAAACCCATCTCCACAAACAAATACATGCAGGAAGGAAAGTTCACCCTCACCCTTCCCAAAGTCCAGATCTCAGCGCCAGTTAGGTAGGTGCTCCCTGCTAATGGACCAGAGGGCAAGGGGAGGTAGGAGGCTGGATTGTTCTCTTGATGTACCCACTGAGTCTAACCCATTGATTCAGTGACACTGTGGAATGAATGCCAAAGCAGCCTGCAGATGCTGGAGCCAGGTTTTCCCTTCACCACATGACAGCGCATTGCTGGCATGTTCTGAACTGATGCTTTTGTGAGATAGGGTAACAGCTCCCCGTCACTTCTCGGGGTGGAACTGAGACCCTCCCGGGAAAGCCAGCTGAGAATCCGGAGGTGCTTTCTCTGTCACTGCACAACAGCTTTTGAATAAGTAATGTCTTTAAAGCCTCAAGGAGATTAAAACAAGCCAGTTCATAGAAGTCTCATTTGTAACTGTGCTATCCTCGTGCTGAAACCCGATTCCCCCAGGGATCCTGCTACAGCCAGTTTATATAAATGTCCTTACCCCAGCTCCTGCTACCATCCTCTATTCTAGCGCGTGGTCTGTGTATCTTCATTAACCTAATGATCGCTAGCAGGGAGCGTTCCGTTCCTCAGCACAGCAGGAAAACTGGCCTCTGACTCAGTGACGCTTTTTGCCCATTACAGAAGGGGAGAAAGAGGAGATTTGGGGAATGGGTTTTGATGGGAGGCATCTTGAACTTGTTTCTATTCAATCACCTGCTAAAGAAATGTCCTAATATCTCCTGCTAGCACTAGCCACCTCCTCTGACCCTTCTTTCCTCCCCAGGTGGTACTATATTGTGGTTGTGCCAGTAGATCAAAGCACCAGCAGCCGCACGGCCAGGTGGCGGACGCCTGATGAGATGGAGCTGGACCAGGTAGGAATCGGAGAGACCTGGTTTAAGTGTGATCTTCTAAGGCTTCCTTTTATGCTTCGCCCACGCTGCCTGGGCCCTGGGAAAGGTGGCTTAGAGCTCCGGCTGGTGTGAGGAAAGGGGCACTGCCAGGGGACAGGCTGGCAGAGAAGCCCCCAGAGCTCACTTTTTCCCTCCTGCCTGTACAGGATCTGATAACTGCCCTAATGCTTGGCACTTCCACAGCCTGCCCAAGGGTTTGATTCCTTAACCTTCTAGCTTCTTCCCCGGGAGACTCCCTCAGCCCTTTGCAAACACTGAGTCAGACCCCAGCATTAGGCAGGACAGAAGTATTGTCCCCATTTTACAGCTGGGGAAGCTGAAAAGCCAAGTAATTTGCCCAGGGTGTCTCAGAATGTCAGATACAGAGCTAAAGCCAGCGCCCAAAACTCTCAACCCCCCATCCGGTGCCCTAGCCCCCTCCACATTGCACAGTCAAAATGCTTTTCATGGTTTAACCTTCACAACTCCCTGTGTGTCTTCAGAGCAGGATTTGAATCGTGGGCAGTAAACGAGGAGAAAACAAAATATTGAACGGCTGCTCGTTGCGTCCGGTGCGCTGAACGAGGCAGGGTCCTGTGGACAACATAGTGTGTGATTGTGTAATTAAAAACTCTCTCGTAATACACAGGCACCGGGGGGCCGGCTGAAAGCCGCCTGGGCAACCTGCATTCTGGCATTTCCTGCATTCCAGTGCTTGACTTCGCAACCTTAACGTTCTTTTCGTGTCGTTTTTTGTATGGAATATGCATGTGGGTGACAATAGCATGTAGAGACTCCAGTCAGAAACGGGGTCCCTTGTGCTGTGTGGGGGGCAAGTCCAGTCCTGTTCTCTGCCCCAGAGCGTTTAAATGTCATTTCAGACAAGATGCAGCAAGTGACTAATGAAGCGAGGGTCTGTAGTTTTGTTTTAGGAGGTGTTAGTGTACATGTTAGCTCACAGAGCCATGCGCTCTAGCTGCAGCCCAGAGTTAGACACAGGCGGGTATGTATCATCCACACTAGGACTTACAGAGCTAAGCCCTCCGAAGAGGAGGCTGGAGGCAGCGCAGCACGGGGGCTCGTGGTGAAGTAACGGTGGTTCTGAAGCACGCAGAGGTTTGGTTTTTTAAGGAGACACTAGAAGGGGCTTTCACTGGTGCCAGTCCCTTGTGCACGAGCCCAAGTCTGCACTGCCGCATTGTGACCCGGCAGCGAGGTCCTGTGGTGGTGCCAAACGAGCACAGACTAGGAGCTGCATGTCGTCACCCTAGGCTAAAAAGGACCGAAGGGTGACAATGGGCAGCAAATGTGTGTGGTGCAGGTGGAACTGAGATGTACTGGCTCTAATTCCCAGCTCTCATTCGACCCTGCCTTGTACCGACGTGCAAACCTCACTGTCCGTTGGCGTTCTCCTGCCTTTCCTCCCCACGGTTCCCAGGATATTAGTCTGTAAACGCGAGGCTTCTCCTTTGCCTGGTTCTTTCCGTGCGGTTACAGACGCTGGCCTCCCTGGTTCACCTCAACAGGGGCTCGGCTGCCAAGAGAGAGGGGGTGGGGCTGGGGCTGGGGCGCTTTGACGGCTTCTGTGTAAATACCCGTGTTCCCAGCCCCACCTCACTCTAGGGCCCTGTCCGCTGACAATGCGGCACGTCGGGCTGTGAAATGTATTTCATGCCTCCTCCTCCATTTGAAATTAGAATTTCTGTTTGGTGCCTGGCATTCATTTTTATTCACTAGAAAAACTTCTTCAGACACCGGCGAGTCGTTTTTAGCAGCGTAATTGAAGGTTGGGGTGTTTATGCCATTTTCAGGAATTTGTGGCCGACTATGAAATGTGCCATTTTTGCTCTGAGCGTCCCATGAAATCTGCTGTGTCTGTGTGATCTACATGCAGTTCTGCCTGCAGCCCAGCAGCAGGGGAACTAGCGGAGCTCAGACAGGGAGAGACGTACAAATGTCACTTTTTCTCGACAGCAGCCGCGACTGCCGTTCATGCCCGGTGTCTGTGGAGAGCCAAGCGGCTCTCCATGCCAACGGATCACCGAATGTGGCCTGCTTCCCTTGCAGCCAGCTGGAATCCATTAACCCAGGGCTCTTGGGGTCCAAGCAATGCCCCTCCCGTGAAATAACAGAGTGAGCGTCACGGCGGCCGAGTCCCAAGGCCCAGACCTCTCTCTCTGACGCCAGCCTGGGTGCGAAGGTGCTTGCAGCAAATCCCACGGTGATGGGGGCCCTCGCAATGCCTTCAACAGCTGGAGGTTCAGTCACGCCCCAGTTGCTTTGCTGCATGTTAACTGTAACTCAGCCAGGAGTCTTTCCTCCCCTGCCCCAGCCCCGCCTCAGCCTGTCATCATGGAAATGAGCATGAGGTTGCCAATCCAGCCCTCTGACTTGAGGCATGACAGGGGCTGCCAGGGGGTCAATGAAATAAGTGGGGAGGAAAGTTCTGAAGCTTCTGTTCCTGGCTGGGCTTGGCCCAATCCACGTGCAGGTCCCCGGCTGTCAGTCAGGGCAGCGGGCACCTCTCGAACGCTGGGGAGAGGGATGTAATGACCCACGTCTTTGTCCTCAGTTACTGGAGGCCATCAGCCAGGGCGGCCTGGGCAGGCGCCAGCGGCGTCAGGCAGACAGGCTGAAGCCCTATATTGCTGCTCAAGTGGACATGTTGCCAGAGACCTTCACCTTGGGAGACGAGAAGACCTACAAGGGCTTCTACAACAAGCCGCTCTCGGAGGATCTGAGCTATCGCTGCTTTGTGCTGGCGTCGCTGGAGGACGGCGAGACGGTAAGGGCTTCTTGCTAGAAGGGGCATCCCGCTCTCTCCCCCCTCCCCACCCCACCCCAGCAAGGGGCGCCCGAGGGGCTCAGTGCAGGGAGCTGGCAGCCTGCTCAGTGGAGTTCCCTGCAAAGTGAGGTGAGCCCGGCACAGTAGCTGGTGTCAGGGAGAGGAGGCGTCCATTGGAACTGACTTGATGAATGGTGTTTTCCGAGGGAAAGAGCAGGTATCTTTGACGTACCAGATGAGAGCTGAGGGCAGCACTGGGAGTCGAGCTCCGCCACTGCAGAACTCCAGACTCCGCTGTGATAGGGGCTGGCTCTGAGCCGCGTTTCTGCTCAGAACAGTGACTGGAACAGACCTGTGCGCTCGCAGGGACCAGGCTCGGAGACAGCCCGCAGGCACCCAGCTCCTCACCCACCCTTCCTAAACTGCTGCTGTGCTCACCAGACTCTCAGCTGGGCTTCCAGTCTGTCTCTAGCTGGGGTGGCTGCAGAGAAACCTCTAAACTGGCCGCGGAGAGGAGCCCGCCGCCACTGGGTGGGTGGGGCAGGGCTGCTCCGTGCACTCTGGTGCCATGTAACAATAGGTTAGACATCAGCCTTGTCTGAGTACCACCACTTTTTTCTCCAGTCCCCTGGCAGTAACGCTCTAATCCTATCTGCCCCGGGACACGTCGGAGCTCCAGGAGTGCTGAGATGCCGCTGGGATCTGCAGAGCAGTTTTGCACTCCACCGCGTGACCCTGTGGATTCTAGAAAAAAGAACGGGAGTACTTGTGGCACCTTCGAGACTAACAAATTTATTTGAGCATAAGCTTTCGTGGGCTACAGCCCACTTCTTCGGATGCATAGAATGGAACATAGATTGAGGAGATCTATATACACATACAGAGAGCATGAACAGGTGGGAGTTGTCAGTCAGCCCTGATGCAGGAGGCGGGGCAGAGTCCCACGCACTCTGGACTCTGCCTGGCTGAACAGGGCTCACTCAGAAGAGACATGCAGGGAGCTTGGAGAGTCACTTGCCTGATCAGAATCTCCCTCGAAAGGGGCGTGTAAGGGAGTAAATTCACCTGTTCCCACAGTAGCAGGGTCTTTGCGGGGCATGAAAGTGTGCGGGTTCCCAGCCCTGGTACCTCTCCTTGCTAAGGGGAAATAGGGTGACCAGACAGCAATTGTGAAAAATCAGGACAGAGTGTGGGGGGTAATAGGCACCTATTTAAGAAAAAGCCCCAAATATCGGGACTGTCCCTATAAAATCGGGACATCTGGTCACCCTAAGGGGAAATGGCGCATACCTGGATGGCTGAGGAGGGCAGCTGGCCCAGCACGCAGGGGTCTAAGGGAGGGAGAGGATGGCTGCCACAGTGAGTATGAAATAGCAGAGCAAGACCTGTGCCATGAGATCCTCCTGTAAATTGCTTGTGGGGGAGGGAGGAGAGAGGTGGCAGCGGCAGTGTGTAAATAATGGGAGATAATAAAGATGCTCCGGACCCTCTGCTCAGCTCCCACGCTGGGGCTCACTTCTTCAGCCTCATTTACTTGTAATGGCTCATTAGCACTGGTCAAACTCTCCATTACTCATCCGGCCCACAGTGCTCGTGGCAAGGTGCAGACACAGTGAGGCGGGGAAGAGACCCAGCTAGCAGTGCAGAGGTCTCAGATCACACCGGCCAGGCATGCCCCCAGGACTCTGCGACATGGGGCCCATTCTCGCGGAAAGCACAAGGCAGTGTGTCCAGTCGCAGGGCTGCTTGTCCCCACCCAACTCCTGCATTGCCTGCTGGGTCCCTAGAGTCGGGCCGAGCGCGGCTCATCGGGGGGCACCTGCTCCGTCTGGAAACATCGTCCTCGTGATCCTTCGGCTCGCTGGGCTCCTTCCTTTCTTCGGAGGGAGGCCAGTCAAAGAGACCAAGGGACACTGGTGTCTCGGGCCCCTTTGCAAGCCCAGCAGGGCAAACGCTCTGCAGCGCTGTGGCTGCCTGCACTGGCCCCAGGAAGGAGGCTCCATGTGATTGTAGCGTTTAGTCCTGTCTTCAGATGTAGCTAGATGCTTCTGTGGGACCTGTGCGCCTTCCTCAGCAAATAGCGTGGCAATGAGCCCCTCCCTTCCGCTGCCCACGCACCTCCCCTGCCTCTTGTCTGACAGAGCTGGAGCCGGAACAGCTCGTCCCCCTTCCCACCCCACGTCAGGGTCCGGCAGAGCGCCAGAAGGGTGCTGTCTGAGCTGTTGAGCGAAGTGTTGTCTACACGCTGGTGGGCCCAAACTATCTCCCTAGTGCCTCTAATGGCCACACGCAGACATTGGCCAGGAAAGGAGAAGAGATTGAAGCCTGCAGAACCCTATGGGGGGGACGTGCAAGGGCACATGGCCCCCAGCAGAACCCGCTGCTAGCGCCGCTGCAGGCTGCTGCTAAACCCGCCTAGCTGCACCTGAGGGTTTGACCTGTGTATTGCCGGAAGGGGGTCGTAGATAGCAGCCCCACCCGCCCCTTCGCACCTGCATCCACGTGAAGTGTGGGTCTGAACTTGACCTTAAAGCAGGCACCCGAACTTCCTGTCTCCGGCAAGGCTGGAGAGTTTCTCGTTCCCGAGCACAGGGCAGCAGGTGCTACCTGAGAGCCCCCGCACTTGGCTGATACGGCTCCTGCGTTCTCGCTAGGCGGAAGGGATTGCTTTTCGCAGTATTTAACCCTTCTGACCCAGTAAGGCTGAGCTGTGAAGCGACGCCACGGCGACATAAGCCTTAGCAACCGCGGCATAACAAGCCTGCTGCTGGGCGTTGGGTCTGGTAATCCTGCCCTGCTGTACTCGATCTGAGGCACTGTGCCACCGCATCACCTCGTTCTTGGGAAGGACCCTGCTAGCGAGAGACCCCTGCGCGAGATCTCTGCTAGCGGAGCTGAGACACGGCCTTTTGTTCCCTCAAGAGAAGTGTCTGGCCTGGCGGGGGTTCTCCAACTGCAGCCCCATCCTGGGGAGATGTGTTTAGATCAGCATAATAGGTGTTATAAACCACTTAGCCAGCCCCAGCCGCTGCCTGGGATTGCAAAGCCTGTAATTTGCTCCTCGGGAGCCTGGTGGGGGAGTTGCTCTTAGCTGGGCTGTTCCATTTCGGCACCTAGGGAGCTCGGCTGGCTGGCTGGAGAATTGCTCTAAGTTGGATTGTGCCATTTCCCAGGAGGAGGAGGTGGATTTCCATGTGTGCTGGCGCGATGCCCTGGCGCACGGGGAGCCCTGGGTGTGAGAGCCAGGTCCTCCCCGCGCTGGGCAGAGGCAGGGTGCCGTACAATAGGATGGGAGGTGGTTGTTTCCTTCACCCTAACGGATGTTTGCATTCTCTGCCCCCCGCCCTCTGCAGAAGAGGTATGCAGCCAGCCCCTACTCGGATGAGATTGTGATGTCTTCGGCAAAGCAGCAGGACGAGCCCGAGATGCTGTGGGTGATGGGACCAGTGCTGGCCGTTATATTAATCATCATCATCGTCATTGCTATCTTGCTCTTCAAAAGGTGAGAGCCAGGCCTGCTCCCCACACAGCATGTCGACACCAAGGACCTCCCTCTCGTCGTCAGACCCAGCGTTCCCCGTCTGGTTCAAGGCCTGCGGGCATGGTGGAGGGCTTGCGAAGCAGCATACAGGGCTGGTTTGTAAAGTAGACAGTAGACAGCCGGCTGGGGCATGAATGTGAATCCCCAGGCACAGAAAGAAGAGGGAGGCAGGAGGTGTCCCAGGACCCCACGGGGCAGTCGGGGGAAGGGGAAGCGATCTGTCCTTGGTGGTGTGTTATGAGGAGTCCCACCACTCTTGGGTTAGCTTTCCCAGGCTGGTTTCCAGAGTCTGAGTGTCCTGGTGAAGATGTGGGAGCCTGATTGGCCCCTCTCAGGTGCCCCTACTAAAGAGCCTGCCTGCTTCACTCCGCCCCTCGGCAGGCCATGGACACTAAGGGCTAAACCCAGACAGAAACGCTGCTTCTCCTCCTGGCACCCCTCGAGCGTCCCACTGGCGCAGTGTGCTCCCCGCTGAAGGACCAGCCCTCCGAGCTCGTGGGCCGTAAGCTCTGTAGTGTGACCCTGTATTGTAAGTCTCTGTGATGAGCTGTTGGTTCATTTACATGAGTTTCTGTGGCCCACTCAGTTGTAACCAGTAGAGTCTATCCGCTCACCTCCTGGATTCTCTATCTCTATGTGTATTTTGTGCTGTGGGAAGGGACCTGGCTTTCTTCTCTGATTAAATGGAGCTCTGTGCTGTGCATGTGCAGTCAGTGCCTTTCTGTCTCAGTGATCACCTCCTTTCTTCTGTTTCTGCTCTTCTCTGGATCTAGTAAACAAGAAAGGTAGGAATCCGTTTTCTCTTCCCTCTTTGTTTAAAGTTTAAAATCTACTTCCCCCTTTAAGAATCTACTGCCTGGTGTGTCCTGGCTTCCCTATGTGCAGGCGTGGCATAAGCCAAGGGTTGAAGGCAGTGGCCACATCCTACCCCTCAGCCTTTAGCAATTCACATGGCTGACAATCACAGGTCACAAGATTTGTGCCAGAGTGTTTTGCAAATGGGTTACAAATCTAGAAGTGCGATTGTAAGTGGTTATAGGGGTTTCTTTGCACCTCCAGTCTTTCAACTGAGAACTTAGGTGCCATTCGTCTGTAACATGGATCAGTGTCTCCTGCAGCTGGTAAAGTTGACCCTAACCTTGCCACAGTGCGATGCCAGCCTGTGGCCATTGCATTGACAGGGACTGTGCTACTTGGGAAGGTGCCATCTGCGCTTGGGCTCCATAATTCAAATCCTGCCTTTACGCATTAGCCGACGCCCAGATGGCCCTGTGTGGTAATTCACCCGTCTCCAGGAGGGTTTCTTTTACAGAAGTTGACAGACACAAGTGGTTTCTGAGCCACCACAAGGAACGTTTTGTGGAAGCCCAGGGCAGATATTCCCTCATCTGGGTTTACCTGAGTCTGTCTGTCTGTAGGTCCCTTTGGGTGCTGGGCCCAGCTTGGCTTCGTTTTGTTTTTTCTGTGGCTCCCCAGACCCCATTGTGAGATGGACGCTTCAGAAATTAAATAACTCTGTTCCCTGGTGCTCTTCACTTGTCATCATGAGACAGCAGCACCCGACGCACCTCTGGGCGCTGAGTCCGGCTGCTTTCTCCTAAGGCTTCGCTCTCTAGCTTCCTTTCTGAGGGGTTTTCTCCCTGAAGTTCTAAATCTCAAATGCAAACGGATTGAATCCAGCTATTGGTACATTGCATGAAAGTCTGGACAGCCTGGATTTGTTGGTTTCACAGAAGCCCCGTGTGGGCTTTTGAAACTGACTAATCTCAAACACCTTTTTGCCTCCTTCCCCACAGAGACCCAAGTCACATTGCCCAAGGACTTGGGGACCAAAGCACGATAACATATGCCATGTCTCACCATGGTGTCTGAGAGCAGGAGAGATGGCGCTTTCGTGTGCGCTTGTCCCTCTCCTTCCATTGATGCTGTAAAGTCCAGGAGCTCTCCTGTCTGGCTCTCAGAGAGTCAGAGGACTTGGTAGATGCTTGGATCACTCCACGTGGTGTGAGGATCATATGCTGCTCCTCCCCTGCCGATTACCCCAAATGTCTTGTAGTCCCAATGTCCAGATGTTTTGGCTGCAAACTGAACTTCAGTCATAGTTTGGGTGCCCCCGAGTGAATTGCTGCATAGAATCACTTAATAACGAATGACGTCTTGCCGCTCCCCACACCAGGCACTAATGCAGAAACCCGTGTGCACCGCTCTGTAGCAGTGTGTAAGTAGTAACACCGTGTGCTGGAACAGCACCTTCCCTAGTCATGTATGTGAGACTCCGGTCACGCACCAGTCTGAAATGCAGCGACGTCTGGGCGGAACATGGCAGCTGTTAACAATGCCCGGCAGCTCCTCAGAACAGATTAGAAAGGGGAGGAAAGCTGGTGAATTTAGATGGGGGGACACACTAAAATTGACCTGGGAGATTGGTGACAACATGCCCGTCTCCTACACAAAGCTATGGGGTCTTCGATATTCACCAGTGGGGCAACTCCCCGGGGTTTACGTTTTGTCCAAAAGGCAAAGCCTTGAGTATCACAGCAGCACCCTCTAGTTCTACGCGGAGGCATTTGGGTCAGCACTGACCCAGAGAAATGTCCCTGCTCCGCAGAGCACAGCGCCCCCTAGCACCACACGGGGGCATTCCCTTTAGCTGTAACCCATCTGAAACCTCCATAGCACTTCTTGCCTTGCCAAGTTTGCCTTAAAGGTCTCCCGTCCAATTACCAATCAGGTCTGTCCCTCCTTGGCTGGTGAATTACACCAAGATCAGCGCCCGAGGTGGTGACATAAATATAGCATTAAGAGACAACAGTGTGTTTTATTGTCCCGTTAATACACGCCTGGGGTGCCTTCAGCCATTCAAGACATGTATTAATGGCCCAATAAAACACACCCTGAAGAGTCTTTACACCATTACGCTATGGTTCTCGACATTTCATTTCTTTTAATACTTGGGGGGGAAATTGACTCTATCCTTCCGCTACAGGAAATAGTTCCTAGGGAGAGTAAGAGGTAATGGGGTTTTGCTTCCTCGTCTTTGCTTCTGAGGAATACATTGTACGGAATATGGCATCTCCTAAGGGCTTCCCACACACTTGCAGTGGGAAGTCAGAGGGCTCATCCGCGCGCTATAGGTGGAGAACCTTAGGCCAGCAACATGGGCCCACAGAGAGGTGGTGGCACTGCTGGGTCTCAAATGCAGGAGTCCTCAGTCCTCTTGGCCCCCTGCTCTGAGCACTTCCTGCCAGTCCCTCCCAGAGCTGGAGAGAGCCCAGGAGTCCTGACTGCCAGGACTGCACAGCCCCCCCAATCCAGCATGGCCCCCGGCTGCAGCTCTTACGGGGTTTTGCTTTCACTTGTGACAGTAACTGGGGGGCTGATTTAGCTGCTCAGAGAGTGGTGCTCCCAGCCCGGGGAGTGCAGCAGCCGAGCTCACGGGCAGAGGCCCCCAGCAGTACATTCAGGCCCCCCCGTGTCTGCCCTGCTGGCCAGGCAGCTGTCTGAGCGCCAGCTGAGTGCACGGTCGCCATGCTGGTCTGTGGGACGTGCACTTCCTCGCTGGGCCCCTCAATTGTGTGTTTTCCTTCCCTAGGAAAAGAGCCAACTCCCCCTCGTCCAAGGACGAGCACTCCATCGGCCTCAAGGACTCCCTGCTGGCTCACTCCTCCGACCCTGTCGAGATGAGGCGTCTCAACTACCAGACCCCAGGTAGGATGCTGTTGGCAGTGCCTGCCCAGCGCTCCCTCCCGCCCCCAGCAGACACTGGGCTGAGGGGATTTCGCCCCCGTCTCTCTCCGAAACGTTCTGCCCCTTCCCAGCCACAGCGATAAGGGCAGTGGTCTTTGTGCAGATCCCCACATCTCTGCCCTGTGAGCTGACATGCTGCTCCCCGGCCATGTCACACAGGCCTGGTGTGTGTCAGGCCCTCCCGCTCCCTGCCGTAAGCGAGGCTGGTACTCCGCAGGGGTGGCAGATCAGGACGAAGTGCTGAGGCTCTGGCAGGGAGACTTCGGGGCTCAGGGAAGCTCTGAGGATTTTCCATTCTGACCTGCCCCGGGGCGCGGACCATGTCCGAGGAGTCTCAGCCTTGCTAACAAGCAAAACGAGGGAGGAGGCTGGCCTGCCGAAGACGCTGTGTCAGACAGCAGCTGTGTCTGGGCAGGGTGGGCCCCTTCCCACACGGAGATCTGAGGAACGGCTCAAGAGGTGGTTACTCCTGCTCTGCTCATGTGTGGGGAAGAGAGGTGAGCTGTAAGCATAGCTCCTCCCAGCACAGAGAGGGATGCTGCTGGGGGCAGTGCTGGCAGGCCAGAGGACGAGGGCTCGGTCACACCCAGTGAGTTCTGCATGCAGTCGTTCGCTGTGGAGCATTGCCAGTCATGCCTGCACTGTCCTGTGGTGCCTGGGGTCCATAGACAGTGTATCAGCCACGGGAGGCAACTCTACTTTCCAGAGCAGAAATGTCTCCTGCTGCTGCTTTGTAGCCCGTGTGTCTCTGACGGCTCTGAAAGCACCGGGCCGGTCATTAGCGAGATCAGAGACCGGCACGCCCAAGCGAACTGAGCCACGTCCTCAGTGCAGCAGAAGGGCCGTGGGGCTCTCCGTGGTGGGGGCAGTTAGCAATAAATGAGGCCACGCCCCGGTCCCTGCTGCCTTCCAGCCTTCCTAGGACATAACCTACTTTCCCTTTCTTCCTGCTGCTCCTCTGGCTAAACGGGGCGTTTCCTGATGGAAGCCTGCTGGGTCGGGCAGGGAGGGTGAGCGAGAGCTTTCTTCTTACCGCTGGCTGTTCGAGCCAGCCCCACTTCCCAGCTCTCCCCTTCCTCTGCCGAGGAACCAGCGCGGCTTGTTCAGCACAGCGCTGCCGGGGGAGGTTGGACAGGGCCAGGACTGGGGGGCTGCTAGGCCGTCCTCGTGCCAGGCTCGTGTTCCAGGTTGGATGGGAAGGGTGCAGTGACAGCTGTGCCATAGATTGTGGGCTGCGGGGCTCCTCGGGGTATGAAATAAGGCAAATGTTGTGCAGCGGCTTTGGAGAAGATTGTTTGCTACTGTCTTGGGAGAGGGAGAAGCAGGCAGCTGAAGGAGGAGCTGAGAGCTCACAGCCAGGGCTTTGCCAGCGAACAGAGTGCAGGGCTGGGGACGGGTGAGTTGCAGCAGCAGGGCCTGAGGGTGACCGTACCTGGGGGTTTGCTCAGGCTGCTTGTGTGCTGGGCACTTGCTTTCCAAACCTGGTTTCCATGCAGCGGCCTCACTCCCCAGCGATAGCTGCTGGTAATTATTTGAGCACTGGGGCTGGTTGGGATTTTGAGTAGGTTCCTGTCCCTGCAGGGGCCCTGGATGTGTTCATAGGCCCTACCGTTGGGCACTCCAGAGCATGTCAGATGTGCTTCTGTCACATGCTGCACAAAGGGGCAAGACCCTACCCAGATCTACACAAGAACCACATTCAGTGGGCAGAGGGGTGCAGGCCACCCCCTGCCGCCCATCCCCCATGCGTCAGGACAAACAGGGAGCAGGCGTAAGGGAAGGGAAGCCCAATTCCCCGGAGATGGCTCTGTTCCCTTGGCCCCTGAGCTCATTTCTCCTGCGATCTGGCACTTCCCTCCCAAGCAAAGTCACTTCCTGTCCCTCCAGTGCTGCTGCAAGTCGGAAGGGGAGTGCCACGGCTAGAAATGAGGAGAGTGTGCTGGTGAATGAAGGGGCATTGACGGGCTCTGAGCCAGGGGGCCCAAACGGCACCTGGACTGTCCCCCGAGCGCTGTACGGGCACGAAACAAACGAGACATGTTGGAATCAGACCTGCACGGGCTGGTGGCTGATAGTCCCTGCTGGAGATCACAGAGGCAGGGAAAACCTTGTTTCATGCATAATTAATCCGCCTCCCATTATTAAATATTAAGCCTTATCGCTTTAATGGTTCCTGCTCCAGACCCAGGTTATTTCACGAATTGTCAGCCTCTTGGTACTAACGTGCTATTTTGCCAGGCTGCATCTCTGCGTTGTGATGAGGCCTCTGGCTGAGCCCAGCTGTGGCTAGCTGGAATTCCAAAAGCCTGACCCTGCAGTGGCAGCTCGGTTGGGCGGTGCCGTGTTCTCTGTCCACCAGGAAGAATGTGATTCCATGTCCACTCCTTAACCTCACACCTGCCTCCCCCGGAGGCGTGGGCAGTCGTAGGGTTTACAGCCAGATGACAGAGGGTCAGGGTGGGATGTGTAATCATTTCACATGCTCGGAGCAGCACTTCCCTTTGTACCCCAGCTGCAGTAAAGTGCACTGGCTGGGGTTAAAAACGTATTCTTCAGCTGCTCGGTTATCGTCCGCTCCCCAGCCAGGCAGCGCGCCCGTGTGGCTCCGCTTAATGCAGGAGGGAGCTCCAGCTTGTCCTTGCTTTTCTGCAGCAAACTCTGCTCTTTCCTTTGCATCCTCATCTCTCTGCCTTTCCCTCTCTGAACCTCTGCGATGATTGTCTGAAGGCTAATGGGATTTCTGTTCTTGCCCCGTTTTTTTTCTTTGCAGGTTCCAGTGTCCCCAGTTGCCCGAATATCTCAAGTTAGTTTTCACTCCTCCTGTATTTATCTTGACACTTCGCTTTTCTTTCTCTTCCCCTTTCTCTCTCGTCTCTGTAATTTTTGTTACGATGTCATTGAAGGTCATCCTCACTCTCAGCAGATTAGAGTGGCAGTAATTTCACTTTCTAACATGATTAATGGGCCAAGACGTCCCACACAGGCCAGGTTCTGGTGCTATTTGCATCACACGCCAGCAGTTCAGCACAGCACAAAAGCAGTCTGGGGGCTACAAGGCTTTTGGCCTTGAGGATCTCACTACAGTAATCCCAGCTGATTAGCAAATGACTGTTTCTCTTCAGAGCTGCATTCCAGTCCCTGCTTATGCAGCCCAACCTGCTGTGTCGCTGGGCAGATCACTGGGCACAGCTGGGCGTGGGGCGCTCTGCAGCTGTGAAGTTCCATCTCAGGTGTGAGCAGGACAACAGACATTTCCTTAGAGGCGGCCAATTAACCCCCCTAAACGGACAAATTGAAGGGTTTTCCGTGGCCCAGGGGTTGAACACACTCTCCTTTCGCCTTGGATGGACCAGCTTCCAGTGTGGCTCTGGCCACCGGTGAAATACAGCAGAGGGGCCAGGGTGTCTGCGTGCTGAGGGACACTTGTCAGGCTTGTCTACACGTGGAGTTATTCCGGAATAGTTGGTCCACTTTGGGTAGGTCCACACTACCCGCCCGATTCGGCGGGTAGAGATCGATCTTCTGGGATCGATTTATCGCATCTCATCTGGACGCGATAAATCGATCCCAGAAGCGCTCCCCCATCGACTGCGGAACTCCTGCTCGCCGAGAGGAGGAAGCGCTGTCGATGGGGGAGCTTGCCTGCGCCGCGTGGACCCGCAGTAAGTAAACTTAGTTCGATCTAGGAAACGTCGACTTCAGCTACGCTATTCTCGTAGCTGAAGTTGCGTTTCCTAGATCGATCCCCTGCCCCAGTGTGGACCAGCCCTTTGAATCCACACCCTGCATTAATCCAGAATAACTTCAGTGCGTACCCAGCCCTCAGCCTTCAAACCACCACACAGCTGGCCCAGACCGCAGGGCCTGGCCAAGAACCAAGCCCAGAGCAGTGTGGGAGCGGAGGTGCATGAGTAGCTAGGAGTCTCTGTCTTTTGTGAGCCTCAGACTGAGTCCACCCCCAAATAACCGTAAAGGTCTGTCCTCGCTGCTGGCGGTGCTGTGGAGCACGCGGGTACAGGAGAGAGACCTGGGAATGGCACCCCCTGGCCAGTGCTAAGGGCTTTGCAGCCTGCAGCCCTGTCGGGGTTAGTGGGGATCTCTGGCCTCCCCCACCAAGGGCCTGCACTTCTCTACTCTCCACTCTGCCTGCTACAGAGGCCTCCCTGGAGAAGCGTGTTGAAGTCAGGGAGCTGTGCAGAGCAGAGCCCTCCAGACCCCTCCCCCGGCGTATGTGGGTGCTGTTCTGGAGCCACTGCGCTGGGGAAGAGGTTGCACCCCTCCCCCTCCCCCAGGGCTGCTCTTGGCCCTGACCAGCTCAGCGGGAATCCAACATGGCACCGAGCAGCTGCAGCTGTGGAGTGAGCTGTGGTCCCATGGCTCTGCCATGCTGCGGCAGGGACTGCCCTGGATTCACACACTGCAGGTACCTGCCAGCCGGGGCCCCCTCCCTGCCAGGTCGCCGCTGCCTACATGCCCATTCGTTGCAAGGGCCGCTCCCTGGTGCCCTGGCTCTGTGTGTGAACAGCTGGGGGCTACGGAGCGCTGATCTGTGCCTTCTGCCAAGTGGGGCAGGGGCCTCAGTGTGGAGACCAGCAGCGAGTCACTGGTGAGATGACCCTAATGCCAGGGCAGAGGGACCCTCTCTTGCCCCAGGTCGGTTGTTGGGCAGTGCTCTGTGCCATGGCAGGGGTGGTGCTTGCGGCACTTGGCAGAGGGAGGCAGCATGTGTGGGGTGGACTCAGAGCAGTGTGCAAGTCCCTTTATATGGTGGTGACAGGCCCTCGTGGCTGGGAGAGCTGGTGGTTTTCCCAGTGGCTACATTGAAATGTGCAGTGGCGCTTGCACGTTGTCACCTGACGGCTTGTCACTGCTGTCTGAGATCTCCTGCTGGATCGCCACAGCAGCCCGTCTCTGCCAGCCAGGGCACCCAGAGGCTGCCGAGCTCTGTCAGAAGGCTCCTGGCTGGGCTCCAGCCTACCTCCCTGCTCCCTGTATCAGCAGCATCGCCCATTAATCATCGTTAACCACGTGGGGTTTGGGGAAACCCACAGAGCAGCCTGCGGTGGCACAAGCCCCGAGAACTTGGATGAGCTGTTTTACAGCCACGTTCCTGCCAGTTCGTCAGTTCAGGACCAGGGCAAAGGGTCCTTCGGGGCCTGGGCTGTAAACCCCAAGTGCTATAATGAGGCTCTCGCCTCTGACCTCTATCCTGTCCCCGTGTGATACAGCCCGTCCCCCCGGGGGCTGTGCTGCCAGACATGCGCTCCACTGCCCTGCGCTCATCACCAGGGACAGGCGCCAGCCAGCCAGACCTCCCAGCAGGGCCGGCCCCATCAACTCTCAAACATGAGAGATGCAGGCCGGCTCCCTACAGGGCACCCAGCTCCCACCCGCCTGCCCGGCACCGTCAGGCCAGTGAGTGGGGGCCCTGAGGTCTCGAGTGCCGGCGAGTCCCCCTGTGCCCAGGCCTGCGGTACACACAGTTTGAGATGTGAGGGGACAGGCCTGTGGCCGGAAATCGGGCTGGCCTGCTCGGTGGTAAATAGCAACTGGTGCGCATACCCCTTCGGCTGCCGCCAAGACTAGCCATTGCAGGGGCTCAGTAGCCCCTCTGGGGACCCTGTAATCGTTAGGGGTAAGTCATGAGACCACCCCTCCCCCGGGGAAAGCTAGCGCTCTTGAGAATCAGTGTGTTCAACCTCAGCCTGTGCGGGAGCCCCGGCAGAGCATCCCCCTCGGCCTGTGAACGGAGCGGGGCTTCCCCTCTGCACGGCCCCCAGGCCCTGTGCCCACAGCCTGCTCCGCCTGCGGTGCTGTCACGTCAGCATGCTCACCTGGCCATGACCATCCTGCCCATCCCGTCTGTTCTGTCACCGCTCAGCATGCCACGTGCCATCCATCCTGCCCAGCGCGTCCCATCCTCACTGTCCACACGCCGGCCGCGCGCACCTCTGGGCCTGGGCGCAGAGCAGTAACGCTCCCCTCCCCCTCTCTTCGGCCCGCCAGGTATGCGAGACCACCCGCCGATCCCGGTGACGGATCTCGCTGACAACATCGACAGGCTGAAGGCCAACGACGGACTGAGGTTCTCCCAGGAGTACGAGGTGAGCAGCAGAGAGGGAGACCGGTGTGAGTGGCGTTCCCAAGAGCCGGGCGTCGCAGGGAGGGGCTGGTCATTGAGCTGCTCCCATGGGTGACTGGGCTGTAATGATGGGGCCTACCCTGGGGGGAGTCCTTGGGCAGCAGAGCACTTGCTGGCCCCGGTGGTGCCAGTAGTGTAGTCCGGCTCAGCCCAGTTACGGACACAGGGAGTGCGAGAGCCGAGGGGTTCCTGGGTCTCAGCACCATGCCCATCGCTGGGCTCGTTTGTTCTGTTTGATCCAGGCCTAACACGGGCACTCGGTCTGCAAGCTGCGCCCGGCACCTCAGGCCAAACCCCCAGCACCCTCTGCTCCTCCGGCTTCCTCCTTTCTCACAGCTTCCCTGGGCACCTCCCGCTGGGGTTACCCTGCACCTCAGGCCTCAGCTCCAGCTCCCCGGCTGCTTCCCTTGTCACACGGCGTAGCTGTCCTGAAGCACCCAGGCCTGATCTGCAGCACCCTGGTGTCCCACATCTGTCCCATGACACTAAACATCCCGCTCTGCTGATACCTCTCGGTCCTGCCCTGTCTCTCCCTGGCCCTCCCGCACCTCTCCTGCTCTGCGGATACCCCTCGGTCCCACCCTGTCTCTCCATGCCCCCCCCCCCCCCCGCACCTCCCCTGCTCTGCGTATACCCCTCAGTCCCGCCCTGCCTCTCCCTGGCCCCCCCACACCTCCCCCGCTCTGCGGATAGCCCTCGGTCCCTCCCTGTCTCTCCATGCCCCCCCCCACCTCCCCTGCTCTGCGAATACGCCTCGGTCCTGCCCTGTCTCTCCATGCCCCCGCCACCTCCCCTGCTCTGCGAATACCCCTCGGTCCCACCCTACCTCTCCCTGGCCCCCCCGCACCTCCCCAGCTCTGCAGATAGCCCTCGGTCCCTCCCTGTCTCTCCATGCCCCCGCCACCTCCCCTGCTCTGCGAATACGCCTCGGTCCTGCCCTGTCTCTCCATGCCCCTGCCACCTCCCCTGCTCTGCGAATACCCCTCGGTCCCGCCCTACCTCTCCCTGGCCCCCCCCGCACCTCCCCAGCTCTGCGGATACCCCTCGGTCCCACCGTGTCTCTCCATGGCCCTCCCACCCCTGCTCTGCTGATACCCCTCGATCCCACCCTGCCTCTCCTTGGGGCCCCCCACCCCTGCTCTGCTGATACCCCTCGGTCTCGACCTGCGACCTCCTCCCCACTGTTTAATTCCTGCTGGCCTTCCCGCACCGTTGCCGCTGCCCCGAACCCGGCCCATTATCACTCGCTGTTGGGCTCCCCTGGCACCCCTCAGTCCTGACCTGCAGCCCCTCCCCTGTGTCCTGAGGACAGCCTGCCAAGCCGGGCGGGAGGGGAGTGCAGGGGCGCGGGGGGGGGGGGAGTGAGCACTAGAATTGCTGCATCTGTCCCTGGCATGCTCCAGCCCTTCTCCCGCTGGAGCCATTCGCCAGGCTGGCTGATCAGTTGGGGGAGAAGTTCCCATGCAGCCATTAGAGCCGCAGGATGTTTTCCTCGGCTTGCACGCATCCCTGGAGGAGCCACTTCAGCTGTGGGAGGGTAACTCGTCAACCCCCCCTCCCCCCCCAAGTATTAAAGAGGGGCTAGATTGGGAACGAGTCCTGTGCATGTGTTATCGCTGCTGTTCGCATTGTCATCTGCCTCTGCCTGCGGCCTCCCGTTGCGGGAGCCGATCTCCGTTGATTTATGAGAGGGGAGCAGGACACTTCCCCACAAGGTAAGATTGTACCCGCTGGAAAGGAAGCGAGCAAAGGGAGGGATGAATTGCAGCCAGCTGGAGAGGTGCTGTGTGACGGAGGACACTGAGGAGACCGGGCATATCGGCCGAGTAGCTGCCACTCCGTGCACAGCTCTCCTGAGCCAGGGAGATGCCTTGTCACCGTCAATGCCGCTAGCTTGCAGCACAGTGAGTGTGAGCTGAAACGCCATCCCCCCATTTTGTGTGTCTGTGTCCATGAGCACGGCAGCCCTGTGCACGCTTCTACCTGCCTGCCTCATTCTTTTGTGAGTCCAATTGAAATTTAAAGCAGAACTCTCGGATCTGCTGTAACCGGATTCTGTCTTTTCTGTATCCCATGAAAGGCCTGTGAGTGCTTGGATGCAGCGTCTAGTGCTCTGGGTATCTGCCTGTGGGATTCGTCTCTGCCATTCGGAGCCTGCCACACAATAGCGAGCTCTTGAACTGGTTCCGAAAATTAGCGTTAAGTAAATTCCCTTAACCATTTTCCTGTGCTGCTCTCTTCAGTCTCCCTTTTTAGAATATCGTGGCTGGTTGAGAGCACCAATCAGTTGTACTTTCCATGCTGAAGCAGTTATTAAATAGCTGATTGTTGCGTGTAATTCCTTCCCATGGACTCTGCCGCCTTTGACTCCAGATTTGGGTGGAATGACTGAACGCAGCACGCTCATCAGGCACCGGCACTAGGGTGGGCTGGAATAGGTGTGCACCAGGTGCCCAGGGTCACTAGTGCAAATGGGGTTGGTCTCATCCCAGTACCTGCTTTGGCTGATTGTCACACACTCCTGGGTCGGGATCTAGGAGTGGAATTAGCCAGGGAGCCTGGTGCTCCGCGGAGTCCTGGGGCGCTCGGAAGGGAACCGTGCCCCGTGGATGTGGAAATAGCACAGGGAGAGCTGGGGGCAGCGTGCTGCAGCCTGGATGAGCCCATGCATGAGGCAGCAACTGCTGCTCCCTGAGAGAACTGCTCAGTCGTAAGCTCTGACCTCCAGTGCCTACTGCCCTGACTTCTGCAGTGAGACAGCAGACTCCAGCGCTTAATCCCTGTGCCAGGGGCTGGATGCAGGCTAGTGCCACTGACCTGGCCTGGCCTGGCGAGCAGTGCAGCGCGGTGAAGATTGCCCCGGAGGCCCTTCTCCTTCTGTTTAGTTTTAGGAAGAGCCATAGTTTGTGTTTTCCCATAGAAAGCCAACAGCCTGGAGTCTGTGTGTGGCGCGTGGGGCTCCCTCGTAAAGGGAGCGAGGCAGCCCAGACGCAGAGCAGATCTTTAACAGCCCGTCTGCCCCGCGCAGAACTGCCCGGAGTGAGCTGTAACCTGGGCGCCTGGGCATGGAGCTCCAGGACAAACCCGGGAACCCGGGGGCCGAGGGCAGCCCTGGGTGCAGGGGTGGAGCTCCCGGAGGCTGCAGCCAGGTCTGAGCCGGAAGGGGTCCCCCTGGAACGGAGCAGGCAGGGTTAACGGGCAGCCGGAGCCCTGTGGCCGCCAGGCATGAGGCGAGCCGAGCACTCAGGGTCTGGCAGCAGCTCTCCCCGGTGTGTTGGAGGTACAGTGAGAGTCCGGAGTGATTTACAGCCCGGGATTAATGGAATTACCAGCGGACAAGGGAGGCTCAGCCGGTTAATTATTTATCTCACTCTTGATGGGTTTGTGCTGAGGCTGTGTTAGAGCTCCCCCTCTTGGACACCTGTTTGCACGGCAGCCACGACAGGGCAGGTCCAGCCCCGATGGGGATTGTTGGCGTGTGGTTCCCGCCCCGGCGCTGGTGGTGCACTCTGCTCAGACACCGGGGAGTTGGGCATTGCTGCCCCCCTCGCTGACGGGCACGAGGCCGGCCCAGACGGAGCAGATAGCCAGTCGGCCTTTCGTTCTCCCATTTCTGGCCTGTGTCACACAAGATCTTAAGATGGGCAGGGGCCTGGCACCATGGCTGCACCATGGCACCATGGTGACAGGAGGGCGGGCAGAGGCCGCTTTCCCCTTTCTCCGTTCTAGAGAACAGCCCTAGTCCAGTCCCGCCCCTCTAGCCTGGGAGCCCGGCGCTCGCCCGGTCCCAACCCGCCCCTCTAGCCTGGGAGCCCGGCGCTCGCCCGGTCCCAACCCTCCCCTCTAGCCTGGGAGCCCGGCGCTCGCCCGGTCCCAACCCGCCCCTCTAGCCTGGGAGCCCGGCGCTTGCCCGGTCCCAACCCGCCCCTCTAGCCTGGGAGCCCGGCGCTCGCCCGGTCCCAACCCGCCCCTCTAGCCTGGGAGCCCGGCGCTCGCCCGGTCCCAACCCGCCCCTCTAGCCTGGGAGCCCGGCGCTCGCCCGGTCCCAACCCGCCCCTCTAGCCTGGGAGCCCGGCGCTCGCCACGTCCCAACCCGCCCCTCTAGCCTGGGAGCCCGGCGCTCGCCCGGTCCCAACCCGCCCCTCTAGCCTGGGAGCCCGGCGCTCGCCCCGTCCCAACCCGCCCCTCTAGCCTGGGAGCCCGGCGCTCGCCCGGTCCCAACCCGCCCCTCTAGCCTGGGAGCCCGGCGCTCGCCCGGTCCCAACCCGCCCCTCTAGCCTGGGAGCCCGGCGCTCGCCCGGTCCCAACCCGCCCCTCTAGCCTGGGAGCCCGGCGCTCGCCCGGTCCCAACCCGCCCCTCTAGCCTGGGAGCCCGGCGCTCGCCCCGTCCCAACCCGCCCCTCTAGCCTGGGAGCCCGGCGCTCGCCCGGTCCCAACCCGCCCCTCTAGCCTGGGAGCCCGGCGCTCGCCCGGTCCCAACCCGCCCCTCTAGCCTGGGAGCCCGGCGCTCGCCCCGTCCCAACCCGCCCCTCTAGCCTGGGAGCCCGGCGCTCGCCCCGTCCCAACCCGCCCCTCTAGCCTGGGAGCCCGGCGCTCGCCCCGTCCCAACCCGCCCCTCTAGCCTGGGAGCCCGGCGCTCGCCCGGTCCCGACCCGCCCCTCTAGCCTGGGAGCCCGGCGCTCGCCCGGTCCCGACCCGCCCCTCTAGCCTGGGAGCCCGGCGCTCGCCCGGTGCCGCCCCTCTAGTCTGGGAGCCCAGCGCTCGCCCGGTGCCGCCCCTCTAGTCTGGGAGCCCGGCGCTCGCCTGGTCCCGACCCGCCCCTCTAGTCTGGGAGCCCGGCGCTCGCCCCGCCCCCCTAGCCTGGGAGCCCGGCGCTCGCCCCGTCCCAACCCGCCCCTCTAGTCTGGGAGCCCGGCTCTCGCCCCGTCCCGCCCCTCTAGTCTGGGAGCCCGGCGCTCGCCTGGTCCCGCCCCGCCCCTCTAGTCTGGGAGCCCGGCGCTTGCCCGGTCCCAACTCGCCCCTCTAGCCTGGGAGCCCGGTCCCAACTCGCCCCTCTAGCCTGGGAGCCTGGCGCTCGCCCGGTCCTGACCCGCCCCTCTAGCTTGGGAGCCTGGTGCTCGCCCGGTCCCAACTCGCCCCTCTAGCCTGGGAGCCCGGTCCCAACTCGCCCCTCTAGCCTGGGAGCCTGGCGCTCGCCCGGTCCTGACCCGCCCCTCTAGTCTGGGAGCCTGGTGCTCGCCCGGTCCCGCCCCGCCCGTGGCTGAGGAGCAGGCGAGCTGCAGCACAGAAATATGGCGGAAGGGCCAGTTACTGAGTGGAAACGCCCTTTGGAAAGTGAGTGGATGCATATGTGACGTGCCCTTGGCAGCTGGTGCAGGGGAGCAGCGGTTTTCTGCTGGGGATGTCCCCTGACACGTGCTGCCCTTGGGGCTGTTTCGGGCGTTTCTGTAGCCCATACTGGCGGGAAGCTTCTCGTGGGCAGGGGTTGTGTTCGGTGCCCAGGGCTATGGAGAGACTCACTGGGGATGCTCTCGAGTCTCCCCGGCCAGCCGGCTCCACGTCGGTAGGTTGGCTCCACTAGTACGTTCAGGCAGCTCCGTCTGTAGGGCCTCTACTCAACCCCCTCCGCTCCTGGAAGGTGCGACTGCCCAGCAAGAGACGCGCGGGTTACCCAGAGATGCCAGCCCGCTGCTCGCGGGAGGGACAGCGCGTGCTGCCGGGCGAGGCACTGGACTCAGATCAGCCGTGGCCACGTCCGGAGCTGAGGGAGGGGAGGTGGGGGGAGGGTCAGCATCTCCTGCACCCCGAAGTAAACCTCCTTCAGATGCCGTTTCCAGCTGAGCAGCCAGCTCCTCCCGCGTTCCTCCGCCTTGAGGAGGGGCCGGGCCCCAGGTCACTCAGAGGCCAGCAGCAGAGCTGGGACCAGGCCCTGGGAATCCTGGCTCCCAGGCCAGGGCCATAAGCCCAGGCCGGCCTTGCCGGCCCAGGCCCCGACGTGAACTCAGAAGCCAGTTGCTGAGGCGGGAGCTCAGCTTTTAGCTGCCCCTGGAAATAGCCTGCGAAAGGTTATCAGACGGCTGTGCCGCGGGAGCGCCCAGAGCAGTGCCGAGGCCTGGGAGCTGGATAACTGGGACCCAGACCTGAGGGTTATCACGCTGCCCTGTGAACTGCGGGAGTCCTGTCCCCCGCCCCGAAGCACCAAGAGCTGGTGGGAGAAGCAGGATCGGGGGAGACCTTCAACGGTACGGGCTCTGCACCCTGATCCCCCATCCCGGTGCAGGCAGCCTGCAGGGCACCGCGGGTCCCTCTGGCCGCCTGTCTGCGCCCGGGCCCCAGGCCTCGCTCCGTGTCGCTCCTCTGGCAGCATGGTACGTAGTGAGCTGTGTTCCTTGGGGCCCAGGGCGGTGCAGGGTAAACCGTGTCCTGTGTTTAATTTGCTTGTACTAATGTGCAGTTGCTGGCAGGCGTTCGGCGCGTGCATTCCAGGAATGTGACTAATAAGGTGAAAGCTTTGCCAGCGATTGATTCAGGAGCACGTTATCTCCCCATTTAAGACGTCATGTAGATTGACGGCGGTCAATGGCTACGCTAATTTGGCTGCTGTCACAGGAGGCTTGGAAGTGCTGGTGGCAGGGCTGGGGCCAGGCCTGAGATCCCCTGGGGCCAGGCCCGTTTCTAACAAAGCGGGTTCCCGAGTGGGACGAGCCTGCGAGGTTAAAGAGCTGGCAGGTGACTGCTGGTTCTTGTGTGCGCCCAGGTGCCGTGCAGCCCCCAGGTTCTCGTCAGGGCAGCTCTGCTTTCCCCCGGTTTTGTGGGGCTGCTGATGAGCAGGGAGGACTTTGTAGTCATCTGCTAAGGAGCTTTGTGATTCCTGCTCCTACAGTGCTCAGGGGAATGGGCTCTGCTCATCAACGGCTGCGTGAGCAGAGGGGACAGGCAGCAACTGATCTCCCTGGCTAAGACATTGTGTAGATTGGGGTCTAGGGACCTGCCATTGATTCCTTCAGGGACCTGCGGCAGGATGTTCTGCTCCTGGCTTTCCAGTTCCCCCCACTGTAAAGAAAACTTGGGTTCATGGTGCTTTAGCCATGTTTGTAAAGCGCTTTTGGATCTGCTGAGGCAGACGCGTTCCCCACTGGAGCTCCTGCTGCCTGGAACAGCCTCTGTGTCTGCACATTATCTCTACAGGCTCCCGTGCTCCTTCCCACGTGCCAGATCCTGAAGCTGTAATAACCCATATGCTCCTAACGAGGAGCTCGTCTGATGTACTGCTCCTTACTTGGTGTTGGGAGTGACTTGAGGCTCATTTACTGTGTAGTTTACAAACCTGGGACGGTTTCAAGCTTTTCCTGGAGTCGTTAAAAGTTCCCATCGCTTGACGCCACTCAGCTTTTCTTGGTGAAGAAGCAGAGGGAAGAGAAGCAGTGTGGAGTTGTACAGTGGTGGGGACCCACTGGCTTCATTGCACTGCTGAGTGAAGAGGGGGGGTCCCCTCCCCAGGGCTAGGCGGGAATGAAACCATATTGCTGCCGCACACTGGGGCTGTCCGCCCCCTCCCGGGGTGGGACTGGCCAGCCGCAGAGCTCTGTGTAATGGGCTTCAGCTGCATACCAAGCAGCCCATCAGCCTCCCATTTATTTACTCATTTGCTTGCCTTCCAGGGGGGCCAGGTGCACATTAATTCATCACCAGAGCTCAAATTAAATCATTTTACTTCTAAATGAGTCACTCATTTGCAGGAGTATTTAATTAGAGCCTCTTCGCACCCAGGTGCTCCATTACTCCTGCCTTCTCACCTGTTCGCCCTCCTAGGGGGCTGCTGGTGATTAGACCGGTTTTGCACATCCTCGCTGCACAGCAAAACAATTACCCTAATGGCAGTGCCTCAGAGCCGCTCTTCACAGAGCCGAGCCCACCTGGAGAAATGATCCTTCCCCCTCACTGCATTCAGACTCGGCCTGCGACTGCTCCCGTCCCACCGTGGAGCCGGGCAGCCCTGCATCATCTTCCTTCTGAGAACGCTCACCCGGGGCTGGGAGGGGGGAAGGTGTGTGACCCCCAACCCTGCAATGGGGCGAGCGCTCGCCCGGGGCTGGGAGGAGGGAAGGTGTGTGACCCCCGGCCCCTGCAATGGGGCGAGCGCTCGCCCAGGGCTGGGAGGGGCGAAGGTGTGTGACCCCCAACCCCTGCAATGGGGCGAGCGCTCGCCCGGGGCTGGGAGGGGGGAAGGTGTGTGACCCCTGGCCCCTGCAATGGGGCGAGCGCTCGCCCAGGGCTGGGAGGGGCGAAGGTGTGTGACCCCCGGCCCCTGCAACGGGGCGAGTGCTCGCCCGGGGCTGGATTTCTGATGCTTCTCCCTGGTGGAAAACGCTGCGTTGCCAGCCCTGTGCTCTGCCATTGGGGCACCTGCGCGCCCGGCCTCGCCTGCACAGACAGTTCCAGCTCTGCAAGGGGGACGTGGCTGTGCGGAGCCAGGAGAGAGGCTAGAAGTTCTGTCCCCTCTGCTGTGAGCCCGAGAAGGACAGGCCCAGCTGCCGGAGGGGAAGGACAGAGCTGTGTTGATGTGAGCGTAGGAAGCCGGGAGATCTCTGTATGTCTGCTGGGACTGCCCCAAGATGAAGAGATTCGGTTAGCTGTGGTGAAGCTGTAACACCGTTGCACGCCAGGATTCCCCTGCCGGCGCCCGAGAAATGCTGTTAGCCCTTCCCCAGCTAGCCGTCCATCTCGCCGGCTAGCAGCCCTGTGGGATCCCGGCAGTCTGGAAACGGGGGTGCTGCCTCTGCTGAGCAAGGGATTGAGCTGGGGATGAGAGAGGGACACACCAGGGGCTGGCGCCAGCGCTCTTGGCTGTGTGGTAAGGGCAGTGCCAGGGAATTCGTAGTGAGTAGAATGCCAGGCCCGAAGGGACCAGATCGCCAAGTCTGACCTGTAGACACAGGCCATTAAACGTCACCCAGGGACCCCGATCCATCCTCACCCCGCCCTGCCCCGTGCTGGGCCCTCCCCTCCGCCTGGCCTCCTCGCCCACCATGCCCCAGAACAGCACCCCCACTGGCCACCAGGCCCTGCTCCTTGCTTGCCACTGTATTAATGTAGATGGAATAAAGGGACCCAAAGAGTCCGAGGTTTGAACGTGACCCAGTCACTGCCCAGCTCTGAACGGTGTTAAACAAGGGCTGAGGTTTGGTGTCCGGAGACCCCCGCCTGCTCCCCGGCAGCGACACCACGACAGCCCTTCACCCTTTCCTTCCCGATACAGACCGGGGGTGGGGGCAGTGCTAAGTGAGCCTGTCCTTGTAACAGCATCCCTTGGTCCCTGCCAGTTCAGCTGGAGGGAGGTTTTAGAGACGGCTGGACAGTCTCTAGGGGAATCACTGGCCTTTGGGGCAAAGAGACGGGCAGGAGATGCTGCTGAAGGTGGCTCCTGTTTCCTAGCCAACAAAACCAGACGAACACACGCGACGGGGAGAGAAAAGAGCAGCAGAGAGCGAGGCTGCAGCTTCTGTCCCTGGGGTGTGTCTCACTTGCCACCTCCCTGCTGGAGAAACACAGGCCCAGCCCACGGCTGGTCGGATCAGCCACTCCGGACCTGGCAAACTCGTACCGGCACCGGGCTGTTCAGGGCACTGCTTTTAGCTGCCTCGGGCTGGCTGCAGGCTCACAGCCGTGCTGCACAATACGCAGCCTTGGCCGGCTAAGCCAGGCTCCTCTTAGACAGAAGAAACAAGGAAAAGGGCACAGGTGGGAGAGGGGCGGTGACACAGTCCCAGGTAGTATTCGGGATTTGGCTGGAGCCAGTGAGGTGACTGTATCTCCGGCTCCCTCCCTTTGGCCTGGGCTGGCCAGGACTCAGGATTAGGATGAAGGAGGCCCAGGGTCCCAGGAGATGGTGGAGTGACAGCTGTGATGGTGAATCCCATTCTAGTAGCCAGTTTTTCTCCCCTGAAGTCCCTTTCGCTAAGGACTGCCAAAGGCAGAGATGGGTGGACTGGCTCGTCCTCTCTGGTGGACAAAATACAATTAGGCCTAGTTTCTGACGCACCAATTTTGGTTCATGGATTCTACTTTCTTGCTGGTCTTGCTACCAGGCATGAACTTAACACAATGCTTGAGTTCTCTGAGGAGGCCGTTTGGTTTAGTCTAATTCAGCCTTTGTCTCCCTTTCCCATCTTCTCCCGTTGACGTTCGTTGTTGCTGGCTATCGTGACCCTTCTATGAATTTTTGCTCACTTCTTCAGGGTAAATTTGTAATTAGGGTAAATTTGTAGTCCCAGTTATCACAACAGTGCTTGCCCTGTCCCACCCCCTGCCTTGCCCTGCGTCTCCTCTTCCTCTGCCCTATGGGGCCCTTTCAGTAACATGGCCTTCAGCAGAGGGTGAAGAACATTTCAAAAGGAAACGTGATGAAACTCTCTATTGTGCAACGTGTGAGATACGAGCAGCCGCACAGGGGGCTGTGGAACAAGTCAGTGGGCAGCGCTAGTGCAGAGATGTGTGTGCAGGGAGCCTCACAGACCCCCAGTGGATACCCGGCTAAACGTTCAGGCAGCAGCCGGTGCTGGCGTCCTCTGCTCCCCCACCCAGCCACAGCGCCCCGCGTGCCACTGCTGCTTAGTACTCTGATAATAGAAGATTACAGGGTTTCTGTTGGAATCATCTATTTACATTCTGCATTGCCCAACCCCCCTATCAGCTCCGCTGTGATGCCACCTCTCCCTGCCAGGCCCTGCGGGGGGAGAGCGCTGCCACCAGGACCCCTGGGCGGGAGTGACGTGTGCTGTGCAAATGGCGAGCAGGGTGCAGGTCCCTGTTCGTTCTGAGAACTGCGGAAGGGCCTCAGGGCAGCCCCTCTGCAGGATGCTAAGGCCCCGCATGAGACCGGGCTATCCTTTACTTAGGTGCCGATCAAGCAGGCTCGTGGTGACCTTAACCGTGCTATTGATCGAAGGGCGTCTGCAGCAAACACCAGAAGGGGCGGTACAGCGAGTAATCACGTGGGCTGGCGTTTGCACTTCGGGTGTTTCCCTGGGTGAGCAACAGAAGTGGCTAGTCTCCAGCCTGACGCCCCTTCGAGGCTTTCACAGCGGTTAGGACCGTTACGTTCATCTGCCTGCCTCCTACATCACCCAGGCCGTAATGATTCCTGCAGCCAGCCCATATCTTGTGGTTGAGCTAGGGCCTGGTTTTGAGAAGGCGCTGACGAGGCTGGTCATGCAGCTCCCAGCGTTTCATGGCATGACGATAGCTGCCTTTGTGTGTGCACCCAGACCAGGTGTGGGAATGAGGAAGGCTTTGATGAGGAGTGTCCCTCCCAGCTCAGAGGGACATGTTTGGGACAGGCCTTCATATTCTCTTCTGTTCTGCATGTGAGAAATGTGACTACCAGGATGATGCATTTTGGGAATATGGTGGCCAGGCAGTCCTGTGGTGGATGGGCCATGTCGGGTATGCAGTGTGTGTGTCCAGGATGGACTGTGTTGAGTGCGGGGTGGCACAGGATTTGGGATGGGTCACAGCAGGTATATGGGGGGAAGGGTCCCGGACGGGCTGTGGCGAGTACGTGCGGGGGTCCTGGATGGGTCACGGCAGCTATATGGGGGGAAGGGTCCCAGACGGGCTGTGGGGGGTACGTGCGGGGTCCTGGATGGTTCACGGCAGGAATATGGGGGGAAGGGTCCCGGAGGGGCTGTGGTGGGTACGTGCGGGGGTCCTGGATGGGTCACGGCAAGTATATGGGGGAAGGGTCCCGGAGGGGCTGTGGGGGGTACGTGCGGGGTCCTGGATGGGTCACGGCAGGTATATGGGGGGAAGGGTCCCCGACGGGCTGTGGGGGGTACGTGCGGGGTCCTGGATGGGTCACGGCAGGTATATGGGGGGAAGGGTCCCAGAGGGGCTGTGGTGGGTACGTGCAGGGGTCCCGGAGGGGCTGTGGTGGGTACGTGTGGGGGTCCTGGATGGGTCACGGCAGGTATACGGGGGGAAGGGTCCCGGAGGGATGTGGCGGTTATGCCGGGCAGGAGGTTTCAGCCCCACAGCAGAGGGGCTGCGTTCAGTACTTGGGCGGGTCCCACCAGCCATGTCAGGTGCGTCACGGGGCCCAGCTGGCCCCCAGCAGAGTCTGTTGAGTACGTGGTGGGGATCCTTTGTCAGGGACGCAGGCGAGTCGCGTATTTGTTTCCCGGCCAGTCCCTAGCACATGGGCCCTACACATGTTTATGGCCCTGTCCCCAGGTCTCATGCCATGAACTGAAAGGAGAGATGTTCACGCTGCGGAAGCAGCTGACGCAGCAACTAGTGACCCATCCGGTTTCATGACTTCTCCCAGCAGGAGCCTTGTTCACGCTTGTTCTTTAATATCGAAAGCCCCTGGGCCACCCGCGGCTCCAGAGGCTGCTCTGTCCCCAGGGACTGCAGCTCGCTGACTGATCCAACCACGGGGGTCAGGAAGCGTGTGCACGCCCAGCAGGAGCCGGTCTCCGCGGCAGTAATTGAGGTAGAGGAGTTTCTGCTGGGGGGGCAGCTTGGACTAGGGAGCATTGGCTGGGAGGAGGAGGCCCCCCCATCACACCAGCCAGAGGCTGTTTCGGTGACTGTCAGGTTGCTCCAGGGCAGGTGTGACTTCCTGGCAGGGCATTGGGACTGGCATCAGCTGAGCACCAGCCCGAGAACGCCGTGCTGCCCTGGACCTAGCGCCGCAGCGGGTGTGGCTGCGTGGCAGGCTGGGGTGTGGCAATCCCGCAACTCCCAGGAAAGGTGCGTCTCCTCCAGACGGCCCAGCGTGCTGTAACAGCCTGTCCTCTCTCCTGCAGTCCATCGATCCAGGGCAGCAGTTCACCTGGGAGAACTCCAACCTGGAAGTGAATAAACCAAAAAACCGCTATGCAAACGTGATCGCCTACGACCACTCGCGTGTCATCCTGACCTCTGTCGATGGTAAGCGTGGGGCTTGGGGCCTGTTCCAAGCGTTGTCTGAGGGAGTGGCATGAAAAGCTACACGGGGGGATCATTGTAACATGCAGCAGAACAAGGTTACTCCGAGTGTGGCAGGGCAAACAGCCAGGTGAGCGGGATGCGTGTCCATGCTGCGCCCACGCTGCCCAAGGAGGGTCTCGCAGCCGGGCAGGGGCTGTACTTCGGCTCCAGACCCTGCAAATGTATCTTTCAGGCCGAAGGATAAGAAACAGCAGCAGAATTCTGCTGGCCCCTTCCCCAGCGGTGCGACAGCTGCCCTCCTGCCACGCCCAGGCCCAGCTCTCTCAGCCTTGGTGTAACGGCACCAGACCCCGGTCGTCTTCGGGCGGGATCATACCTGGGACCGCCGGAGCCTCAGCTGCATGAGCTCAAAGCCCCATGGCTGGTCGGGGAAGCGGAGCTGGCTCGTCAGCCCTGGAGACGGGAGCTCGTTGTCACAGCTCCGCCCATAGTGAGCCCGCACCCACCGCCAAGGTGCTGCGCCTGCCCCTATGTGGGAGTGGAGCGGGCAGCCCGTGGCCTGACCCCCACCCCCGGGCGCCTCAGTGCGAGCCTTCCCTGGGTGCAGTTCTGTTGCTGCTGCCTGCTGGGCAGAACGGGCAGCACACCCCTCTCAGCCCCTCTCAGCCGCGCGCCAAGCAGGTCAGCTCAAGGCGACAAATCACAGAGGTCAGAAAGTGCTGCTCGACCCCATCTAGTCCATCCCGGTCCAGGGGCCAGGGCAGGACTCCACAAGGCTTTGGCCCATCTAGGTTTGGGTGCCCAAGCGGTGGCTCCGGCTAACCAGGAAGGGTGTGCTGCATTTCTGCCCCTGCTGCAAGGCCCAGCGTTGAGAGGCAAGCGCCTGAGTGCTGAGTGTGTATCGCCCGGCGAGACCAAACGCTGACCCATCCACCTCCCGCTCTGTGCATAGGAGGCTGCTGACCTCTCTGACCTGCGCTAATGTTTGCTTTCCAGTCCCTGGACGCAGCGCGCTGTATTACAACACCCGCCCTGTCACACTCCTGTCTGTCGCACCCATAGAAACGCTCCGGCACCAGAGCATGCGGCTGGCTGAACGCGTGAGGGGAGCCCAGCTAATGAAATGCGGCCCCTTCTGGTGTTGAGGCTGGAGCTCGCTTGGGATGCAGCCTGGTCTCTCTTCATCCCAAGAAGGAACATCTTTGTAACGCCAACGGGCTGCTCTTCCTTGGCAGGAGGTTCAGCCTCTTTCCCTGTAGCAGTGTGGGGCTCCCCTATAGCGAGGGGCTGAGCGCTGCACTGGGAACCTGCTTTCTTGGAGCGACCCTGGTCCGGTAAGCAGGTTCTGGGACTGAGCCATTCCCAACGTGCCCTGCCAGCTCCCTCTCCTTCACGGCAGGAGGCGCCAGCCAGGGAGAAGAGGCCCACATGTGTTAGTGCGGCTGGGCCAAGGGGCAGCCAGCACCGAACTCCAGCTGATCTGGTCTCCAGGCTCCAGACTGGGTTATGGCCAGGGAGCTTCTCCTCCCCCAGCCCCCGGCGTCTCTTCCACTGATTCCACTTGCGGCTGCTGGGAACCAGCAGGAGATTCTGTGGTGCCCCGTGGCGGGTGGAACTGATCCCCAGCCTCCTTTAAGGGAAAATGAGAGCATAGTGCCCCCCCATGCAGCACCCACCATATGCCCCCCCCATGTAAAGCACCCCCCCCACGTGTGCCCTCCTGGGGACCACGGGGATCCCGCCAGGTCCTAGACCTGCTGCTGGTGCTGAGGGCGGCTGCAGCCCCCCCAAAGCCAGGTGCTCACATTCAGCACCGGCAGAAGGCGTCATGTTTGTGTTAGTAACTGCGGGTTTGCGTTTTAAAGGCCTATCCGGGCAAGAGCTTGACACTGGAGGGGCATGCGGGGGGGGGGACACCTGCACGTGGGGGGGTGCTTTACATGGGGGGGGCATATGGTGGGTGCTGCATGGGGGGCACTATGTGCTGGGGGGCAGCCCACGAAACCTAGAGGAGGGCAAGCTTTACATGTGGGGTGAGGGGCACTGCATGCAAGGGGCAGCGTGCAGAGGCCAGAGGAGGGGGAGCTGGGGGGATTGTCAGGAGGCGCTGCATGCAGGGGGCAGCCTGCGGAGGCCAGAGGAGAGGGAACATCGGGGGGCGCTGGATGTGGGGGGCAGCCTGCGGAGGCCAGAGGAGGGGGGAGTGTTGGGGGGGGCGCTGCATGAGGGGTGCAGCCTGCGGAGGCCAGAGGAGGGGGGAGTGTCGGGGGGGGCGCTGCATGCGGGGGGCAGCCTGCGGAGGCCAGAGGAGGGGGAGCTGGGGGGACTGTCGGGGGGGCGCTGGATGTGGGGGGCAGCCTGCGGAGGCCAGAGGAGGGGGAAGTGTCGGGGGGGCGCTGCATGAAGGGCGCAGCCTGCGGAGGCCAGAGGAGGGGGAACATCGGGGGGCGCTGCATGAGGGGTGCAGCCTGCGGAGGCCAGAGGAGGGGGAACATCGGGGGGGCGCTGCATGATGGGTGCAGCCTGCGGAGGCCAGAGGACGGGAAGTTTTTCGCATGTTCCCCTTTGCAAACAGACACGGGAGAGCGTGAAAGTAACAGAGCAACAAAACCTGTCCCGAAGTGCTGCAAGGCCGCAGCAAACAGCGGGCCAATGTGAGACAATTATTTCAATCTGTTGCCTGGGGCTGTACGTGCTGCCTGTGAACTTCCCTTTGTGTGCGAGGTGGCAGCTGTCTCTGCTTCCATGTTGCCTGATTGCTCCAATAACGTGATAGTTAGATGATTCCAGTAACGCACAGCCCTCGCCAGCTCTCCCTGCGGGGAGGGACTGGCTCAGCGCCTCTCAGGTTCGTCAGGCACCTTGCAGTCAGCCCGGCTCCCCGGGTAACCCGGCTCCCTTGGTCTCTACAGGGGTGCCCGGCAGTGACTACATCAACGCGAACTACATTGATGGGTACCGGAAGCAGAATGCTTACATCGCTACCCAAGGGCCCCTGCCAGAGACGCTCAGCGACTTCTGGAGGATGGTGTGGGAGCAGAGGACAGCGACCATAGTCATGATGACCCGGCTGGAGGAGAAATCCAGGGTATGGGGAGCTCGGAGCGGGACGGTTCTGACCCCAGTGAAACACGGGTCACTGTCGCAATCGCAGGGTGGGAACAAGCTTCTCTGAGTAAAACCCTCCCCGCCACACACGCGCTAGCCCCCCCCCCACTAGCTCCCTGCCCCTCCCCTCGCCCCTGCTAGCTCCCCTGCCCCCACTAGCCTCCGCCCTCCCTCTCCACACTCAGGTGCCCCCACACACACACGTGCACGCACCCGCTCCAATGCGAAGCTCTGCAATAGGAGTGTTGGGGCGCCGTGTCCCCGCAGAAGCAGGGTGGTGAGGCTGGTAATGAGCGTTTTAAGCGTCGGGCAGCCTGCTAGGGCCGCGGCGTCCCCGCGCTGCGGAGTTGCTGGTGGAATCTCCTTGCAATGACCAGGCTGATCTGTCCCCGGGCCGACGCCAGAGAGCTGCAGGGATGATCCCATCTCGCCGGGCTCGGCTCCGGAGGCTGCAATGTAGAGCCCCTGCGGAGCCGGGAAGGAAGGAACAGGGGCCTCCTTTGGAGATGGGTTTGTGGCCGCCCTGACCATCTCTCCCCTGACTTCGTTTTCTCCCAGTATTTCACCGTTGCCACGCCAACCGCAGGCAGCGGGCCAGTGCTCAGGCTGTGAGCTGGGGCTGCAGGAGGGGAGAGCCAGGGCTTTGGGCTCAGCTAAAAGCCAAGTTCTGTAGCGCTCTCCCCGTCCCGATGGTGGGGTGGGAAGCCCCTGCGCACGACACGGCTGGGGTGGGAGCGCCTCTCAGGGAGGGGCCCAGAGGCTGCCAAACAAACTTAGTTTCCCCCGGGGCCCAAGCAGGCCTGGCTTCAGGCTTCCCCCGGCTGCTGAGATCAGGCCAACTCCTCCCCGGGCAATGGCCAGTCCCTCGCTAGAGACAGACGCGCACACGGGTGCAGCTTCGTGTCCCCTGCTGGCCCTACAGCACCTGCCCCAACGCTCTGCCGGACACTGGCTGAGCCCCCCAGGACTGCGCACACCGAGGGAAGCAAACAAAATGGAGCCCTGGGGTTTGTGCTCCGGCTCCAGCGCTTGCTGAATGGGCAGAGGTGCCTCCTGAGAGGAGAAGGAGCTGCAGCGGCTAAGGGCCCCTGTGAGCAGGGGCCAGTGGCTAAAAACACCTGAGTGGCCCTTTAAACTTTTTTTTTTTAATTTACCTTTGAGGTGTGAGAAAAAGCCAAATAAATCACTGTCACGTCACTTGTAGGCTGGCTACTTATCACAAGCCATTGCAGGGTGCATGCTTCTCTATGATAATGGGTGTCTCTGGACCCTGCCAGCACCTGTCTGCCTCCTGCTTCCCTGCTACTGAGACGTGCATTATCTCCCCCTAACATACACACCGGCCTGGAGGCAGTGCACTGGGCAGGCCCTGGGCTGGGCATGTGCGACGTCAGCTACTGGAGCAGGGACAAAATGAGCAGGGAGCCCCGGGCGCCATCCATGCCGCCGTGCCCCTCACACCACAAGAGACCAGCCAGCCAGCCAGAGACAGCCCTTCCCATCATCCCCAGCACGTGGCCCTGCCCAGAGAGACAGAATCCGAGGAGGAAGTGGGGAAAGTATTGGGGTCGGCCTGAAACCGGTTACCCACAGCGGTACTATGAGTACCCTACTGCAGCCCTGTGCTGGACAGGAGGCCTGGTACTTCCCTGCTGACCCGGCATCTCTGGGAGAGAAGGGAACAGGGCATGCGGGAGGGAGTGGGAGGGGAGGCTGGCAGAGGGATGGGGGTCGAGGAATCGCTTTTCCATGAAGATTCTCTGGATTGCATTTCCTTTCCCAGTGTTCCCTGGCGAGAGACCTCCCGTCCCCCGCGATTTGGGATTCAGTTGCTCCCATTCAGCCTGTTCCTTTGTCCTCTCCGTCTCGCTCTCCCTGTCCTGCCCCATTGCCTTCAGAAACAGACACTGGGGGTTTAGTGCTTGCCTGGCGCTCTTCCTGGACTCCGCTGGGAGCCTGGACAGCCTCACCCAGCTGGTTCCCTTTGCTAGGCACCGCTAACCACTGTGTCCCGTCCCGTCCCCCCCGGGATTTCTGTGGGACAGCCCCAGTTTTGCTGGGGCCAGTCCTTGTGCCACAAGACTAGTTTATGCATTACAAAGTGCTCTGGACCCGACACCACCATTGCCTCTTGATGTCGCACCAGGACAGACGCGGCAATGTCAGGGGTTTGTCCTGGAAAAGCCTTTTCCAGCTGGCCCCCCTCTCAAGCGCCCCATTGGCCAGCGGCTCTGGCGGCTCAGCACAAGAACGCGGCTACGGCTGTGTAGCCTGTGGGCCAGGCTCGGAGGCTGTGGAGCCGGCGTGTGATGCGGAGCGGGCTCTGCCTGATTTCTGAGCCGAGAGCCGCACGTCCCGCCGGTAATGCCGGGTGGAGATAAGCTGACCCGAGGCCAGCCGCAGCTTCGCAGCCCTGTGGGGTGACAGTGCTTTAAAGGGCTCCTGGGCTCTGGGAAGGGGGGCACAAGCTGCAGAAAAAAATCTTTAAAGAACATCAGCTTTTATGTCGGCAATCTGAGCCTGCTTGATGGTCCAAATCATCCTCCCTTTTCATGTTCGCACAAAGCGAGAGCCGCATAAAGGACCGAAGAGTCTGGCTTGGGCAATTTAACTGCCTTCAAAGCTTTACAGTCAGTTTCCGAATCGTTTGGTGGTGGTTAGAAACACTTCGCTTTCCCAAGGTGCTGAGCCGACTGTGGGAAGGTGTCAGCGCTGGCTCCTGCCGGAGAGCCCACCCGGGAGGCCACGCCTGCTGTGCGGCTCCCCCTCCCACTTTGCCGACAGTGGCACCGGAGCAGGGAGGGGAGGGGAGGCCCAATGCACTGCTCACCAGCAACCCTTGCTCTGCAGGCAGACGTGGCCATTGGGCTCCCCGAGGCAGGAGGGGCCACTCAGCAAAGCTGGCAGTAAATGTCTGTTTGGGACATTAGTGTGTTCCTCGCCTTAATGAGAAGCGAGCGCTGCCAGAAGAAACCGTCTCTTATCGGCTTTAGTGCCACAGCGCATCGGCTTCCGCATAAAATTTACAGAGCTTGAAAATGGGGCATAAACATTATGGGTAAATTTGGCAGAAAATGTGACTGACTCTTATCTGGTCATGAATAAATAATTTTCAATTACCAGCCCCAGCGCTGCTAGGAGCCCGACACAGGATGCTTCGAAAGTTGGGTTTGTGTTTGTGCAATGCCAGCTCTGTGGTTCCCACGTGTCGGGGAAGAGAGAGACCACAGGCTGGTGGGGAGGGCGGGCAGCAGATCTCTGGCCCTGACCTTTACACTCTAGAGACGCTGAGAATCTTGCTCAGATTAGCCAGGGTTTGCTTCCTCCTGGAGCGGCTCTGGGCCGGATGCAGCTGCCACTGATCCGCAAGGATTGGATCAGTTTAGCCGTGACCTCAGCGTTCGTTCTGCAGCCAGGCACTGTAAAACAACGTTCTGCTCCATGCCCAGCGATGGGGAGATACACACGCTCAGATGTACGCGCAGCCTGGGTCTCTCCGCACACTCTCCACTGGGGATGTGCTCCGTGCCCAGCGAGGGAGAGAGATTCGCACACTCAGATGTACGCGCAGCCCGGGTCTCTCTGCACACTCTCCACCGGGGATCTGCTCCGTGCCCAGCGAGGGAGAGAGATTTGCACACTCAGATGTACGTGCAGCCCGGGTCTCTCTGCACACTCTCCACCGGGGATCTGCTCCATGCCCAGCGAGGGAGAGAGATTCGCATACTCGGATGTACGTGCAGCCCGGGTCTCTCCGCACACTCTCTGGGGGAATCTGCTCCATGCCCAGCGAGGGAGAGAGATTCGCACACTCAGATGTACGTGTAGCCCGGGTCTCTCTGCACACTCTCTGGGGGGATCTGCTCCGTGCCCAGCGAAGGACAGAGATTCGCACACTCAGATGTACGTGCAGCCCGGGTCTCTGCACTCTACACCAGGGCATCCTGAGAGAGGCTGGAATCTCAGCTCCCACTCTCTAGGCATGCAGCCCCTGCTTCATCTTCTTTTCGGGGGCAGTGCAGGCTTGGGGGAGATCAGGGCAGCGACAAGCCCCAGTGTCAGGACCTCACCAGAGACAGAAGCGGGTCAGTTGAACTGCAAGAGGCAGGATGGCCACATCCCCGGTGCCATCCCGCTGTCCTTTCGCCTGTCCCAAAGCTCACCCAGCTTACGGTGCCGTTCCATTGATTCTAATTCCTCCTGTCCCCCTTGTGAACACGCAGCTAATGATTACGTAAGACAAGCCCCGGTGAGCTCCCATTCATTCCCCTCTCCTAGGGCGGGCATCTGGGTCCCAGACAGCTCCCAGGGGTGGGAATGAAGTTCCTCTTGGCCAGGCAGCTTCGGCGGCTGGGCTCGGCTGGGCGTTGGAGTCGTGTGCAGAATTAATAGGAGCCAAGGTTTGGAGACAATCAAGAACAGGAGGCAGCTTCTAAAAACCAAACCATTTGAATAGCCAAGTGCGGGGGGGAGGGGAGCGGACGCCCCAGGCAGGTGAGATGGGGTGGGGGGGGGAGCCGACGCCCCGGGCAGGTGAGATGTGGGGGGAGCCGACGCCCCGGGCAGGTGAGATGGGGGGAGGGGAGCCAAGAGGCAGACTAACCAATAGGCCATCCGTAGGACCTGCCATTGCGTTTCAGGGAGGAGGAGACGCAGCTCAGACAGGAGGATTGAGGGGTCAGAAGAGAAACTGGGCTGTATGCATAAGGTGGCCCCGAGACTCGGGCAGGCCCTGCTGTGCTGTGCTGGGCCATAGCATAGCCTGTGGGAAGCAGCACTCAGCCCCCGATGCGTCTCTGAGACCGAGGACCCGCGAGCGCAGGCTGAGGAGCCGCGCGGCGGCTGGGGCCGCGAGCGCAGGCCGAGGGGCCGCGCGGCGGCTGGGGCCGCGAGCGCAGGCCAAGGGGCCGCGAGCGGTGGCTGGAGCCACGAGGGCCACGGTCAGAGGCCGATGTTCGGCCGTGCTAGGGCTGTGGAGGAGGAGGCTGGGCTCTAGGCTGATTGCAGGGGGGCAGCTTTCCCAGGATGTGCCCCATCTCTCCTCCTGGCAGTCGCAGTGGGAAACGTGCTCCGGCCGCGGGGTTTGAGCGGGAGTCTGCGTCTGCGGCAGGGTGGCCTTTGAGGCCCCCACACTGGAGAGGGGCGAGGCCGATTCGAAAGGACCGAGTGCCAAACCGAGGGTTGTCTGGGCCCCCTACGAGCCCCCCATGGGCTGCTCCCGGCCTGGTGCCCGTGGCAGCCTTCCCTGCAGTGCAGAGAGCACCAGGCCTAGCACGCACAGTAGCCGGGTGTAGAGCGCTGCATGCTGGGACCTGTCATTCCCATGGGGCCTCGCCACCTACCAAAGGTGGGGCCAGCGATACTGCGTGGGGGCACCTGAGGGAGCAGGCTGCGGAGCTGCTGGAGGGCTGGGCGCTCACCCCGAGTCTGGCCTCAGAGCCGCAGGAGGCTCCTGTTTCTTCCCTCCCAGCGTGGGGGAAAAGGCCCCTGGGCTGGCTGCAGATTGCTGGGTCACTGGCTGTCTCTCTCTCTCACCCCCGCCGCCCTTTCAAGGGCAGACTCTCCCGTCTCTCTCCTCGCCTCCTGACACTTGGCTGGTTAGCACAGAAAATTGCTTCCAAGCCCAAGTTAGTGATGCCCTGCGGGGCCCAGCTCCGCGCCTGCAGCGTCCCCGTGGGGCAGGGCTGGCGGCCCCCGATCATGCCAGTGCCACAGTGGAGCAGAGGATTATAGGTTCTGGGCAGGTGCCCGCAGATGGGGAGGCAGCGAACGTGCTCCTCTGCAGACCCCAATCTTCCCAAAGAGCAGGTAGAGAACAGGAAATTATAGGGGAGAGAAATTGCTCTTTGCATCAGTGCCTCTTCTCTGCACTCGTTCGCTTCCTTGCTGCTGTCCCTGCATTCTGTGCCCCAGCCACCTGGCCACCCCGATCATTCCTGCACCAGCGAGCTCTTCCCAAAGCAAACCCCTTTGAATGTGGGCCCAGGGGAGCGTGTGCCGGCGCTGCGAGGATTCAGAGCTGCAGTGGAGGGGCCCAGAACAGCGCGTCTCAGGGCGCTTTGGGTTCCCCACACCGCAAACTGCATGTTACATTCAGGGAGGGCTGTTCAGCCCCGACCCGGGCCTCCTGCAAGAGCCCTGGCCAAGCCGTGACCCACCCTTTTGTGTCATGCTGCAGGTGAAGTGTGACCAGTACTGGCCAGGCCGGGGCACAGAGACCTACGGGCTGATTCAGGTGACCCTGCTGGACACCGTCGAGCTGGCTACCTACACCGTCCGGACGTTTGCACTCTACAAGGTAATGGGTGGGCTGTGGCTGTGCCCTGCACGCCTGGCCCTGGGGATAGCCAGCCCCACAGAAGCCCACGTGCAGCCCCTGGCTGATCACACCGCTGGGCTGTTTGGGCAGTGACTGGATCGCGCCCACAGGGCTCACGCCCAGCCTACGCAGGATTTTGGCCAGGACACCATGGGGTATGCTAGCCCTGTGCTTCTCTCCACCGGGCAGAGCATGGAGCTGCTCGCCACGCCAGCTGCTCCTCTCCAGCCTGCTGCATTCCTTAGCCATGCCCGCGGAAACCCCCGTGTTCAGCACACAGCAGCGAAGCGCCCGCAGCGCCAGGCTGAGTCTGGCTCCTGCAGGGACCCTGCACTCAGCAGGTGGAGGGTCCCCAGGCAGAGGCTGACGGCACTGCTACAAAGGGGGCTTGCTCACTCCCCCAGGCAGGAGGGCAGGGGGGTTGCTCTCCACCTTTGGCTGCCCAGCTGGCTCCCCAGGGAACTGCGTGTGCGCTTGGTCCATCGCAGGCCAGATTACCCCACCTGCGAGCCTCCAGCTCCCACTGTCCCCATGCTTAACCGTCCTCAAGGCACCAGGTATCAGTGGAGCGATTGGAGCAGGGAAGGTCCCCCCCTTTGGGTCTCAGTTTACCCACCTGGCCCATCCTTGTGCGGTGCCGAGAACTGTTCACCTTCTCCTCAGTCTGATCCAGATCCATACAGCGCACACGGCGCTTTCCCCAGATCAGCTGTCTGTGCTCAGGGGGCCGTCCTCCTGCCTCCTCCCCCGGGCTCAGGGGCGTGGCTGGGGTCCCGGTGCTGAGTGGGGCTCACAAGAGGGGGTATTTGTGCCCGTTTGTGCGGGTGTTGAACGCCCACGGTGACGCACACGGCCGAGTCCCCCAGAGCCCGGCTCGTTCTCAGCCCCGGCACGTCTCTTTGGGTTCCTTGGCAGAACGGCTCCAGCGAGAAGCGAGAGTTACGCCAGTTCCAGTTCATGGCGTGGCCGGACCATGGGGTGCCGGAGTACCCCACCCCCATCCTCGCCTTCCTGCGCCGGGTCAAAGCCTGTAACCCCCTTGACGCTGGGCCCATGGTTGTCCATTGCAGGTAAGAGTCCTTGCGGGAGGAGCTGCTGTGTTCTAAAGGCTGCAGGGGGGCATGGGACACTTGAGCTGCTGAAATAGAACAGGTTTGGCTTATTCCTGCTCTCACTGCAGCCTGGGCCGGGGTGAGGGGAGTGCCTCCCCTGGGGACCTCCCGGGCCAGCGTCTTCGCTACTGGTGGAGTTTGCAGTGTGGCGCCACTGTCAGACGAAACGGTGCTTCTGCACATCTCTGATCAGAACTGCAAAGCCACAGTTCTCTGAGCAGCAGCAAACACCGTTGAGAATTGCAGCATGCTCAGAGCTGCCCGGCCAGGGGATTCCATGCACGGATGCACATGCCCCCGCACCGGGCATTTATTGTCGCTCTCCGGGAGGGGTGAGAAGGGCTGTATTTGCTGAAACTGTTAGTCCACTAAGAATCAGCATCTTCTCTGGCCCGAGATTTATCTCCCCCAGCAGAGTAGGGACTATCCCTGAGCAAACCACTCCATCGCTGCTCACTTGCAAACGCCTTGGAGACAGTATTTAATGCTCTTCCTTCGTGCCGAGTTTCAGAGGGGGGTATAGTTAAAACCCAAACACGCCACATTAAAACCCAGTTACAGGTCTGACTTGGATGATAGCAAGGAGGTGCCCTGGCTCCGTATCTCTGCCTTGTGTTCCTGTGTCAGGGCCCATGGCTGCTGCCTGCAGGGTGAGCCCAGCAGAGATCGCCATTGGCTAATGCTCTTGCTCTTCCGCACGCAGCGGCGAGACAGCCAGGTGTGTTCTGAGCCCAGGTGCAGAGTATTAAGTACAAAAGTGCACAACCCCCTTCTCTGCCCTGGCCGGAGTCTTGTTGTGCGGAGGGGGAAGTGTAGACACAGATGAGGGAAAGGCCTTGCCCTGGCCCGTGCAGGGACTTGGAGTCGTGGCCGGGATTAGAATCCAGGGCTCCTGACTCCCCCGCCTGACATTTAAACCCTCGAGGCGTCTCTGCTGGCTGCTCCCTGGAGGGAAAGGTGCCGGTGGGGCAGCACTGAGAGACGACTGAGCATAGTGCTAACTCCTGCACCGTGCTGTGCTCCTGCAGCGCCGGCGTGGGCAGGACGGGCTGCTTCATTGTCATCGACGCCATGCTGGAGAGGATGAAGCATGAGAAGACGGTCGACATCTATGGCCACGTGACGTGCATGAGATCTCAGCGTAACTACATGGTGCAGACCGAGGACCAATACATCTTCATCCATGAGTCCTTGCTGGAGGCAGCCACCTGCGGCAACACCGAAGTGCCCGCCCGCAACCTCTTTGCTCACCTCCAGAAGCTGAGCCAGGTGCCCCCGGGTGAGAGCGTCACTGCAATGGAGCTGGAATTCAAGGTAAGCGAGCACGCGTCCATGCCCCCTGAAATCCCCTGGCTTGGGCCCTGTTAGTGCTGGGCTCCCGTCCGTCCCACACCCCCGAGAGCCGCCAGCAGCTGAGGCGCTAGCGCTGGGCCTGGAGGGAGGGAGACCGATTGGGCTGGGTTTAATGGTTCTTCTGTTCATTTCCAAGCCAGGGAGCAGCTATTAAAATCCATTTGAATCGTGGAGTTTGTGTGCCCACACTTCCTCCCCGGCTTGGCAGGGAGGATCTCGAAGGCAGATGCGAGAGTCTCAGCAGCACGTTCTGCTCTTGGTTCACAGTGCGGCTGGAGCTGCCTCCGAAACCAGATGCAGATTGTGTGTTTGGGATAATTGATGTGACTGTGAACAACTTGTCTGGAAACGGCTCCAGTGTAAATATCAGAGCTGTTTATAGTCCCATCCTCGTGCCGCTGAGCTCGGTTATCATTTAACCTCCAGTTAGGGTGGCAGGCTGTGGGGACAGCAGTATCTGAAGGAACCCAGGAGTAGGGTTTTAAAAAACAGCCCACCTGCTGCTGAGAGTGTGCGTGTTGGCACTGCGTGTGTGTGTGTGTGTGTTTGCATGCATGTATATGTGTTAGCACTGCCTGTGTGTGTGTGTCTGTGTGTTGGTACTGCATGTCTGTGTTGTGTTGGCACTGCGTGCTTGTGCATGCGTGTGTGTGTGTGTTGGCACTGGGTGTGTGTATGTGTTGGCACTGCCTGTGTGCGTGTCTGTGTGTGTGTTGGCACTACGTCTGTGTGTGTTGGCACTGTGTGTCTGTGTGCACATGCATGTGTGTGTGACTGCCTAGCACAGATATTTATTACAGCCGTGGAGATGGAGACCAGCTCTGCTAAGCGCCCATGTGCTCCTCTGATGGGCATTAGTCCAGCAGACGCATGCAGGGGAATACAGGTTATGCAGGGAAGCAGCCAACCGTGGAGGCCGTGAGACGAGCTGCTGGAGTTCTGCTTCGCCCTGGGAATCTCCTCCAAGTGCAAACGGGGCTGGGGAGGCCAAACATTGACTTCTCTGAACACGGGGAAAGGCAAAGCAGCTTCGTCCTACAGTCACCAAAGCTACCGACAACACCTTGGGCATTAGCTCAGACTTCTCTGAGCCAATAAGCAGGGGTTGCTGTCCAATGTCTTCAACAAGGACAAGTGCAGAATCCTGCACTTAGGACGGAAGAATCCCATGCACTGCTACAGACCAGGGACCAACTGGCTAAGGAGCAGTTCTGCAGAAAAGGACCTGGGGATTACAGTGAATGAGAAGCTGGATATGAGTCGGCAGTGTGCCCTTGTTGCCAAGAAGGCTAACGGCATTTTGGGCTGCATTAGTAGGGGCATTGCCAGCAGATCGAGGGACATGATCATTCCCCTCTATTCAGCACTGGTGAGGCCTCACCTGGAGTACTGCATACAGTTTTGGGGCCCCCACTACAGAAGGGATGTGAACAAATTGGAGAGAGTCCAGCGGAGGGCAATGAAAATGATTAGGGGGCTGGAGCACATGACTTATGAGGAGAGGCTGATGGAACTGGGGTTATTTAGTCTGCAGAAGAGAAGAGTGAGGCGGGATTTGATAGCTGCTTTCAACTACCTGAAGGGGGTTCCGTAGAGGATGGAGCTCGGCTGTTCTCAGTGGTACCAGATGACAGAACAAGGAGCAATGGTCTCAAGTTGCAGTGGGGGAGGTCTAGGTTGAATATTAGGAAACACTATTTCACTAGGAGGGTGGTGAAGCACTAGAATGGGTTCCCTAGGGAGGTGATGGAATCTCCTTCCTTAAAGGTTTTTAAGGCCCGGCTTGACAAAGCCCTGGCTGGGATGATTTAGTTGGGAATTGGTCCTGCTTTGAGCAGGGGGTTGGACTAGATGACCTCCTGAGGTCCCTTCCAACCCTGATATTCTATGATTCTATGACTCCCTCCCGCCCCCCCTCGCCCACTCCCGACTGCTCTGCTCGTGCGGCTGTTCATGCAGGCGTGACTAAACCCCCAGGCTCCCGCGTACTCCTGACCCTCCTCCTCTCCTTCAAGCTCCTGGCCAACTCCAAAGCACATACCTCGCGGTTCATCAGTGCCAACCTTCCATGCAACAAATTTAAGAATCGTCTGGTGAACATCATGCCGTACGAGCTGACCAGAGTCTGCCTGCAGCCCATCCGTGGGGTCGAGGGCTCCGATTACATCAATGCCAGCTTCATAGATGGCTACAGGTAAGAGTCACCGGGATGCATGGGCCCATCCCCTCATGCCTAGGAGCAGCTGGGACTGGCCATTGCGGGCGCTGGCCGTCTGCCAGGCATTGCCTCCTGGCGCTGGATGGAAATGGAGTGGGTTGGATTTGAGTCCAATCCTGTTTCTCTTCATTGTGTCGGGATCCTGGCTGGGGTCAGGTACCGCATGACAAACAAGCGTTAGCCAGAGCTCCCCTTGACTAGCTCCCAACGTGTGCGCTCTTCGCCCCGTGCTGACAAGCACTTCCTGGGATAACTGTTCCCATCCTCTATAAATGCTCCACACGGGCCCCTCTGCTGAGAGCCCCCCGCTCTGTATCTGCCCTCCCGGGAAGCCCAGTTTAAAGTGCTGCAGTAGCCGGAGAAGGGGCCGCTTGGCTGCAGGGGAGGTCTCGGGCGGAAGCTCGGGACGGGACGGGCTGGAGCCAGGCACCAGGGAGACCCGTGCAGCCGCCTGCTCTCAGGGACGCTCTGTCCGGAGCATGAGCAGGCGGTCGGTGTCCCGCGTGACACGTTCCCGTGGTTCCGTGCAGCGTGTTCCCGGCTTTTGAGCACTGTGAGGGCAGGGCAGCAGCTGTGCCAGACGCACGGAGGATCAGCCTCGCCCAGCCACCAGCCCCGGCACAAAGCCTCCCCCGACCCTTTCCCTTGGCATTCAGCACAAACGAACGTGCCACTCGCCCACCAGGAACTGGGCCAGCAGGTTCCGCCTGGGGTCCCCCCTGCTCGAGGACGGAGCCACAGACGCTGCAGGAGTGGGAATGCGTGAGAGCCTGCCACGTAGCATGCCAGGGCCCGGGGATCCCAGCCCAGGCACTGCTCTCAGGGCGTGGGCAGGTGGGGTCAGTGTGCTCCCAGCACTGCTGGCCAGAGAACAGACTGGGGCTCTTGGGCAGAGTAGGCCAGAGGGCAGTGAATACAGTCAGCCCTAGAGTGCTGTGTGGGTGAGGACAGGCCACTTGGAGCTGCATGGAGCCAGGTGACAGCGGGCAGAGCTGGCCTCCTCTCTCTCTCTCGTGCCCTGGCACCAGTGCAAACGCCAGCTCCCAAACCAGGCTGTGACGGAGCAGGGAGCGGGGCGGATTTGACCTGGGAATGTAGCCTGGGAGTTACATTGAGATACCTGAGCTGTAACCTGAGCCAGGAAGGGGGGTGGGGGAAGTGACACCTTCTGCCTGGGAGACTGAAAGGAGAGGAGGAGCAGAGGGGAGGGGGGAGAGAGCTGCTGGAGTGATTTTGGGGAGTTTTCAGTTTTGGGGCTGGGAGGTGCAACGCAGGGAACCCAAGCTGGGGTCTAAGCTCCCTGCACTCCCCAAGAGGACTTGATTGAGGGGTCCTGGTTGTATCTACGAGCTCTGCTGTAGACTGTGTTCCTGTTATCCAATAAACCTTCTGCTTTACTGGCCGGCTGAGAGTCACGGTGAATTGCAGGAAGCCGGGGGTGCAGGGCCCTGAGTCCCCCACACTCCGCCACACAGGCCACGTATGGGGCTAACTGGGGGGACTGTGCCCTTGGCTGCTTTCCAGCGCCAAGCCTCGGTGTGCGGGGTCCCCGGCGGCCCGCGCTGCCTGGCGAGCGATGCTGTTCGTTGCGTGGCTGCCAGCGCAGCAGGCGATACCATGTCATGGCCGACCTATCGCTCCCTGAAGGGCTCCGTTATCTCTCGTGCCCATTCCTCCGAACAGAGCAATCTTTCTGCAGTTGATCTAACGAGATCAATTGGCCCCAGCTCCTGTGGGCATGGCTAAAGCTGCATCTTTATTAGCTCTTGTGTTTCTTCCTGCCCCCTTACTCTTCATGGTGATGGTGTCGTATAAACCCCCCGGAAGCAGCATCCGTCTCTGTACAACAGAGTCATTCATTTTTAGCACCGATGGGGAGATTAAATGATAAAGAGATTTGATGATGGTAAGTGCCACGGGCCCCTATTCTGAGATCTCCAGCGCCCCTTAGTGGTGGAAACATGAACGGCTCCTCGTTACTGATGCCCACGACTCAGGAGTCTCCTCTGTCTTGCTGATTGCTGTGCATTTCCCCTGCGCTCACCGAGCATGGGGCACCGCGACTGCTGGGGTTATCCTGGCCCATGTAGTGCCACCAGAGAGCAGCGCCTGCACCTGCCCCGCTGCTTCCCTTGTGGCGAAGTCTGAATGTGACGGCCGGACCCGCGTTAGGGCAGGAGCCTGTCCACGGGTCCGGAAGCACCTGCAGGACGCGGGAGCAGGGCCTGCCCGCCCCAGGTCCCAGCGCACACCCTTGGCCTGGCTGCTTTGGCCGGCGGTGCAGCTGGGGAACAGCCTTTGTTCATTACCCACTGTACCAACGACGCGCAATCCAGGCCTCAGCAGCCGGCCTGCGTGACCCGTGTGAGCTGACTCGAGCTTCCTGGGGCGATCGAGGGGCGTCTCTGGGGTCAGTGCCCAGCTGCAGGGGTAGGGAGGCTGGATGCCGATGCCGTTGGTGGCAGAATCAGCAGCCGAGCCCAGGCGTGGCCGTGCAGCGCCCCAGGGACGCCGGAGATGGGGCTTTGTGCAGCGGAGGAGCAGTGTGCAAAGGGTGGTTGTCAAGGGGACAATGGGTTCTTGGTGGCTCAGGGACTCCTCCCGCCCCGACCCCCAGAGTCCAGCACACAGAGCCGCATCCAGCATGCTCACCCCCTGCCCGTGGGCACTGCCCACAGCAACACTCTCCAACCAGCCCTCTTGCCCCCCGCATTGGTCACTGATCCAGCTGCCAGTCCCTCCTCCCAGCTGCCGCAGAGCCCCGTGCCCAGCTCGGTGAATGCTCAGGGCCCAGCGCTTTGCCCCATGCGGGACGGGTGCCCGAGCCCCTCGAGTGGGTGTGGGCTGCATGGGGACACCTCGCCGGCTGTTCTGAGGGTGGCTTGTGTGTGTTGCAGGCAGCAGAAAGCCTACATTGCCACGCAGGGGCCCCTGGCAGAGACCACGGAGGATTTCTGGCGCATGCTCTGGGAGCACAACTCCACCATCGTGGTGATGCTGACCAAGCTCCGCGAGATGGGCCGGGTAAGGGCTTTGGGGGGCTGGGCCGGGGAAGGGCTGGGTGGAGGCGTGGGCCGGGGAAGGGCTGGGTGGAGGCGTGGGCCGGGGAAGGGCTGGGTGGAGGCGTGGGCCGGGGAAGGGCTGGGTGGAGGCATGGGCAGGAGAAGGGCTGGGTGGAGGCGTGGGCCGGGGAAGGGCTGGGAAAGGGCTGGCGGGGGGCGGGGAAGGGCTGGGGCGTGGGCCGGGGAAGGGCTGGGTGGAGGCGTGGGCTGGGGGGTGGGGGCTGGGCCGGGAAAGGGCTGGGGGGAGGCGTGGGCTGGGGGGTGGGCCAGGGAAGGGCTGGGTGGAGGTGTGGGCCGGGGAAGGGCTTTGGGGGGCGGGGAAGGGCTGGATGGAGGTGTGGGCCGGGGAAGGGCTGGTGGGAGGCGTGGGCCGGGGAAGGGCTGGGTGGAGGCGTGGGCCGGGGAAGGGCTGGTGGGAGGTGTGGGCCGGGGAAGGGCTGGGAAAGGGCTGGCGGGGGGCGGGGAAGGGCTGGGGCGTGGGCCGGGGAAGGGCTGGGTGGAGGCGTGGGCCGGGGAAAGGGCTGAGGGGTGGGGGCGGGCTGGGGAAGGGCTGGGGGGTGGGGGCTGGGCCGGGAAAGGGCTGGGGGGAGGCGTGGGCTGGGGGGTGGGCCAGGGAAGGGCTGGGTGGAGGCGTGGGCCGGGGAAGGGCTTTGGGGGGCCGGGCCAGGGAAAGGGCTGTGGGGGGCGGGGAAGGGCTGGTGGGAGGCGTGGACCGGGGAAGGGCTGGTGGGAGGCGTGGGCCGGGGAAGGGCTGGGTGGAGGCGTGGGCCGGGGAAGGGCTGGTGGGAGGTGTGGGCCGGGGAAGGGCTGGGAAAGGGCTGGCGGGGGGCGGGGAAGGGCTGGGGCGTGGGCCGGGGAAGGGCTGGGTGGAGGCGTGGGCCGGGGAAGAGCTGGGGGGTGGGGGCTGGGCCGGGAAAGGGCTGGCGGGGGGGCGGGGAAGGGCTGGATGGAGGTGTGGGCTGGGGGGCGGGCCAGAGAAGGGCTGGGTGGAGGTGTGGGCCGGGGAAAGGGCTGAGGGGTGGGGGCGGGCTGGGGAAGGGGAGACTGTGGAGGCCCATGGAAGAGCCATGCTGCCAGTGACCTGGGCCGTTTCCTGACCCGTCCCTGAGCTGTTACTGCGGGGCCGTGCACTCAGCAGCACTCGGAGCATCCCAGCCTGGCTGGCTCCGCGCTAGGGTCCCGGAGGGCAAGGCTAGCCAGGGCCCAGCAGCTCTGGGAGCAGTCCGAGGGGTCCCTGCCCGAGGGGTGGAGATACCCAATGAGGACACGGTTCTCTGTCCCCGACCACTGCTGTTACAGCCGTGACTCCTGCAGGGCCAGGCCTGTCCCAGGTGGGGCCCAGGCTGCGCCGGCCGGTCTGACAGGCTGGTGCTGCTCTGGGGGTTGGCAGACAGCGGGTTAGCAAGGGCATCCCGGGCACACTCCCCGCTGCACAGGGGGGTGGCCCAGCCCCTCGCCAGGCCAGCTGCCCTCATTGGCCTTGGGAACTGTGCCCCATTCCAGGCCCAGATCCCGCAGGGTTTAGAATTACCTGTCCGTAACTGGCAGTGACCGGGAGGGGGTGGGGAAGGGGACCTCGCCCTGGAGAATGTCTTGTGGGGGGGATTGGGGAGGGGGCAGGGCTGGGGAGACACAGGCCCCCTGGGCGAAGACCCGGCTTTGCTGCTTCACGCGTCTCCTCTTGCCTGCAGGAAAAGTGCCACCAGTACTGGCCAGCGGAGCGCTCGGCCCGCTACCAGTACTTTGTGGTGGACCCTATGGCAGAGTACAACATGCCCCAGTACATCCTCCGTGAGTTCAAGGTCACCGACGCCAGGGTGAGTGGGGCTGGCGGTGCTCTCGGGCGGGTCCCTCCCATGGGGCCGGACAGTGACGGGCTGGGATCCCCTCGAGCCCCAGCAGGCTGTCGCTCCCAGGGCTGTTCTCGTCTCCAGGGGCAGGAGCCGGCGGCCTGGCCCCTTCCCAGCGCCCCAGCAGTGACAGAGGCAGCCAGACTCCTGGGCGGGGGCTGCACCTTCACCTGAGTCAGCCTTGGCTGGGCATCCCAGCACTGAGCCAGTGGAGACCTGCCGTGCCCCCTTCTCCCTGGTGTGCCGCTGGGCAGCACTCGGTTACACGGGTCAGGCAGGCGCAGCCGGGGGGGAGGGGAACGAAACCTGCCCAGACTCAATCCCAGGTCGCCTATCCCACGCCCAGGCCTGGTCCAGGTCTGCAGAGCCTGGCCCCTGCGAGGCACAACCTGGCCCAGCCCCGTTCCGGGAACCCACCCCTGGGGCTGTGCAGAGCCCAGCCCGGGAACCCACCCCTGGGGCTGTGCAGAGCTCGGCCCGGGAACCCACCCCTGGGGCTGTGCGGAGCCTGTCCCCGGACCGGGAACCCACCCCTGAGGCTCTTCAGAGCCCGGCTCCCGTGAGGCACAGCCCGTCCCCGGCCCGGGAACCCACCCCTGGGGCTGTGAGGAGCCGGAACCCACCCCTGGGCCTGTGCGGGCTGGCGCGTGAGCAGGGCCCAGACAGACGTCTCCTTCCCCGCAGGATGGGCAGTCGCGGACCATCCGCCAATTCCAGTTCACGGACTGGCCCGAGCAGGGAGTGCCGAAGACCGGCGAGGGCTTCATCGACTTCATCGGGCAGGTGCACAAAACCAAGGAGCAGTTTGGCCAGGATGGGCCCATCACGGTGCACTGCAGGTGAGCGCTGTCCGGGGTAGGCAGAGCACCCCCCCCGGAGACGCCGTCCTCCACAGAGCCACGAGGGGTCCTGCTCAGCAGCGCTCCCTGGCACCCTCAGATGCTGCCGCCTGTACCGCGCGGCAGAGCTGGGAACGGCTCTCCTGCCCCCCACGCCGGCGGCCCTGCTGGGAACGGCTCTCCTGCCCCCCGGCGGCCCTGCTGGGAACGGCTCTCCTGCCCCCCGGCGGCCCTGCTGGGAACGGCTCTCCTGCCCCCCGGCGGCCCTGCTGGGAACGGCACGGGAAGCTACAGGCTGCCACGCAGGACATGGAGGGGAGCCCAGACCCTCAGCAGGCTGCCACGCAGGACATGGAGGGGAGCCCAGACCCCCATGGCTCTGCAGGCTCAGCACCTCCAGCAGGCCCCAGGTGTGGGGAAGGCGCGTGGGGCGCTGCCAGGAGGCCAGGTGGTGCCCGCAGTGCAGGACAACAGGAAGCAGAGGGCCCCGAGAGTCTCTGCAAGCCCCTTCCCATCCAACATGCCCCCCACTGGCAGAATGGGCCTGGCTCCCTGTGGGCCCAGGTGGCTCAGTGATGGGGCAGGGCTGTGGGGGGACCGGCGGCCATGGGGCCTGGGGTCTCTGCTGACAGCCCCTCTGCTCCTTGTGCTCACAGCGCTGGGGTCGGGCGCACAGGGGTGTTCATCACGCTCAGCATCGTCCTGGAGCGCATGCGCTACGAAGGGGTGGTTGACATGTTCCAGACGGTGAAGACCTTGCGAACGCAGCGACCAGCCATGGTGCAGACAGAGGTAGGTGCCCGCGTGCCCCCTGCTGACTGAGGGCAGGACTCCCCCAGCCCAGGAGCTGGCACCCCTCCAGTCCTTGCTGGGGTGTGCCCAGGAAAGGGGGGCCCGGCGCTGCCCTAGGCCTGTTCGGAAGGGTTTCATTTCAGCAGAGCTGAATCTGGCAGCAGGTCCCAGTCTCCGGCCTGCCCTGGGCTTCTGGCTGGATCAGGAAGCCCTGGTGGGAGGAGGGTTCTTGGGCTGGGCTGGGAGGTTTTTGGGAGTGGGTGGGAACTGGACTCCCCCCTCTCTGCTCTATGCTGTGCCCCCCACCCAGAGCAGCCAGGTGGGTTTGCAGGCACAGGTGTGTCTGTCCCGCTCCGCAGGCCATGGCCGGGCCACTGGTTACTGTCTGGCGATTCGCGGCCTGGACAGGGAGGCAGCAGCTGGGAGCCACCAGCCTGTGGTGGCCCTGGCTGTGCTCGGAGATCTCACTCTGAGCTGGGAACGGCCTGTCTGCGGTGGGACGGCTGCCAGCTGCATGGAGAGCCCCTCGCCAGGGCTGGGCCTGGCGCTGCTCTAGGGACAGCCAGAACGGGAACCAGCAGCAGGCCCCGGCTGTGTCAAGCAGGCTGGCCAGGGCCCCAGGGGGCACCTTAACCTCTGACCCTTCAACCCCCCCAGGGAGGGATGGCTCCCGGACAGATCCTGCAGGACAGCCCAGCTAGGGTGACCAGACAGCAAGTGTGAAAAATTGGGATGGGGGTGGGAGGTAATAGGAGCCTATATAAGAAAAAGACCCAAAAATCAGGACTGTCCCTATGAAATTGGGACATCTGGTCACCCTAGGCCCAGTGCATGCCCCTCTCCCTGGAGCTTGGGCGAAGTGCAGCCTCCATGCTAAAATACCAGCCTGCGCTGGGCTGGGCAGCACCCCCGCCCCGACCCCATCGAAGGGCCCCACCTGGCCCCCGCCTTGCAGGCTGTTCTCACTGCGCAAAGGGTGACAGGGCCAGAGAGACGCAGGGGCCAGGATGGCACCGGCCCAGCTAGTGCTCTAACCACTGGGCCGCCCGGCCTCCTACCTCTCCTTTGGAACGTCACACCCGCTTCGGGGACGAGCTTGGCCATGTGCAGAGACCTGGGCTGGGGACGGCGCCTTCTGTTCGCTCGGGCTGTCCCCATGGTGAGTCCCTGTGCCGCGCAGCCTTCTGCACGGGGCACCTCCCTTCACACGCCTGCCCTCTCTCCTTGCAGGACCAGTACCAGCTGTGCTACAGAGCAGCGCTGGAGTATCTCGGCAGCTTCGACCACTATGCAACGTAACTAGTGCTTCCCCCAGTCGCAGTGGGAATGTCTAGGAGCGGAGAAGGTCCCCCTGAGCCACAGCTGCCATTCTTCAGTCCTGTACAGACGCTGCTGCTGCCGAGGCAGCAGACCTCCCACGACCGACCAAATCTGACCACTGCATTGAGGAGCATCGCCCCGCGCCGAGCAAGGGAGTCTGACTCCAGTCAGATTTCTGCTCACTTGTCTCCCTCTCGGCCCCCTCGCGCGACTGCATTTCACAGCCAGGCTTTCGGTGGATGGAACGGGATCTTTTTTTATCTGTAAAATAGTTATTCGTGTTTTTATAATCCTTTCTCTTCGTTTGCTAGTCTTACCGTCTGGCTGGGGCAGAGCTGGGTCCGTCAGGCCTTCTGGGGGTTCCTTTCCTTTTGCCTTTCTTTTCCCCTTCTCCTTTGTTCGGATCCACCCCGCCTTTGGTGCTGCCCATTTTAGTGCAGCCACTTGGAGACCCCCAGCAGTGACTGGCTCACGGTTCCAGACCCTCTCCGTTCCCCATAGGCTGCTTTTAACCCTCTGTAGACTAGAAAAGTTCACCGAACTGGAGCTAAGCTACTGATGATTTTTTTTAGCTGTTTTCCCCTTATTTCCTGTGGGGGGGAAGGGACTTGGGGTCGCGGGAGAGACAATTCCATCGCAAGCTTGAAACTGGTCAGTCCTATTAAAGTGCGTGTTAACCCATTCGGTGCCCATGTGTGTTGGCAGATCCCGATCTGACGTGACTTGTCGGCACCGCTGCGTTCGTTAGAGACCCAAAATCCCAGACTCCTGGCCTGGGGGCCTCTCTGTGTGTCTCACTGGGGAGGGGGCAGGGAGGCAGCAGAAGCCGACCGCGCAACGTGTCCCTTTCTGCTCGTGCTGCGGTTGTGGGTGTGCAGGCAACTCACCAATGAATGCATCACCACATTTCCAAAGGGAAGGAGCACAATTCTAGCAGCTCCCGCAAGGGGGCTGCGTGGGCTATTTTTGGAAAATGGGGTACTTCAGGGAAGGGGCAGCGGGGGAGGGGGGACATGTTTTCGGAGGTTGGGTGTATCTATAATTTCTGCTATCCTGCAAATGTTTAAAGTCATTAGAATATTGTACTTTCTGCTACTTCAGGACGTTCTAATGAACCAATGTGGCAAGTCTACTGGACTTAATTTAATGGTACTATATCTTACTACTCCCTATTCTATCGCGCTTGCACTAAAGACGGGAGAGCCGCCCTCTCTCGAGTGCACAGAGTTCTCAATGAAGGTGGTGGAAGGGTAGCTAATTGTATTATCAAATGTATTCCCAATGCTAAGAATCTGAGGGACGGTGAAATCAGCAATCCAGGGTGGGGATGTTGGAGGACACGTTCATTTTTACCTTGTGGATGCATAGTGCCGTAGGGGTCACTGGTGTAAACAGTCTGTTTTCTATTTGTTAATAAAAAAAAAAATCTACAGCATCATTGCATAATTCTTGATGTTAATAAATTTGAATAATCAGGTTTCATACAAGCTGGTCTTGCTGCCTTCTTTGTTCAGCAATAAACAGAAGCCAGGGGCCTTTCTGCTACGGGCCCTCATCAGCTCCCTCCCTTACGGAGCAGGCCAGCTCCCCGGGCCGCAAGGGGGCAGGGCCGGGGTGCTGCTCGCAGGGACGGAGCCCTGGGGCCTCTCCTTTGCGGCATTCCTGGCAGCTGGCCGGGCCTGTAGCGGAAGTCGGGCGCCCAGCCTGGTTGAGGAGAGAGGAGCAGGGGAAATGGGGCTGTGACCCCTCCCCAGCTGCTGCCCTGGCCAAGTGCAGCGCAGGGAGAAGGGGGCACGGGCCCTGCCAGAGGCTTGGCAGCTGAGCATCTGCACTGCTCGTGCTTTGACCCTGTGGCGGGGACAGACCTTGCCCGCTGTAGTCAGCAGAAAGGGTGGAAGAGCCGCTCTTGTCCCCGTGCGGCGGCTCTCTGGGGCTGACGCTGCTCAGCTTCCTCTCCTGGAGAAAGGAGACGCTAAACCCAGCTCGCTGGGCTCTGCCGGGCTGACTGGCTGTAACGGACTCTCCTTACAGGGGCGAAGGGGGCAGCTCTGCTAACTGTGGAGGGGGCGCTCCCCCTCCTGGGCTGGGTGGGGCTCAGCTCCCCGGCCTCTGTGGAGTGAAGTAGGGGGGATGGGCACTGCCAGCAGCAGTGGAGGGGGCGCCCCATGTCCTTGCAGTACACAGCCCCTGGCACGCAGTGGTGGGTCCCAGCTGGGCGTCCTTTCCGCTAAGGGAAGAGCTGTCTCTGGCATTGGGCGGAGGAGGGGAATCAGGCAGGTCCCTCCCCTCAGTACAGATGCTCTAGGCCACCGGGGTGTGGATGGGGGCACTGCAGGCCAGGAACCCTTTTTGATACAGTGCGTCTCTTGTTGCCTCTCTCCCTGTGCTGCCTCTGCCCCAGGGATCGTGGGACCCTGCGCCGCACGTAACTGTGAGCCCGGAGACGGAGCTGCTCCTACACCGCGCTGGAACCAGGGCCCCCGGCAGCACTAGGGCACTACTGAGCTGCTGGGGGGCTGGTGTCATCTTAAAGCTGGGAATGTCGCACATTCCCTGGCCAGCCCACACGGAGCAGTAAAGCGTCCCCAGTGATCCGCCAGTGCCTGCATTGCCATGGAAAGTCGCCCTTTCTGTTGCAGTACAAGGGCTATGTTCCATCTCTTGCCCCACCACCGGTCAGGAACCCAATTGCTGCAAATCCAGCCACTATTTCTTGCACATGGCCGAGCGTCACCGTTCTGCGTCGCAGGAGACGATTCATGGCACTACACACTTGCATGACAACGACCCCCACTTGGGATTTTTCCAACTCCAAAATAATTTCCCACAGACCAGTAGCAATCTAATGTCACAAGTGCCTTAAATGCAACTTTTGCCTTAGTGAAGCCACTCTCTGACTTCAGAGTTCGGCCTGCTGTCCCCAGGCACTGCAGCGCTCTGGCTTAGCTGAAAGAACACACTATGATGTCTGTCACGGGCAGGCAGGGGTCCTGGAGCTGTGATCAGCTGGCAGGAGGAGCATGAAGATCACTCGAGTCCCTCCCCCACAGCTGGGTGTAGTGTAGGGGAAAGGGTGCTACACCCCATCCGCACCACGGGAGCCTGGCAGAGATGTGAAGTGGCCCGTTCATCACAATGGGATTGTCACGGATGAATGGGGATGAGTGAAACCTGAGGCCACGCCTACACTAGCGAGCTTATAGGGGCACAGCTGTGCTGCCGTAACATCGCTCATGTCGCTGCTCTGTGCGGCCAGGCGAGAGCTCTCCAGTCGACATCGTTACACCAGCCCCAACGAGCGGCAGGAGCGCGTCCCCCGCCCCCCCCAGCATCTCTACTTCCAGCACCTATGCTGACGGGTATCTTTTCACATACGTTAAACTGACAAAAATGCTAGTGTAGACATGGCCTGAAACACTAGCTTGAGAACTGTGACTTGCTCCATAGACATTCTCGTCCCCTATCCCTGCTTGTCTACACACAGAAGTTGTACCGCTTTCCCAGCCTAGTTAACATGGTACAGCCACCTAATGTGGATGCAAATGTACTGCAATAAAAGCGCTTATACCGGGATAAAAACAACAAGGAGTCTGGTGGCACCTTAAAGACTAACAGATTTATTTGGGCATCAGCTTTCGTGGGTAAAAACCTCACTTCTTCTTCTTCTTGTTTTTGTAGATACAGACTAACACGGCTACCCCCTAATACTATACTGGGATAGTGTATTCCTGGACGGGAAGGGGCCTAAGCACTTCTAGCCCAAGATAACTATGTCCTCATATGCTCCTGGCCCAGCACTGACTGGGAATCTTGCACCAGCCTCTCTGGTGTCATTGTCAGTTTGAAGCAACAGAGGGTCCTGTGGCACCTTTAAGACTAACAGAAGTATTGGGAGCATAAGCTTTCATGGGTAAGAACCTCACTTCTTCAGATGCATTGACTTGCATAACCAGCACTTTGAAATTGGACGGGAGCTTGGGCTCTAAGGCCCACCCCTCTTCCTAGGCCTCAGGAACCAAGCCATGACTCAAAAGTGCTGTCTATGCAGGTATTTTGAGAGCACTAACATGAACCAAGATCCATTGACATGGGCTGGGAGGCTCCCCGCCATGGGCTGTGTCCGCATATCCTTACGGACCAGGTGGCTTCAGCTAGCCAGGCCTGTGCCATAATTAGCTACCTCCTAGCCTAAGGGAGCAGCCTGAAACATCTGGGCCTCATAAAACTCCGTTTGGAAGAGATGACAGGGAGCAAACTGGGCTTCTGCAGAAGGTCCTAAATAGGGTCTGGAGGACCCCAGGGGCCAGCTCTATTCCAGCGCAGAGAGCCTTACCGGTAGCCCAGAGGGGCTGAGTGAACGGGAAGCAGTCTGGGGGTCAGCGCTCTAGCCCAGAGCCAGAGCGTTGATGGTAGCCCAGAAGGGCCTGGCAATGCAGTCTGGAGGGCAGGCGGAAGAAGAGCTTTTCTGTTTCTTTCCATCTGGATCATCCTGAAATGAGACTGAACAATGACACTGACCCGGGTGGAGAACTGAGCCATGTGAATTCCCAGGAGAGAGACAAAATCCTGGTAAATTGTATAAAAAGCTCATTCGGGGGTGGGGTGGGGGGGCTGTAGTGTTCAAACAACCCCAAATTTGGATCCCTACCCCCCAATCCCTCACAAACCACAGCACATTACAAGACAATCTGAATGTGCATGTGGCGCTCAGAGCCCTCAAGAGAATCAGCTGTTAAACAGTAAGATAGTCCAAACCTTAAATGTAGTGGTGCCCTTGCCCCACTATAATGTCATTCCCCAAGTTACTCCCTGCTTGCTTGACCTTTTTTAGATCCCCAGAGTGTAATGCCCATCCCAGAGCCCATCTGCAGCTGGTCCTATGGAACAGGACGTCATTGTTTGCATTCTATACTCGTTCCCTGCCCCGTGGGTGGGAAGAGAGACTCTGAAATGATAGTTCTCAGCAGAGATGTAAGCTGCCCCATCCCTTGCAATGGGGTGTTAATGCCAAAGGCTGATGATGGCAAGGGAGAGGTTAGTAATTGATGATTATGTTACGCGCAGTGCTTAGCGAATGTGTTCATCTGATGTGGCTGGATAATCAGATGATGGTTTATTCAGCACCACAGCTGAGCATAGTGTTAAGAGCCACCAGACCATAACCCTGTGCTCTGAGGGGATTTTCCAGTCGACTTTTCACTTCCAAACAGTGAAGCACTGGGGTACTGCTCTTTGCAGTCTAGGCGGCACTCCGGTGCAACTCACTCCAAAGTTTCGCCTGTTTAAAAAACAAAAAATCTTCATTTCATCCCAATATTCCTAATCCAAGAGTCTAGGTGAGCCATGTCGCGGATTATCGGGGGACTCTGGGCCCTGCATCCCCGGCTTCCTGCGATTCACCATGACTCTCAGCCAGCCAGTAAAGCAGAAGGTTTATTTGGATGACAGGAATACAGTCCAAGATAGGTCTTGCAGGCACAGACAACAGGGCCCCCCTCAGTTAGGTCCATCTGGGGGTCCCAGGCATCCCAGCCCCCCTTGGGAGGTCAGAGCAATCTCTGCCTCCCAGCCATCTCTCCAGCCCGCTTCCAGCACTCTCCCTTCAGCGACCCCTCCCACAGCCTTTGTTCAGTTTCCCCGGCCAAGGAGTCACCTGGCCTCCAACCCCTTCCTGGGCTCCCATGCTACACGCCCAGGTATTCGCCCTCGGGCAGACTCAGACTCCCATCCCCCAATGCAGACTATCCAACCACACTCCCCTGTCAGCATTCACACACCACAGTAAGAACAGGCCCAGTTCGTCACAAGCCACCAGGAAAAGGAGAAAGGGGTTTCACCTATCAGAAGAGGTTTGAGACGGGGGTCCAGTAGCCACCAAACAGGAGGGAGGAGGGCAGATGAGGTGCCACCAAAGGTGGAGATGTGACTAGTGAGGAGTGAGCATAGGTCCTGTCCCTTTTTTTAACCACATTTTGCCCTCTAGAGGGGAATGGCTTGTGAGGGCCCTGCCCTCACTTTATACGTCTCCTAGTAAAGCTGAGCAACCTACTGCCCAAACGCTGGCCCTTTGGGAGTCAATTGATTTAAAGGGTGTTTTTACTGGTACATTTGTTTAATAAGAAAAGAAATGGTTGCAACATTTAGCAAGTAATATCTCTGTTTGCTTCAGGTGGACGTTCGGCAGCTCCTTCCCGCCCAATCCCAGGGTTTCTTGTGTAGCTGCTTGCATAAACATTTTCATTTGTAAAGGTTCCCACTGACAGTGACTTTCTTTGGCCTGTTCTGATCTAGCTCACGTGTGGGAGCAGGAAACCTTCTGGTCCCTTCAACTAAAGCTGCCTGATGCCTTCTTGCTAGTTTTAATAAGCAATCTCCACCCAAGTATCAGCCCTGGGAACAATACATGTGTCCCCAGATTTCTCTACCGTCACGCTTCGGCTCAGGGTGACTCCACACCATTTACCATGAAAAATGGCTCACGTCATCCTAATATTGAAAAGTTGGTCCAGGATTCTCGAAATGAAACAGAGCGTGCCTGCCCAAATGACACACAAGCTGGAACATACAGTTCTAGTTTTCTGCTATCTTGCACCCTCACACAATATAAGAAAAGTTTTTCAGACCACATCTGTGGAAGATTTTGGGTCCTCTGTTTGCCTCATTTTTATTCATCTCATGTACTCCTCAGGTGCCAGTTCTGGCCCTTGAGTTCTTCTGATTGTAATTGAATTGTCTCCTCAGAAGAGAGGCTCACCTGAAGCTTGTCTGGTTTTGTGCTGGGAAGATTCAGCAGGACCTTCATGGCTGCCTTATGACAATAACCTGACAGCAAAGGAGACTCCTGGTGGGAGAAGCGAAATAGCCTCTTGGAGGGCTCATTTAGGTATGAGTGCAACCAGTCCCTTTGCTCATGGTTTCGGGGCATGGTTGCAGGCTCCTTTTAGGGTGGTTATGTTCATCCCCACTGTTGTGCTCTGGTGTTTATGCATTATAACTAAGGCCCTACTTAAGCTGCGATATTGCGGATCCCGCCATATTAGACTGCCACCACAATTTTGACAGTGGGAGCCCCAGCTGCCCTGGGGTCTACAGCACGACCTCCCACTCTCAGCCCTGGGCGGTCAAACACCGGGAGCCCCCCACTGTCAACAGCGGGATCCTGCTCTCAGGCCTGGGCTGCCGACAGTGGGAAATTGCAGAAAAGTCATAGACCTTATTTGATGTTAGGAGTGTAATAGAATATCTCATTGAAAGATGACAGGGCCAGAAAGAGTTAATTAACTCACAGACTGACCTGACCCAGGGCCCAACTTTAGAGACTGGTTAGGAAGATAGGGTAAAAGAATAGAGCTTTGAAATGTAAGTCTGTATTGTGAGAGGAAGAAGGGTAGATGTTTGCTCAGGTTTTGTGATGTTAGCAAACAAGTCTTGTCTATTGCTATAGCTTTAATTCAAAGATCAAAAAAGGAATATTAACATTTATGATGATACTTGAGTGAAATAGTATTATTGTCTTTATGTCTCTTTGACGGTTGGGGTAACCTGGATCTGAGCTGTTTAATGGATAAATTACCCTGTGCTAATTGCCAGGGTGTTTGGAAGAAGGAGAATTAAGCCTATTGTTTTCTCAGGCCGAAAGGCTGCAGGAAATGTATAAAAACCCTGGGACACGATCCTGCTGCATCTCAGATCTGCTTTGGGTTTCAAGAGGGGGAAACCTTAAGCCATAAGGATTGAGATCCCCAGTCACTGACTGGAGTCACCCTGAATATGGACATTGGACTATAACCTCTGGACTATTTCTAAAAGGACTTTTGGCAACTACAGGATCACCTCTGCTATGCATCTGAACCTCAAGAATTGAATTCAAGTCTGTCTGTATATTGATCTTTTAACCAACACTCTCTCTCTCTTCTTTTTAAATAAATTGTAGCTTAGTTAATAAGAATTGGCTCTAAGCGTGTATTTTGGGTCAGATCTAAGTTATAATTGGACCTGGTGTGTGGCTGATCCTTTGGGGTTGGAAGAACCTTTTCTTTTATATGATAAGATTTTCAGTAATCATCATCATATCTGACAGGTGTGTCTGGACGGAGGCCTGAGGCTGGGCACTTTAAGGGAACTGCATTATTTGGACTTCTAAGTAACCAGTGAGGTTCTATAGAAGCTGTTTTGGGCTGGTTGGTAAATCTAAGTTTTGGAAGATCCACCAGTGTTTGGGGTTTGTTTGCTCCGTTCTGTTTGCAGTTCACCCTGATTGAGTGACCTCGGCTGGCTCCCACGGGCAGCACCGTCACACCTTATTACCGCAAATAAGGTCCATTATTACTTTTCTGCAATTTTCCATTGCTTGTTCATAATTCAGCTGCAATTTTTTGACAATCGTCCTGCAATTCAAGTAGGGCTTTAATTTTACAGCATTTAGCACAGCAACATAACCAGCATGTGCCCACCAAGCTCTGACAAGTGTCAGATCCCTCCAGGTGTTTCCCTGGGTCATGGTGAATTTGGTGCCAGATTATTGCGTAGTGTCGAACTCTGCTGAGGTTTTGTTTACACACACAACTTATACCAGTTTAACTAAATTGGCTTAGAAAGTGAATTAGCCAAATTGGCAAGAATCCAATTGAGTGGACATCCTTAAACAGCCTGATAACAGTTAGCTTAAATCAGTAAACAATAGATGTAAGCAGAACTGAAAGAGGGCACGCTTAATCTGAAATAAGTGTCTATACAATGGCGTTGCTCGTTTAACTAAATCACTATCAAAACCTGTTAGTACAACTTGTGTGTGCAGCCATGCTCTCGGTCTCTGCTAGGTATGTACATGCTGTCCAGTTCACCCTAGTCTGTAGCCAGCGCTGGGTGCCGCCCGATTGCTGATGTGGGCTCAACGAAGGCAAGACCTCTGCTGGCATGTGCCCTGTGGGGCCAAGACTCTGCTGCCTCTAAAGGAGACGGCATGAGGCCTTGGCCGATTAGTGCCTGGAGGCCATGCCAGCGGGACCATCGCCGTGACAACCCCATGATGACAGAACAACTAATGGGGAGCAGACTGAATAACCCTGGAGTCACCCTGGCTCTGCAGAGCACACCAGTAGGTGCCCCACCTGCCCCCAGCACAGGGACAGGGCTCCCAGCCGCCCCCCCCCACGGGGACAAGGCTCCCCCTCCCCCTCCTTAGGCCCCCCCCACCAGCACAGGGGCAGGGCTCTCCCTCCCTAGCCCCCCACCAGCACAGGGGCAGGGCTCCCAGCCCCCCCCCCCCACGGGGACAAGGCTCCCCCTCCCCCTCCTTAGGCCCCCCCACCAGCACAGGGGCAGGGCTCCCCATCCCCCGGGCCCACCCACCACAGGGACAGGGCTCCCAGCCCCCCCCCCCCCCCCCCCACGGGGACAAGGCTCCCCCTCCCCCTCCTTAGGCCCCCCCCACCAGCACAGGGGCAGGGCTCTCCCTCCCTAGCCCCCCACCAGCACAGGGGCAGGGCTCCCAGCCCCCTCCCCCCCCCCCCACGGGGACAAGGCTCCCCCCCTTCCTTAGCCCCCCCCCCCCAGCACAGGGGCAGGGCTCCCAGCCCCCTCCCCCCCCCCCCACGGGGACAAGGCTCCCCCCCTTCCTTAGCCCCCCCCCCCCAGCACAGGGGCAGGGCTCCCAGCCCCCCCCCCCCCCCACGGGGACAAGGCTCCCCCCCTTCCTTAGCCCCCCCCCCCCCCAGCACAGGGGCAGGGCTCCTCCTCCCCCTCCCCAGGCCCCCCCAGCACAGGGGCAGGGCTCTCCCAGCCCGCCTTCCGCCGTAGGGAGCCTCTTTGGGCCTGCAGTTCCCTAGCAACTGCGCCCCCCAGCAGGGGACTCTGTAGTCTGCCTGGCAACAATCCAGTCTCCTTTTTGATTGGCCAACTCCTACCGCCCCGTATAGGTGAGACTCTAATTCTTATTGGTTGGAATCCCAGGCTGCGCTGTGATTGGCTCAGGCCGATGGAGCGGGCGGGAGGAGGTCGTGCGGTGGAAAACCGCCTGGCGGACTCTTTAGCCGGCGCTCCGAGTGGAGGGATACATCTCACGTCGCTGTAAGTTTACATGACGTAACATCGTCGCGCGCAGCCGTTTACCCATCCGCGCCGGAACTGATTTCGGGATGCGGGAGCGGTTGGTCCGCGCTCGGCGCGGTGGGGGAGAAGAGGCAAGTGATTGGCACGGGCGCTCAGCCAATGAGGAGGCGCGTCTGGTGCGGACCCTGTGGCGATTGGCCTGCAGCGGCGCTGCCTCACCAATGGGATGGGAGGTTGGTACAGCGGGGGTCGTTTTCTCTTCCCTTCTTCCGAGTCGCGGCGGGGCCTGGCGGAGCGAGCGCCGCGCGCCGGCTGAGGTGAGGTGAGGTGAGGTGAGGCGAGCTCGCGGGGCGGCAGTGCGGGGGCGTCGCCGGGCCGCGCCTGTGAGGCGGCCGGAAGCGGGTCCGGGCCGGGGCTTGGCGCGGGCGGGGCGGGGCTCGCCTGGCGCGTGTTCACGGGTTCCGCTCCCCCCAGGTTGTGCGGGGCCGGGCCCGAGCCCGAGCGGGAACATGGCCGCGGAGCCGGAGAGCCCGAACCCCAGCGCCCGCATCATGACGTTCCGCCCCAGCGCCGAGCAGTTCCGGGACTTCAGCCGCTACGTCGCCTACATCGAGTCCCAGGGCGCGCACCGGGCCGGGCTCGCCAAGGTGAGGGGCGGGCCGGGCCCTGGGCCAGCCAGCGGAGCGGAGCGGAGCGGTGCCCGCGGCTCTGCGGGAAAGCTCGCGGCTCCAGGCTCGCGTACCCCTCTGGGGACGCGGGTGTCCCGGCACCTGCCCGCCCCACGGCGTTATCGCACTTGTCGGGAGCTGGGTCCACGAAAGGCCAAAGTAGGACAGGGCTTGAAAGGCTACGGCCTGTCTCGCTTACTCCGATCCCATTCGCCTAGACACTTCTGTACACGAGTCGTACCACTTACCACTCGGGTGTGGGAACGTAAGCGTGTGCCAGCTCCGAAACCTGCCAATGCTGCTTGTCGGCGACGCTAAGCCCCCGGCATTCCATTGGAAGTGAATGGAGGCTGTGGGAGCTCAGCATGTCCAAAGCTCGGACCCTTGTTCGCGACCATGCCATGGACAGAAGGTAGCACAAAGACAAGGCGTGGGAGGTAATATCTTTTATTGGACCAACTCCTGTTGGTCAGAGACAAGCTTTCGAGCTTACGCAGAGCTCTTCTTCTGTTGTCTGTAGCTCTGTGTACGTTCAAAAGCTTGTCTCTCCAACAGAAGTTGGGCCAATAAAAGATTTCGCCTCACCCACCTTGGCTCTAATATTCTGGGACAGACACAACTACATCAACACTGTATACAAGAAGGTAGTGTAGTTTGATGGACCAAACTTTGTAGTTCTTGCTCACAAACCATAATTAAAAGTAATTCTAAGAAGTTTGACATCCTCCTTCTCCTGTTGCATTCGTTCCTTGCTGAACGTTGCTGACTGAATACTCATTGTCCTCAAGATAAAGCTCCTCTCGTAGGCAGGGTTTTCTGTGCAGAATGAATTTTATGTGCACCAATATGGAGGTGCAACAGAGGGTCCTGTGGCACCTTTAAGACTGTTAGTCTTAAAGGTGCCACAGGACCCTCTGTTGCTTTTTACAGATTCAGACTAACACGGCTACCCCTCTGATACTTGACAATATGGAGGTGGTGTGTGACTTTCTTATTGGTGCACAAAACAAAATTAATATGGGGGGGTGGGCCGAGGGGTTTGGAGTGTGGGAGGGGGCTCAGGGCTGGGGCAGATGGTTGGGGGGATGAGGGCTTTGGATGGGGGTGTAGGCTCTAGGGTGGGGCTGAGGATGAGAGCTTCAGGGTGCAGGAGGGACTCTGGGATGGGGCAGAGTGTTGGGTGTGTGGGGATGCAGGCTCTGGGGTGGGACCAGGGATGAGGGGTTTGGGGTGGAACCAGGGATGAGGGGTTTGGGGTGGGGAGGGACTCGGGTTGGGGCAGAGGGTTGGGTGTAGGGGGTGAAGGCTCCGGGGTTAGGCCAGGGATGAGGGTTTGGAGTGCAGGAGGGGGCAGACGGTTGGGGTGTGTGGGCTGTGGGGCTGAGGATGAGGGGGTTGGAGTGTAGGCTGCAGTGGGGAGAGAGGACTCCTTCCCAACCCTCTCTCGCTGCAGCAGCTCGGGTCCGGGGAAGAGGCGCCTCTCCCCGGCAGGACTGGGCCAGGCCGAGGAAGAGGCTCCTCCCCAGCTGGCCATGGCAAGTCTGGGGCAGATCCACTGTGGGGAGGGGCACTCCTCCCCGCCGGCAGCAGGTCCGCGCTGGGGCTGTTGGGGAGGGGCACCTTTCCCCGCCACAACCCTGAGCCCTTGTGCGGGGCTTAATAGTCAGCTGCGCAGCTTAGAGGGAACTTAGCTCATGGGCTGAATTTCTACGTTTTCTGATCTTTGCCTTTTATTCTGTGAACCATCAGGTAATTCCCCCAAAGGAGTGGAAACCGCGAACATGCTATGATGATATTGATGAACTGGTCATCCCGGCTCCAATTCAGCAGGTGGTGACTGGACAATCTGGCCTCTTCACACAGTATAACATCCAGAAGAAGGCTATGACTGTCCGGGAATTTAGAAGAATTGCAAATAGTGACAAGTAAGAGTGTTTGTGCCTGCAGTTTCTTACATCTGTGGGGCTTTTGCATCAGTTACCATCACACAGCTTTTTCTCTATTTAGTGTATAGTTAAATGGATTCTCTTGGGTAGAGGTATGTAGCTTAAAGAAAATTTCAATGATAACAAAATTTTCTTTAAAATGACAATGCAAAAATGACACATTAATTAACAGATCTGTCCTGCTACACTTTACTTCTGTTAGTCCTGAAGACAGTGGAATTGCACAAGGGTCGATGTGAGCATGATTTGGCCTGGAGAACCTTTATTACATAAGAATGAGCATGCTGGGTCAGACCAATGGCCCAGCATGCTGACTCTGACGTAGGGCAATGCCAGATGCTTCAGAGGGAATGAACAGAACAGGGCAGTTATCAAGTGATCCATCTCCTGTCGTCCGGTCCCAGCTTCTGGGAGTCAGAGGTTTAGGGACACCTGAAGCCTGACCATCTTGGCTAATTGCCATTGGTGGACAGTGTCCTCCATGAACTTGTCTGATTCTTTTTTTTTAAGCCAGTTATACTTTTGGCTTTCACAACATCCCCTAGCAACAAGTTCCACAGGTTGACTGTGTGTTATGTGAAGAAATAATTCCTTATGTTTATTAGGCAGCAGGTTTAAAACAATTTCATTGGGTAATCTTTGGTTCTTGTATTACGTGAAGGGGTAAATAACACTACTTTATTCACTTTCTCCATACCAGTCATGATTTTATAGGCCTATATCAGGTCCCCCCGCCCCCCAAGTCATCTTTTTGTAAGCTGAACAGTTCCAGTCTTTTTAATCTTTTCTTGTATGGAAACCATTCCATACCTCTAATCATTTTAGTTGCCAATTTGTGTACCTTCAATTCTAATCTATCTTTTTTTTAAATGGGACAACCAGAACTGCACAAAGTATTCGAGATGTAGGCATACCATGGATTTATATAGTGGCATTATATGTTCTGTTTTATCTCTCTCTTTCCTAAAGATTCCTAACATTGTTAGCTTTTTTGACTGCCACTGTACATGGAGTAGATGATTTCAGAAAACAATCCATGATGACTCCCAAGATTTCTTTCTTCGGTGGTAACAGCTAATTGTCCCTCTTCATTTTGTATGTATAGTTGGGATTATGTTTTCCCATGTGCATTACTTTGCCCTTATCAACTTTGAATTTCATCTTCTATCTTGTTGACCAGCTACCCAGATTTGTGAAATCCCTTGGTAACGCTCTGTAGTCTGCTTTTAACTTAACCATCCAGACTTATTTTGTGTATTGGCTGCAAACTTTGCCACTTCATTGTTTGCTCCCTTTTCCAGATCATTTACGAATATGTTGAACAGCACAGGTTCCAGTATAGATCCTTGGGGGACCCCGCTATTTACCTCTCCATTCGGAAAATTGGCCATTTATTCCTATCCTTTGTTTCCTGTCTTTTAACCAGTTACTGATCCATGAAAGGGCCATCCCTCTTATCCCATGATTGTTGAGTTTGCTTACGAACCTTTGATGTGAGACTTTGTCAAAGACTTTCTGGAAGTCCAACTGTATTATACCTACTGGATCACCATTGTCCACATGTTTGTTGCTTCCTTTCCCCCCTCCCCCCCAAAAAATAATTCTAATAGACTGGTGAGGTATGATTTCCCTTTACAAAATTTGTGTTGACTCTTCCCTGACACATTGTGTTCATCTATGTGTCTGATAATTCTGTTCTTCGTTATAATTTCTACCAATTTGCCCAGTACTGAAGTTAGGCTTAATGACCTGTAACTGCCAGGATCGCCTCTGGACCCTTTTTAACAAATTGGTATTATGTTAGCTCTCCGCCAGTCATCTGGTACAGAAGCTGATTTAAGTAATAGGTTACATACCACAGTCAGTAGTTCTGCAATTTCATATACAAGTTCCTTCAGAACTCTTCAGTGAATATCATCTGGTCCTGGTGACCTGTTACTGTTAAATTTAACAGTTTGTTCCAAAACCGTCTCTGCTGACATCTCAATCTAGGACAATTCCTCAGAGTTGATGCCTAAAAAGAATGGCTCAGGTGTGGGCATCTCCTTCACATCCTGTGCAGTGAAGACCAATACAGAGAATTCAGGTCGTTTCTCTTCAACTGCCTTGTCTTTCTTGAGTGCTGCTGTAGCACCTTGATTGTCCAGTGGCCTCAGTGACTGTTTGGCAGGCTTCCTGCTTCTGATGCACTTAATATATTTTGTTCTTTGCTGTTAGTTGTTGTCTTTTAACATAAGAACGGCCATACTGGGTCAGCCCGAAGGTCCATCTAGCCCAGTATCCGGTCTTCTGAAAGTGGCCAATGTCAGGTGCTTCAGAGGGAATGAACAGAACAGGTAATCATTGGGTGATCCATCCCCTAATATATGGAGATATACCTATCTCATAGAACTGGAAGGGACCCTGAAAGGTCATTGGGTCCAGCCTCCTGCCTTCACTAGCAGGACCAAGTACTGATTTGCCCCAGATCCCTCTAAGTGGGCCCCCTCAAGGATTGAACTCACAACCCTGAGTTTAGCAGGCCAATGCTCAAACCCCGTCGCTCATTCCCAGCTTCTGGCAAACGGAGGCTAGGGATACCATCCTGACTAATAGCCATTGATGGACCTATCCTCCATGAATTTTTATAGTTCTTTTTTTTTAACCCTTTTTTGCTATGTGCTCTTCAAAGTCTGTTTTGACCTGCCCAATTATATTCTATAGTTTATGCTCCTTTCTACTTTTCTTCAGTAGGATTTGATTTCCAGTTTTTAAAGGGATGCTTTTTTGCCTATAACTGCCTGTTTTACTCTGTTTAGCTGTGGTGGCATTTTTTGGTCCTCTGACTTTATTTTTTTAAACTGATGTACAAGAAGGAAAGGATGCAAATTTACCTGAAGTCCCTACATAGAGTTTAAGGCCAGAAGAGACCTCACCAGATCATCTAGTAGGATACCAACCCCACCCAGCACTTGCTCACCAAACCCAACAACCGAAATTACAAGTAGTTTGCAGGGCTGGAAATTAGGAGCAAATGGTTCTTCATGATTAACTGAGCATCCTTGACCTAGAGTTATTGAAAGACCACAAATTTGGAACCCAACAATGCTATTTTTATAGTCACTCATAAAACTGAATTTAACCATTTTATTGCAGTGTTTGAAACCCCAAACATTGCATTGCTACACTAGTTCCTGAGACCCAGAAAGTAAAATTGTCATTAGTTTCCATTGTTCTAGCTGAGAGAAATGTGAAAAGTAAACTAGACTTACATGCTACCACTACTTTATGAAATAAATGTAATTGTTAGTAAATTAACTTTTTAAAAAGATATTATTCCCTCACAAGATGTGGCTTGAGGACTAAAGAAGGAACTAATTAAATGCTCATTATTCCATTTTGTACAGTGCAGGTTGTTCCTTTAAACAGTAAAGGATAAACTATATGCTTTGCAAAACTTGTAACTTGCTGTGGGAGTTATGCTGGGGATTAGTATTTCAGTAGCACCTACAGATCCTAACTAAGGTAGGGGTCCCATTTTGTCAGACCCTGTACAAAGAGCGGGCGAGGAAACACAGGCACAGAAGTGAAGTGAGTTGCCCACTGTCACACAACAGGTTATGGCAGAGCAGGAAACAGAGCCTGGGTCCCCTGACTCCCCAGTCCAGTGCCCTAGCTACTAGGAGATACGCTAAATGTGCCTCTTTATTCTTTCATTAACCTTTTCAATATAGCCTTCTATCTGCTTTCTTAATTCTGTGCTGTTGCTCTAAACTCTAATGTATTGAGTTGCAAAGTTTTTATTGATTAAATGAGTTGATGAAACGGCTTTTTTTTTTTTTTTTTAAGGTACTGCACACCCCGATATACCGACTTTGAGGACCTTGAGCGGAAATACTGGAAGAACCTCACTTTCAATGCCCCCATCTATGGTGCTGATGTTAATGGCACACTCTATGAGAAGGTGAAGGAAAATGCTTTGTCTTCTAGTAACATAATCATCCTTGTGAATCTTGATAGGGTTTATCATGTAAACTCTCTGCCCTGGAATTCAGCTCTGCAAAGTTTCAGAGGTATTTAATGGAGTTCATAGCAAACGTCTATCTTCTGAAATATATTACTTGGGAGATGCGATCTAACATATTTGTCATTTAACCAAAATTGTTGAGGCTGACTATAAGCCACATCACTGAAAGTATTTGTGTTTATCCATTCATTAGTGCTTCGTTGTAATACAGTTGGAAACTCATGGGAGCCAAAATTAATTAAATATATAAATGTAGGTAAGGCACAAAGCTGACTTAATGGTGCTAATATACTTACGAATATAAATGAGCCTGAAATGGAGACTAGCAGGGAACATGTATCGCCTACGTATCCTGCTGCTGTACGCAGTTCTGTGGGGGACTCTTTGTAGTTTGATAACTTAATTGTGGTGTGACTTACCCTGATAGCTGTGACGTGCTGATAACCATCAGAACTGAGCGCATAATCTTGCAGCCACGTTTTGCCTGTAAGAGTTTGTTAGACTAGAACAGTAGTTTTCAAACTGTGGACCTCTGGGAGTCTGCAAACTGTTTAAGGGCTGGTCTACAGTGGGGTGGGGGGGAAATCGATCCAAGATATGCAACTTCAGCTACGCAAATAGCGTAGCTGAAGTGGAAGTATCTTGGATCGAATTACCTGGGGTCCAGACGGCGTGGGATCGACGGCCGCGGCTCCCCCGTCAACTGCGCTACCGCCGCTCGCTCTGGTGGAGTTCCGGAGTCGATGGTGAGCGCGTTCAGGGATTGATATATCGCGTCTCGTTAAGACGCGATATATTGATCCCGGATAAATCGATTGCTACCCGCCGATATGGCGGGTAGTGAAGACATACCCTAAGATTTCCAAAGAGGAGCGCACCTCCATGCAAAAATTTGTAGGGGTCTATTCCAGTTTTTTAACAGGGGTTTGGAAGGAAACACAGTGGTAGGAAGGAAAACATGACAGTCCTGGATGCTGAAGTCCTCTTCACATTGGACAGGACCAGTATAGTGGGTGGTGGTGCGTGCTTTCTACACCTGTCCTGCGAGTCTGTGTGGCTCACCCTGAAGTGTTTGTTTCTAGAGCAGGGGTGGGCAAACTATGGCCTGTGGGCCAGATCCGGCCCATCAGGCCTTTGGATTCAGCCCACGGAATTGCCACCCCCGTGGCGCCACGGGCCGCGCGCTGCTTCCAGAAGTGGCCGGCACCACGTCCCTGTGGCCCCTGAGGGAGGGAGGAGCAGAGGGCTCCGAGCACCGCCTTCGCCTGCAGCTACCTCCCCCAAAGCTCCCACTGGCTGGGAATGGGGAGCCTGCCTGAGCCCCAATGTGCGCCGCTACCACCCTGGAGCCGCTCCAGGTAAGCGGCACCAGGCCGGAGCCTGAACCCTCCAGCACTCCAATCCCTTGCCCTGAGCCCCCTGCTGCACCCCTCCTGTATTCCAACCCCCTGTCCTGAGCCCCCTGCTGCACCTCGCACCCCTCCTGCACCCCAACTTCCTGCCCATAGCCCCCTGTCGTACTCCACACCCCCTCCTGCACCCCAGCCTTCTGCTCTGAGCCACTTGTACACCGTGCACCCCTATTCTGCCCCAACCTCTTGCCCTGAGCCCCTTCCTGCACACCACACCCCCCCCCCTCCAATCCCCTGCCCCAGCCCTACATTCATGGCCCTGCATGCGATTTCCACACCCAGATGTGCCCCTCAGGCCAAAAAGTTTGCCCATCGCTGCTCTAGAGGCTAGGGGATTTCAGACTCATGTCATGCACGTCCCTCTTTGTTTTCTGGCCTTTATGCTGAGATGTTAATGTGGAGTGTGATTAGTAGCAGTTAAACACAGGCTAATGGAAAATGAGACTTGTATTTAAAAAGGCGGGGGGGTGTCACTGGGAGGTGAAGACTTTAGATTGCGCATCAAAACTGAAAAACAAATCTCTGTCCCAAAGTACAGAGTGATGTAGGGGCGAGTGTTATATAACTGATGTCTTGTTAACATGTTGCCTTCCTTGCTGATTCTTGCTTAATATGAGCTCCGTGTTTTGCAGCATGTACATGAGTGGAATATTGGCAGGTTGAACACAATCCTGGACGTAGTGGAGAATGAAAGTGGCATAACCATTGAGGGAGTGAATACCCCTTACCTCTACTTCGGCATGTGGAAAACCTCCTTTGCCTGGCATACTGAGGACATGGACCTCTATAGTATTAATTACTTGCACTTTGGAGAACCCAAGTCATGGTAAGGTTTCTTGGAGCAACCTCCAATCGTTTATGGTATTCTCTCTCTAGTGAATCTTGGAGTCCCTCAATAAATGAGGAGGGACAGATGGACAAACAAGGGATAGAGATTACTAGGAAAATAGTGGGGGGTGTTTCCTCCATCTCCTCAGGCTACTGCTCCTTTACTCCCCAGGAATTCTGTGCCACTGTGCATGCGCATAATTCATGTCCGTCCCGTTTCCCCCCCCCCCCCAGATTTCTTTGCTTCCCTGCAGAAAAATTACTTCTGACGGGGAAGCCAAGGGAAGCTGCAAGAGTGGTCATGTGCCCCTCCCTGGCAGTGTAGGTGGATCGTTTCATGCAACTGCAGCAGTTGGTGGAGAGGTAAATCACCACTGGGGGGTGCAGGGCTGGGGATACCCTGGCCGGTGGCTTGTACCCTGCGTCAGGCTCAGCTCTAATCCTGGCTTGGGTGGGGACAGAAGAGGATGGGACTTCCTCTTCCTCTGCAAGGAGTGGCCAGGGCCGGGAAACTCCCACCACCAGAAACCTCCCCCAGCTGCAGGAAGCTTTGTACCCTCCCGCTTCTTGCCACTATCACTCCTCGGCCACAGAGGGAGGGGTCACTGTACAGGGAATACAAGAACTAGGGGTCCCATGATACAAGAACTAGGGGTCACCAAATGAAATTAATAGGCAGCAGGTTTATAACAAATACACCCCCACCCCTCCCTTGCATCCAGACCCCTGCTAAGCCCCCTGCGCTTGAACTCCCCACCCCACTGAACCCCAACCCAGCTGCACCCAGACTTCTATCCCACCAAGCACCACTTCCCCACCACCTAGACTCACTCTGCCAAGTCCCAAACGCCTTCACCCGGATACCCCTGCAGAGTCCCATTCCCCTGCACACACCCCCATGAGTCCCTGTGCATCCAGATTCCCCAGACCGCTCACCGAGCCCCTGTTCATCCAGATTTCCTCAACAGAATCCTCTCATCCCACACCTGGATTCCCCCCCCCCCCCCCCCACTAAGTCCCTCCACACTTGGATCCTGCCAGGAGGAGCCTTCCCACCCCACACCTGGATCGGGGGCCTGGGCTGGGCATGCATGTGAGACTCTGTCCCTCTTGCTTTGTATCTTGGTGCGCCTAGTGTATAGACATGTAGCACCAGTAGTGTGGGAACAGAAGGATGAGAACTATTGAGCTAAATTATACTAGACCTACCAGAAAAGCCTCTCACCTAGGTATTTTTAAGGTCATTGATGAAAAGAGTTAATTGTGTTGCACCTTAGAACTTGATTGCAGTTGGATGTTAGGTGACCAATGACTGGTGGAAATTCTCGCTACTTAGTGCTATTGTCTCAGTCTGGGGCAATTAATTACTGCAGCAAGAAGGGTTAGAAACTGTTTTGGGGGGAAAAACAAAGTGTAGAATACATGAAAGGAATATGCAGGGAGACCCTCAAATCCTTAAAGTGCAAAGCTTGTGTGAGTGCTTTATCTTCTTATCCCCTTCCACACTAGTACTATGTTCGCTAATGTAGTTCCAACTTCTCCCTCTTTGTTATGCCTTTGGCTGCACAAACATGCCGTGAATTCAAATACTTCAGAGACTTCTCCCCAGACTTTTGCCAAAGCAAACAAGAGATTTGATATTTTAGTGGAACTGCTGACCAATTATTGGGTTATTTTAGGCAGAATGCAATAGCAACATGTGCTTGATAGAAGTTAGTGTTTTATCAAACTAAGCAAATGTGTAGTGAGAAGAATTAAATAAAGCGAAGCCTGATGGACAGACAGTTAAGCTGGCCAGCCTATTGTAATCCTCAACAGCGAGCGGGATTTTAAATTCCCCTTGTTGTAAGTTAAAAGGGTGGCGGGTCATCCTGACCTAAATGCTTTTCTTCTGTATTTGGAGGTTTCCAATGTCTCGCAATGGAGAGCCCTCTCACACTGGAGGAACTGTGCATTTCCAGCACAGGGCTACGGGAGAGTAGGGGAGCACTCTTTGATAGGAGTGCTTAGAGTGTATGGTTAGGAATGCCTTAGAAAGAATGGAGTCCTTAGGGTCGCAGTTTGGTACCCTTGTCAACCATGGCATTTTCTGTAGTGCAGACACAGCATTGGCGCTGGATACTATTCAGTGACGGATATCTGCCAGGAAGGGCACCTATAGCAGAGGTGAAATTAAACATTGCTCTTTTTCTCTGTTTAGTATGAATCCAGGTGGGAAACTGGCTTTTCCAGTGAGGGAGAATAGACTATGTAGGGGGGTCCTCTGGGAGACCCATGGGCTCCCTTGTATTACCCGTGTTTCAAACAATGTTCTCTTCCAGCAGTCTGTCTGCAACTAACAGGAAGTTCAAATTGGCATTTGAACTATCAGGTACATTTCCCAACTTGTTCCTGTTGGAAACTCAAACAGCTGCTTTCCAGGCTGTTGAAGAGACAGAAATAGATGGAGTTTTCCTGTATGTAACCTGTCAAATCAATACTATGTCACTGGCCTAACCGATCATTTCCCCAGTAATTCTCTTGTCTATCTTTGGAGAAAAGAGACAATTGAGTGAGCTAATATAGGTTGGTGGGATAAGTAGGCAATCTACATCTTGCTGACTGTTCTATATTTGAAGTTGTAAGTGGATTTTTTTTTTTTTTTTTAAAGAACCAAACTCTTTCTTGTCCCCTTTTTTACTGGTTTGCTCTTGTGACTGCAGGTATTCCATCCCTCCAGAGCATGGGAAGCGACTGGAGCGACTTGCAAAGGTAATCATTCAGTTCTTCTCTGTCCTGATCCTACACTCTGCCTCTTACATGGGGTGGGGGGATAATTATGATGGGCTTCAGATCTCTGTCAGACTGTAACATGCTTACTGTATTCATGTGGGTGTGGACCATAGTTCTGTATGTGGTGATACAATTATTTTCATAACTTGTCACTCGATAATATGGGATTATTTTTGTGTTTCTTTCTATAAGAGGAACACTCTAGACAAAAATGTTTTATAAATTAAAACTAAGGCTATAAAAACTGTACTTACTCTACAACTGTACAACCCGTGAGCTGTCATCATTGACTCTTACTAAAATTTCAACACCTGGTCTGTTCATATTGTTTTTGTTGAACTTCTTTAAAAGGCTGCATTTTGAACATAAACTACTTGGTTGCCATGTATTAAAATCTTATTTAACTTTCCAAAATAGGAAGTTACCCATCCGTTGCTGTCACTTGAATTTGCTTAAAAGGCAAGAAAAGACTATGCAGACGGTCTTTGCTCTTTTGATAAAGGTTTCTGTTGACTTGGGGAAGGTAACTGCACCCTATCCCCTATATTGTACAGAAGGCCTCTTTAAGACCTGCAGCTATATCTGCTTAAGTCACCAATCTGTTTTCTGACCATGTCTTCCTTACATAGCACAGTCCAGAATGGAATACACCTATTCTAGGCCAGAGACAACATACTTTGTGTGGGCAGTAACTTTCCTACTAGAGTACTGATTAACTAACTTACTCTTTCTCGATTGCAGCAGCAGAGTGTTCAACATCTCTCCATACCTTTCTTTAAACAAAAAGAACAGGAGTACTTGTGGCACCTTAGAGACTAACAAATTTATTAGAGCATAAGCTTTCGTGGACTACAGCCCACTTCTTCGGATGCATATATATACATGCTCTAATAAATTTGTTAGTCTCTAAGGTGCCACAAGTACTCCTGTTCTTCTTTTTGCGGATACAGACTAACACGGCTGTTACTCTGAAACTTTTCTTTAAACAGGCTTCTTTCCAGGAAGTGCCCAGAGTTGTGAAGCTTTTCTCCGTCACAAGATGACCCTCATCTCTCCATTGATATTGAAGAAATATGGCATCCCATTTGATAAGGTGAAGGGCGAAGGCCTGGGATACTTTGAAGTACAGCAAATTCAGTCAAAGGGTTCCCAGAATGTCTGCTGGGTGGCAGGGTGGGGATTTCTGAGGAGGGCAGATGAGAAGGGATTTTTTTTTTTTTTCTTTTAAGCTAATTGGCAAAAGAAAACTTTTAAAATGTAAATTCTTATGATGCACATGTGGCTAGGACTTCTAGAAGCATGCACTCTAACCTGTATCTTCTGTGGCTTTGGGGTGTCTGACCTTGTCTGTTTATGCAGATGAATTGCTGAGGACCTGTGTTTTGCCAACAGTTTTCTGCTTTATATTTAGTACTGTGCTATTTTGAGACTAGTTTTGAACAGTAGTTAATTACACTGCAATAAGGGACCTGAGTAGGGCATGAATCTATTTGCTTGCATGGCCAATATAGCTTGAAATAAACATTCGAAGTCATTTTGTCTTCACTGCAATTTTACCAGCTACCAGTGAGTGAGTCTCTCTAGCATGGTAAGGAAACAGTGAAAATTCTTCCATAAGAGGAGAGCAAAGGCAGCTTGTATATCAAACCCAGGAGAATGAGAACTGTTTTTTTGTGAACCAGGTAACAGTCTGTGTGAACTTCCCTTCTTTTAGGTGACACAGGAAGCTGGAGAATTCATGATAACATTCCCTTATGGTTATCATGCTGGCTTTAATCATGGGTTTAATTGTGCTGAATCTACCAACTTTGCTACTCTTCGGTGGATTGAATATGGAAAGCAGTCTGTGTTAGTAAGTGGTCTACTGTCCTTTTTTTATTGCATATGAAAAAAAAATCCACTTTGGTGTATTTTTGACAGCCGATTCTTTGACTGTTGCTCTAGAACAAACCATTGTTTCTGTCTAATATAACTACAGGCAGCAGAGTCAAATGAGCCTCTTATCTAGTGGTTTGGTGCCCATTTAGACTCTGTGCAGCAAATAATGGAACATCAATCTCTTCCCCTGGATATATCGGATCGGATCATTTTAAGGGTTTAGAGCATAATAGGTTAAACTATAACTGCTGTGTAAGGCTGAGGAGGTACTGGAAGGGTGCACATTATGGCATGGTCTTAAGCCTAGTCTAAACAGTTTTTGTACCAACTATAGCTATTTCTCTTAGAGATGTGTTTTTTGTACTGAGGTAATTAAATTGGTACAACCCCTAGTGGGACATTATATCATTATAAAGGTGCCTTATACTAGTATAACTTATTCTGCTTTCCTTAAGGGAATAGACTACATCGGTATAAACACCTTTATATCAATATAATTGGTTGTACTGCCCTACCTTTGCTAGGATAGTTAAAGCGATACAACTTTTGTGTGTAGACAAGCCCACAAGCCACAGACTGCTGTTTGCCAGAGAATTCAACTAAAAAATCTGTTTATGAAGTGCTAGAGCCTGTTCAGTCCCAAACAGTCGCTCCCTCTCACCACCATGTGGGCCATCCTTACTTTCCCACCCTGGACACACAGACACAGACACAGACACACTGCTTGAGATTTGCTAGCCCTGGAAGTAACTCTGGACAAGAGGGATCAACTTTTAGCAACTAAGCAGAGAACTTTTGAAGCTAAAGACCTGTCCATGGACCCAACTGCATTGTCATCCAAGCTGCAAAAATTGTTTAAGCTTCATCTCTGCAATGTAAAGATCAGAGGGCCCAGAGCAGAAATTTCTGTGAATGAGAAGGAGTTCCAACAACCTGCAAATTGGGTTGGTGCTCTTAACTAAGTGGCTAACTCCGCCAATAGGCTGATACACTCTGGCCTGGTTTTTCTTGGCTAGCAACCTGCTCTCTCTCCTTGTTTCTGTTCTTTCGTTTTTGCTGGCTTCCTTACGTGATCTTGGACAAGCCATTTAATCTTTGTCCTCGCTGATTCCCTGGTTAAAATAGGTGGACAGCCCTGACAAGGGAGATTTTAGATGTGAGAGTCTCACCACTTGGAGATATTTTGGATTAGTAGAGCTACAAAAGAACAAAGTGGTATTGGATTGGAAAATAAAATGCTTGTGTAATTGGCCTAGTGTCTTCTGTGCAACTGCAGTGCTCATGTCGGAAGGATATGGTGAAGATCTCCATGGATGTTTTTGTGAGGAAATACCAGCCAGATCGCTACAAGCTCTGGAAAGCAGGGAAAGATGTGACTGCCATTGACCACACTCTTCCCACACCAGAGGCAGCAGAGTTCTTCAAGGGGGAGCTCCTCCAGAAAGTCAAGAATGGGAAGCAGTGCAGTGAGGAAATAGAAACTGGGGAGGCATGTAAAGAGGATGTGGACATGGACGAGAAGAAGAGGTATGTCACATAGTGGTGAATGCTTCCCTGTTCAATGACAAACCAGTGCAACCTGCTGCGTTGGAATGCTTTACATTCCTATGGAACAGTAGCCGCTGGGATTGGGCAGGTTCCTGTCTCAGGAAGAGGATTTGCTCTTCCCTGAAGTGGTTAGGTCCAAGCTGATGTGTATCTGTCAGGGGAGAATTGGCAGGGAGCCGTATAATAGCACTAGCTTGGTCCACCATGGTTTGCCTACTTGGGTCATTGCTGTCCAAAGCCTGAAAATTAGGAGCAGTGCTGTATGTTGGAGACCAGAACAAAGAAGCATTCTGTTGGGATTGTGGAAACATTCTCCATGGCCAAATTCCAGCAGCATCAATGCTGGAGCTGCCATGATAGTACACAATTCCTATTCATTGTTGCTTAAGGAATAGTTGAACAGTGATGTCTAAGCTAGTGGTCTTGAGTTTTACTTAAGCGGAGGCGATGTCTCTGGATGTACTCTGGCATCTGTTAATCATGCATTGTGAGGCTGAGGAAACCTAAGGATGAGTGGTAGTACACAAGGCTATTTTGGAATAGCCAAGAGAGTTCATGGCTTGCCCAGTGCTGGTTTCTAAAAGTCCTGGCATCAGGCATATGACCTAAACCAGGCGTTTCTTGAGGGTACTGACCTGACATTTCACGTAAGTATTCTGTGTGATCAACCACTTGTGGACTTGTTTTCTGCAGTTTGCCCAAGCATCGCATAGGAACCAAGAGGCACAGGGTCTGCCTCGAGGTGCCCCAAGAGGTGAGTCAAAGCGAAGCCTTTCCGAAGGAGGAGCTGAGCTCTGTGCAGTATGAGGTGGAAGTGGCAGAGCCTCCTGTCAGACCCACTAGTGAGCTTGTGCAGCAGGGCGAAGATGGACTCCCAGTTTCAGGTAATTGTTTCTCAAGTTCCATCTTACTGTATAGTATAAGTTTGTGTTTTAAAGGTCAGACCGATCAGAGGCACTGGTGCTGAATCCAGGTCATTCCCTCTTAAATAAGAGGCCATTTGAGTTTGACAGCATGTCACAAAGGCATGTTTGAACCTGGGTGTGTGGCATTTTTGCCTCCATCACTGGTTCATATGCAGACCACTGCTTGTTTAAATGATTTTGTTGGCACCAGGCATGTAGGTGGCACTTCTGGTTAAGAACAGGAGGAGGAGACCAACATGAGCAGGGTGGAGGGAGGGAAAGAACAAGGGTGCAAACAACTGTCTTGGGGCTGCTTGGATGATTGAAGATGTCCTTGGAGCTTCTTATTTCCAAGGAGCCTCAAAGAAAAGAGGAAGTGTTTTGAGATTTTTGTAAGAAAGCTGGCCCTTCTAGCTTCACGACTTCTCTAGTCTTTCCACTTCATCATTTCCCTCTGTCTAGAAACATACTGGGTGCTTCAACAGTCCTGGCCAAAGCGCTTCTATGGCATTAGACAAGTGACTAGACAGAGAGGAAAAGGGCAAGGGTCAGTCGCTCAGTAAAGCACGTGCATATCTTACTGTAGGATCCTGCCTGCTAAGCAGTGTGTGAACCACCTAACAGGATGTTTCCTGATTGTGCATTCCGTTCCTTCTGCACACCCAGGAGCCTCCTGTCTAGTGGTTGTCTTCTCCATCACTTCCTGGTGTCTAATTCAAGGCAGTCTCCAAGCTGCCCTGACTTCATCAACAATCTGTCTTGGTTTCAGATTATGTGGATTCTTCAGAAGTCAAATTTGAAGAACTGAAAAATGTGAAACTGGAGGAGGAGGAGGAAGAGGAGGAAGAGCAAGAGGCAGCTGCCCTGGATCTTTCCATTCCTCATTCAGTCAATTCCACCTCGGCCTTCACTGCTTCTAAGCCGAGTTCAGCTTTCAGCCTTCAGCCCAGCTCTCCAGCAGAGTCTACTTCTTCCGACTCGGAGTCAGCCGAGCTATTGCCCCGACGAACGCTCGGCCAGGCCACGGTTCTTACTGTTCATAGCTATGCTAAAGGAGATGCCAATGGCGCTGACCGTGAACATGCTTCAGGGAAGAAAGCCAGCACTACAGCCAGTGTGAATGAACAGGAGCTTGCAGAGGTATGAATGGCAGCTGTTAATGGGAAAAGTTCAGAACTGCATTATGCTGTGGTGAATTTGGTGGGTTTGTGAAATTGTAAGTGTCTGTCTATTGCACTCACGCTTTCGATTCTACTGGTGTCAGTACAACAGATCTCCTTGCTTGGTAATTTCTGTCCTTTAATCTTTACAATGGGACCTGACTGTAATTTTAATTTAAATTATCAACCAGACCATCAATGTTTCGGTACTGTCACCTCACAAATTGGAGCGAGAGAAACCTTTTTCCTTTGGCTGTATAATACTACAAGGGACACAAGTCAAAAAGTCTCACATTTTGAAAACCAAATTTCTTTATCACCTCAAATCTCTAAAGTGAACATTTCAAAAAATGTTCAGGTTGATAAAAGGTGTCCTGGGACCAACAACATACAAGATATTAGTTAAACCCTTGTTTTATTCATGTCAAGTAATTGCTGACTTATACCCAGTATAAATAGCCATCATTAAAACTTGTTACATTCTTACTGAACTCACCAGGGGAAAAATATATCTTTTATAAAACAATAAGGTCTAAATTAGCTGTTACCACTCAAGAAAGAGATCTTGGAGTCATTATGGGTAGTTCTCTGAAAACATCCACTCAGTGTGCAGCGGCAGTCAAAAAAGCAAACAGAATGTTGGGAATCATTAAGAAAGGCATAGATAATAAGACATCCCTGTTGCACCCACATCTTGAATACTGCTTGCAGATGTGGTCACCCCATCTCAAAAATGATATATTGGAATCAGAAAAGGTTCAGAAAAGGGCAACATAAATGATTAGGGGTATGGAACAGCTTTCATATGAAGAGACATTAATAAGACTGGGACTTTTCAGCTTGGAAAAGAAACTAATGGGGGGGATATGATTGAGGTGTACATATAATCATGACTGGTGTGGAGAAAGTATGTAAGGAAGTGTTGTTTACTCCTTCTCATAACACAAGAACTAGGGGTCACCAAATGAAATTAATGGACAGCAGATTTAAAACAAACAAGGAAGTATTTCTTCACATAACACACAGTCTGTGAAACTCTTTGCCAGAGCAAGTTGTGAAGGCCAAGACTCTAACGGTTCAAAAAAGATCTAGATAAATTCATGGAGGATAGGTCCATCAATGGCTGTTAGCCAGGGTGGGCAAGGATGGTGGTGTCCTTAGCATCTGTTTTGCCAGAAGCTGGGAATGGGCGACGGGATGGATCACTTGATGATTACCTGTTCTGTTCATTCCCTCTGGGGCACCTGGCATTGGCCCCTATCAGGACACTGGGCTAGATGGACCTGTGGTCTGACCCAGTATGGCCATTCTTATGTTCTATTAAAAAATTGAAATTAAAATGAAAGCAGTACAGCTTCTCTTGTTCCATTTCCCTTTTGTTCGATAGTCTTTTATAGTAAGAAACCCTTTCTTTAGTCTTTCTAAATGGTTTTACCGGTTGTATTTTAGGGGGGAGATTTTTAGCTCAGGCAGCTTTGAGGTGGTGGTGCTGAAACAGGCTCAATCATCCTTTAAAACAAAATATCACAGATTGATCAAGAGCATGTCTTGATCAGTCTGTGTGACCCCAAAAAATATAAAATCCAAACCAGTAATACCCACACTTGGTGTCTTTAAAGGGCCAGATTTACAAAACTAAAAAGTTATGGACCAAATCGGGAATTGTATAAATGGTATTGGTCCATTACTAGATGGAAGTAGTAGAATTGTCAATAGTGCTGAAGTGTTCATTTAAATATTTCTGTTCTGTATTTGGGGTGGAGCGGGGGATTCAGATGTGTGCATACATCACAATGAAATACTTCTCATTCCAGTAGTAACTCAGGAGGATGTTAAACAGCAGCTACTAAAGGTAGACCTCTTTAAATCAGCAGGTCCAGATAACTTGCTTCTGAGTTTATTAAAAGAGCTGGCCAAGGAGCTCTTTGGACCATTAATGTTGATTGTTCAGTAACCCTTGGAATACTTGGGAAGTTCCGGAGGACTGAAGGAAAACTAGGTAAATGGGATGACCGTGATAATTATAGGCCTATCAGTCTGACATTGATCCTGGTCAGAAGAATGCAACTGCTGATACAGGACTTGATTAATAAAGAATTAAAGGAGTGTAATTAATGCCAGTTAACAAGGGGTTATGGAAAATAGATTGTCAAACTTTTTTTTTTTTTTTTTTTGAGGCGAGTATGTTTAGTTGATAAAGATAACAGTGTGTATGTGATATACATAGGCTTCTGTAAGGCATTTAATTTGGTACCACATGACAGTTTGAATTAAACTAGAACAGTACAAAATCAACAGGACACAAATTAAGTAGATAGGGTCTCAAAATGTAATTGTAAATGAGGAATCATTAAGCAGTTGTGTTTCTAGTCAGGTTCTGCAGGGATCAGTTCTTGGCCCTATACTATTTAATACTTTTATCAGTGGTCTGAAAGAAAATATGCATTCATATGCAAAACTTTATTTGTAATGACCCAAAGATTGGGAGAGTGATAATTAATAGGACAGAGCACTGATACAGAGCTATCTGGATTTCTCTTAAGCTGGGTGCAGGCAAACAATATATGATTCAGTACGGCCAATATAAGGTCATACTTACTGGATGGCGGACTCTATTCTGGGAAGCAGTGACTGTGAAAAGAACTTGTGTCATGGTGGATAGTTAATTGAACATATGTTCCCTGTATGATACTGTGGCCTGAAGGGCTAATTTAACCCTTGGAATTATAAAGTGGAATCTTGAATAGGAATAGTTATATTATATCTGTTTGGCCCTGGTGTGACTACTACTGGAATACTGTGTCCAGTTCTGGTGGCCACAATTCAAGGAGGATGATGATGATGATAAATCAGAGAGGGTTCACAGAAGAGCCATGAGAATGATTAAAGGATTGGAAATATGCTTTATAATGAAAGTCAAGGAGTTCGGTCTCTTCGGTTTAACCAAGAGACGGTTAAAGTGTGATTTGATCAGTATATAAATACCTTCGAGGGGAACAGAAATTTGATGATAGAGGGCTCTTCAGCCTCACAGAGAAAGTTACAAGAAGATCCAATGACTGGAAGTTGAAGCTAGCCAAATTCAGACAGAAATAAAGCTCATGTTTTTAACAGTTGGGGTAATTAACAATTGGAACCATTTTCCAAGGGTTGTGGTGGAGCCTCCGTTACTGGAAATCTTTAAATCAAGATTCGATGTTTTTCTAAAACAGATTCTATAGTTCAAACAGGAATTAATTCAGGAAAGTCCTACTGTCTGTTATACAGGAGGTCAAACTGGATAATTAAGTGGATCTTCTGGCTTTATAATCCATGAATCTTTGGAAAGGGGAGAGAAATCTTCTGTTTGCATCCTAGCCGCAGAGAAATTACAGACTTAGCATGTGGGCTTATCAGCCACATAGAGATCTGGCAAACTTTCACCTGTGTCAGGTTGTTGAAGGCATTGCTTTTAGCTCCTTTTCTGATCCCAGGCTCACAGTAATGTTGCAAAAATTGGAGTTATCTGAGCAAGCTAAGCCAGATTCTTGTCAGGAGGGAAAAAGAGGAGCAATAAGGTGGGGAAGAAGAATGATGGAAGAAGGTGGATGACAGATCCTTGGGGTTATACTTCAGATGTTCATGATTTTAGCCAAAGCCAGAAGTGGTGTAGTGAGATCATCTGGTTACTTCTCTCTGATTTGATCTAATCAGGACATCTTTTAGGATCAATATGGCAATAGTCAACAACGTTGCATTGGATCATGGGCTCCCAGGAGACAGTGCGGGGCAGCACCAGTTCTAATAGCAAAGCTCATTCCTTCCAGTCCATGCATCCTGCTGACTTTTTCAGTATCATGCGCTTATCCCCCCCAGATAAGTGATATCCAGAAGATCGTGGCAGCCGCAGCCTTTAACTCGTCAAAACACACTTAGGTGACTTCAACTGTAAATGTTTTCTCCCATTTCTAGAATCTTTCAGCATGTCTTCATATCAACCCAGGACTTTACCAGGAACGTTGAAGACCCCGTATCACTGTTTTTAACTTAAACAATCCAGTTGGTAGTGTCTTCAGCTTTAGCTTGCCTTATGTAAACAAACTTGCATAATGGGCTGAGTTAGGACTTGTCTAGTGTAGATTACACAACAGATCTAACTTACTTTCACCATTAATTGGTGACTGGTTAACTTTGTGCATTTCACTCTGCTTAAACAATGAAAACAGTCACTTCTGCTGTCTGGCTATTCTATAGCAGTACAATGCTAAAATACTTGGGTTTCAGATACTTTCGCAAGCATAAATCCAAAGTTTAATATACATTATGGAAATATTTCTTTGTTTTAGTGTCTTGTAAAAATGCCCTCTTTTTAAACTTGTTTTGGGCCAAAATGGATCTGACTGGCTGTAACATGATGATTGCTGAGTTGCTGCTTTGCCTTGTCCAGGTGGCGAAGGAGTACATGAGATCAATGAAAGAGAGTAAAAAGTCAAAGGGTCGTCGCCAGCCCTTGAGCAAACTTCCTCGTCATCATCCTCTTGTGGTTAAAGACTGCATCAGTGATGATGGTAAGTTCTACATACTTCAGTCGGGTAGGATTCAGCTATCTGGGGAGGCCTTGGATGGGAAGGTAGAAAGAGGGCTCAAGATGTAGGAGGACAATATGGTACGTTCCATGAGATAACGGAAGATATATGGGAGGCATCTAGGCAGGTGTCTTCTCTTCAGCCTAGGAGAGGTTCTTAGTTCTGCTTGGAACTCTTGCTTCATTCTCAAGTGCATGCCCTCGGCAGTGGAATTGTTTCACACCTGAGTGTTTCTTTCCCACTACTTTCTTTTGAAATCTGAATATTTTTTCCAGTCACAGAAAGTCACAACTGTGTATACCAGTCAAACGCTAAACATATCTGAACTTCGTTTCTGTATTCCACAGTTGATGCTTCCTTGGAGCTTTCCAATAATCCACTAAATAGCCATTTAAAAAAAATATCGATATTGTTTACTGACCATTTAGCCTATATATGCTTTGGATCTGATTAAATTGTAGGCTCGAAGGAGCTGTGTGACGGGTTCACCTCACGACAGGCGCTCCTCCTTGTGACGGGCTGGGAATTAGCTTTCACTTCATCGGTTGCTTGCACTGTGAGCTCCCTGTCTGAGCGCACTCAGTGTGCTCCCTCTTTGTGACTTGGCCCTCCAGCTAAGATACTGTATAGTCCCCCCCCCCCCCCTTTCTGGGATAACCGAGTCCTGCTAGACAAGCTGTCCAGACACTGTTGCAGACAGTCTTCCTTTCCAAGTCTGCCGGCCCTGTGCCACTTTCAAATGGCTGGTAGGGGAACCCAGGCCCTCCCTTTACACTAGGTTCCAGCCCAGGGACCCTATAACCAGCAGCCCAGGTCTGTGCAGTCCCACTCCTTGCTGCTGTTTCCCTGGGCTTCTTCCTATCCCACCTCTATCTTCTTGCCAATCTCTGGCTTGCCGCTAGAGAGTCCTCTGCTCTCTATGGCTACTTCTCCGTTCTCTGCCTCTTGTTGGACTCCCACCCTAGGGCAGGAATCCAGGTTTACTATCCCCCTGGATCTCCTTTTTGGCCCTAGCTAACTCCCTTTCCCCCCAGGGAGTGACTGCAGACCTCTTCCCTGCAGTCCCTTCCTGGCTTATAATCCTGTCCCAGCTCCTTCCCCATATGAGTTTCATTTGCCATTCCAACCAGTCCTTGGTTACCCGCCAGATGCAGCATATAAGGTTAATTGGCCCCTTCTAGCTCCTGCTCAGAGCTTGTGTGGGCTGGCCACCCCATTGTAAGCAGGAACAGGATCATGCATGCCTATACTACTCATTTGTATGACTCTTCCTCAGCTCATGTTTCTGCTAAATTCCTCATGTTTTCAGAAGGAAATAAACAATTTCTCACCATCCCTGGCATGTGCATACTTCCCATTGTCAGAGATTGGAGCCCCTCTCCTTACCATTCTTCATCGTGGTGGCTATCATAAACTCTCCTTGCAACACCGTGGCAGCAGCAGGACATATTGCTAACACTAATGAAACCATTTCTTGTTGCAGAGATGTCGGAGCAACTGACTCCTGAAGAAGAGGCTGAGGAAACAGAGGCTTGGGCCAAACCACTTAGCCAGCTGTGGCAGAATCGCCCTCAGAATTTTGAGGCAGAAAAAGAATATAATCAGACCATGGCTCAGCAGCCCCCTCACTGTGCTGTATGCATGCTCTTCCAAACCTACCAGGTAAGCGTCCTGCACGTCTCCCAGAGCTGCTCTTTGTATGGCAGAAGCTGAGGGAGAAGGCAGCTGCCACATTCCTCAGGATTTTGTAAACTAGTAGGTTGTGAATCTAGCCAGCATGAGTATAAATAGCAGTGTAACTGATGAGAATACAGACACACCAGAACCTTAAGGTATATATCCTGCGCAGCTCTGTATATGCCCAAGGAGTGCCTCCCATGTCTACGCTGCTCTCTTTAGCAGTGTAGTATCTCACTGCCACCCTGCTGCCGGAACCTTCCCCAGCCACCATGAAAAGCTCCAACAGTGTGAAAGGTTTGGGGAGGGGGAGGTAGAAGGGAAGGGTTCCAGCAGACTTTCCCTGCTTCCTCCCCCGCCAGAGCCTTTCGCTGCTGTGTGGACACAGCCTACTTTTCACTGTAGCATATCACTGCGTGTACCCTACATTCTGTTGCAAGTGTAGACAAGGCCCTAGAATATGAAACAGCTATGGAGATGTTTAAAAAAGTTGGTATATTCTTTAGAATCTTAGGCTATGTCTACATTACACAACTTTTAGCGACGAGGCTGTCACCACAACCGTGCAGGTAAGTCACACAGTGTAGCCACTGTTTGTCAGCTCTCCTGCCGACAAAAGACTTCTGCCCCCCAACGAGCAGCATTTGCGTTGTCGGCAGAAGTATTCTACTGCTGACAATGTGCTGTTCACACTGGCACTTGTTGTGGCAAAACTTTTGTCTTTCGGGGGGTGGGGTTTAACCTCTGAAAGACAAAAGTTTTGTCATTCAATTGCCGGTGTAGACATAGCCTTGGAGATCAGAGGATATAACTAAAAACAGTACTACTTATAGTAGCATTGCAGTCTTCTGTGACTCTGCAGCTGTAAAAGTCTAGGCATTGTAAAGATGTGCCACAGATACCCTTCTGGGGAAAGGGACAGGCCTTGTGATTCCAGGGGGCACGTACAGACAAATGTATCTCTTGCTGCTTGACACAGAACAATGTGTTTCAAACATCCTCAGGCTTACTCTAGAGAGAATGGGAATACCTCTAGACTTGAAGCCGCTCTGACTGAGAATTCTGTGGGGCACTGGGAGAGTATGGAACACCAGTGGAGGGTTTAGTGAGTTTTGTTTCTTCACACAAATGTGGCTAGGTTTTTAGAAGCACGAAATCCCAGCTGACACCAATTTTTTAAAAAAAGGCTCCAGGGCAATCTCATTAATTGCAGGCTGGTAAGCCTAACTTCAGTACCAGGCAAATAGGTTGAAACTCTAGTAAAGAACAGAATGATCAGACGCATGGATGAACACAATTTGGTGGGGAAGAGACAACATGGTTTTGGTAAAGAGAAACCATGCCTCACCAATCTATTAGAATTCTTTAAGGGGGACAACAAACGTGTGGACAAAAGTGATCCAGTGGATATAGTGTACTTAGACTTTCAGAAAGTCTTTGACAAGGTAACTCGCCCAAGGCACCCAAGGGAAGGTCCTCTCATGGATCGGTAACTGGTTAAAAGATAGGAAACAAAGGGTAGGAATAAATGGTGAGTTTTCAGAATGGAGAGAGGTAAATAGTGGTGTCCCCCAGGGGTCTGTTCTGGGCCCAGTCCTATTCAACATATTCATAAATGACCTGGAAAAAGAAATCAAGAGTGAGGTGGCAAAATTTGCAGATGATACAAAACTACTCAAGATAGTTAAGTCCCAGGCAGACTACGAAGAGCTACAAAGGGATCTCACAAAACGGGTGACTGGTAACAAAATGGCAGATGAAGTTCAGTATTGATAAATGCAAAGTAATGCACATTGGAAAACATAATCCCAAGTATGCATACAAAATGGTGGTGTCTAAAATCAAGAAAGATCTTGGAGTCATTGTGGATAGTTTTCTGAACACATCTGCTCAATGTGCAGTCAAAAAAGTTAACACAATGAGAGAGAGTCCAGTGGAGGGCAACGAAAATGATCAAGGGGCTGGGGCACATGACTTACAAGGAGAGGGGCTATAACAGCGTTTAAAAGAGAACTGGATAAATTCATGATGGTTAAGTCCATTAATTGCTGTTAGCCAGGATGGTAAGGAATGGTGTCCCTAGCCTCTGTTTGTCAGAGGATGGAGATGGATGGCAGGAGAGAGATCACTTGATCATTGCCTGTTAAGTCCACTCCCTCTGGGGCACCTGGCATTGGCCACTGTCAGTAGACAGGATACTGGGCTAGATGGACCTTTGGTCTGACCTGGTACAGCGGTTCTTATGAGAGGCTGAGGGAACTGGGGTTATTTAGTCTGCAGAAGAGAAGAATGAGGGGGGGATTTGATAGCAGCTTTCAACTACCTGAAAGGGGGGGTTCCAAAGAGGATGGAGCTCAGTTGTTCTCAGTGGTAGCAGATGACAGAACAAGGAGCAGTGGTCTCAAGTAGCAGTGGGGGAGGTCTATGTTGGATATTAGGAAAAACTATTTCACTAGGAGGGTGGTGAAGCTCTGGAATGGGTTACCTAGGGAGGTGGTGGAATCGCCATCCTTAGAGGTTTTTAAGGCCCAGCTTGAGAAAGCCCTGGCTGGGATGATTGGGGATTGGTCCTGCCTTGAGCAGGCGGTTGGACAAGATGACGTCCCTAGATCTCTTCCAACCCTAATATTCTGTGTTAGGAACTATTAAGGAAAGGGTAGATAAGAAGACAGAAAAAATCATAATGCCATTATATAAATCCACAATATGCTCGCATCTTGACTACTGTGTGCAGATCTGGTCACCCCATCTCAGAAAAGATATATTGGAAAAGGTACTGAGAAGGGCAACTAAAACACTTAGGGGTATGGAACAGCTTCCTGATGAGGAGAGATTAAAAAGACTGGGACTTTTCAGCTTGAAAAGGAGACAACTGGGGCATGGGGGGATGAATATGGTAGACATCTATAAAATCTTGTCTGGTGTGGAGAAAGTGAATAAGGAAATATCATTTACTCCTCATAACACAAGAACATGGGGCCACATATGAAATTAACAGGCAGCAGGTTTAAAACAAACACAAGGAAGTACTTCTTCACACAAGGCACAGGTGACCTGTGGAACTCTTTGCCAGGAATGTTGTGAAGGCCAAGACACTAGCCAGGATGGTCAGGGATCCAACACCATGTTCTGAGTGTCCCTAGCGTCTGTTTGCCAGAAGCTGGGACTGGACAACGGGATGGATCACTTGATGATTACCTGTTCTGTTCATTCCCTCTGAAGCACCTGGCATTGGCTACTATTGGAAGACAGGATACTGGGCTAGATGGACCATTGGTCTGACCCAGTATGACCGTTCTTACGTTCTTATGGCTTGTGCTTGTCTTTAAAGATGGGATCATGTTCTGAATGATGCAGGAAGTAAAGCTTGCTGTTGTGTAGCAGTTATCTTTGTCTGATGAAGCTGGTAGTAAGAATAACAATTTGAGAGAGAAATCTGAGGTTTTCAATATTCCCGGTAAAATATACCTATATTCCCCACCTCACTTTCATAGGCAGAATGTGGAGGCCATGGTCAGAGCCCTGGAGTTGCTCCAGGTACTGCCACCAGGAAGGTACGAACCAAACCTCTGATTCCTGAGATGTGCTTCACTGCAACTGGCTGCAGCACTGACCTCAATCTCTCAACCCCTTACCTGGAGGAAGATGGAACAAGTGTCCTGATCACCTGCAAAAACTGCAGTGTCTGTGTTCATGCTAGTGAGTACAGCCAAACCCCACACCTAGGCACTTACTTGCCCTGCAGTCTGATCTTGTACACTGTAACAATTCCACCTAAAGAACTGAGTCCATTCCTTAAGTGGATCACGGAGACCTGCAACACAGGGCCTTGTGAATGGTGGCGCGATGGTGGTGTACGGCACACTTGAGGTTTATGGAACCCTCAGGCGGGGATTATGAAGTGAAGCCCAAGGGCTGTAATTTTCACATTCCCTCTTTGACCTCCAAGGTGAGAGATCTGTGCTGTTTTCCCTAAGCAGCTTGTTTCCATTATAGGTTGTTATGGTGTGTCCCCTGACAAGGCCACTGAAGACTGGATGTGCTCCAGGTGTACAGCCAATGCTTTAGAGGAGGTAAGAAAATTGCTTGTACAAGCCTCACTTGGCTTTCTCTTTAAGGACTCAGGAGGTTCCTATTAGTCAGGTATCCAAGCTGTGTGGAGCCCATGGGAGGACTGGGGGCAAGGTCATAGACTCATAGAATATCAGGGTTGGAAGGGACCTCAGGAGGTCATCTAGTCCAACCCCCTGCTCAAAGCAGGACCAATCCCCAAATCCCTAAATGGCCCCCTCAAGGATTGAACTCACAACCCTGGGTTTATCAGGCCAATGCTCAAACCACTGAGCTATCCCTCCCCCGATGAAGGCGAAGTCAGATGAAGGCTAGTTGCAGAGCTCTTCCTGAAACCTTCCATTGTGCAGTGTCTGCTCCCCTTTTGTGATAAGGCTGTAATTTAGAGAACACCTCCAGAGTGTAATTCTCTACCGTTTGCCTTTTGATTTAATGTCTTCTGGCTTAAAGATTCAGTGATGCAGTGATTCAGGCTGTTGTGGTCAGAAATGGAGAAGGGAAGTTCACCACATTTCTGCAGATCTGTTTATCTCTGATATCTCCTTGTATATGACAACTTCTGCTCTACAAAATGCAGCTAACTTGTTGCTTAGCTGTGGCTGTTGCAGTGGCAGGGGATACTGAAATCTAACTCATTGAGGAGAAAGGTGGCCCAGAGTAGAGGGGTTCTTTCAGAAAGTGTCATGGGCTCTGGACCAACAGAAGGGACCACTGCATCTCTTCCAGGGGCCAACCCCTTGAATTGCATCCGCCAGGGTGGTTTGTTCCCAGCTTCAGCTATGCCTAGTTGGGATAGGATTTTGTTTCTCTGGTATGAGCTCACAACATTGGCTCTCTGTGTTTTTCCCACCCAGCTTCAGAGTAGCTCTCCTTAGTTTACTCCACCTCTGAGTATCTAGAGAACTATGAGGTCAGTCCATTTCTCAAAAGCAGGAGGCCATTGATAGCTCTTAATTAGGCTGTCCTCTGCAAAGTGATTGTACCAGTGGGGCTAATTGGCAACAAAGAGCTATTTCTCTGAATGTGTCGTCGCAGTGAGGCTCTCTGGTGCAAGCTTACTGCTTCATTGACAGATAACGTGGTTCCTCATTTTCCTCCATGTGGCAGGACTGCTGCTTGTGTTCATTACGAGGAGGTGCGCTGCAGAGAGCCAATGATGACAAGTGAGTATTCCAGCTTTTTCATTCTCTATGGAGCAGTGTAGCACATGAGCACTTGTGAGGTTGTTAAAAGTTCATTGCTTAGTGCGAGTGTGCTGCAGGGATGATGTAGTGACCAAGGGCATCTTCCAGATGGATTGACAGGATTGATGCGGAGGGTTGTAAACATATATAACATAGTTCAAGATGTGAGCACGTGGTGCCTAATGCACCAGGACTTGGGTGAGTGGTGCAGTATCACAGAGACCCACAGCCAGTCACTGACTTCCCAGGGAATTCCCCATCCCAAGGTGGTGATAGCTATTAACTGCTTAGTCTCTTATTAAGTAAAATTGTCTTTGGTTCCCAGAGCCATGTGAGGAACTCTGAATACCAGATTACAAAGAGATCATGCTCCATACAGCAACCAAAGGCTCTACATACCTCAGCTCTGCCAATAGACTGTCTAAATTTACACTGCTTGTGTCTTCAGCTCGGGGCTTAGCTGGAGGCGTCTACATCACAGGACAGCCACAAAAGTTCCTTTGACTCTTCCCAAACAACACTTCACTGGCTTTGGGAGATGGGGCCCTCCTGCAATGCAGCATATTTTAGCTCAAGGCTGACTTGGGGCAGCTACAGCATAGGCGACTGTTAATGGAAAAGGACGCAGATTAATTTGGCTAGTATGTCTAAAGTTCTTGGATGCAAAATATGTTGATATTTAGTATCTGAATCTTAACTTAAAGTGCTAAGGGGTAAATTATGGTAACTTGGCCTGAAGACTCGGAGTGGCCTTTGACCTCTAGGTCACTGTTTCAAAACCAGGTCAGTAGTGTCTAAATAGTTATTATCTGACAGGTCTGTGGCCTGAGTAAAACAAGCTTATAGGGCACATGTGCCTGCAGCACAAATACCACCAGCACAAGTCTCACTCAGTCACTCCCTTGTTCACCTCAGTGGAAAGGCCAAGAACTGAATGGGATGAAGTCTGCTTTTGCTCCTAGATGTCTCCATTATCAGGACTAGTGTGAGGGAGGCTTGCACTACTTGAGCTCTAGTCTGCTGTATGGATCAACAAAGGATTTCATTCTTAGGGCTGGAGGGATTGCCAATCTGCTACACTTCATTAGCACTAAACTTGCTTAAATTCTCAACTGTCTTTCTCCAGTGTGTACTGACTTTTTTCCAATTCTGGCAGGTGGGTCCATGTGATGTGTGCCGTAGCTGTACTGGAGGCAAAATTTGTGAATATTGCAGAGCGCAGTCCAGTGGATGTTGGCAAAATCCCCCTGCAGCGCTTCAGACTGGTAAGAAACATCTGAGATTCACTGTTAGGCTTGTTAGTTTCACTGAGGTCCTATCTGTGGGGTCTTCTATTCTCCTCCTGAAGGAGACAACTCCTCTCTGTTAATTAGAGGTCAGAGAAAATTCAAACTCTGATGGTTTGGAGGTGGTTTGTTAAATAAATCCCATTAGAGTACTCCCTACTCTCCAAAGCTTAGCTTTGTTCTTGGGTATTAACACAGCACAATAATTACCTGAAATTAGAATTAACAAGGGGATTAGTATAGAGTCTTGTTATAGTTTAGCTAGTGATTTGAATTGCATAATACAGTAACGTGTTGGTATCTTATGTAGGAATCTCTAGGCACTTTAAATAAAATAGAAGCTGGATCTGTTTAGCTTGTCTACAAACTCAGTTTAAAGAACGTCAGACTCTCACTCCTTTAGATAGAAGAGGAGGAAGGGGGTTTCCCTCAATCCAGAAGGAGAGAGGCTGAGCTTTGTATGGCTATATCACATCATACCTTGTTATTAACTATCCACGCATGCAATCCAGTGCAGCACTAGCAGAAGAGGCGGGGTGGGATTTGACCAGTGGACTTGGAGCCACTGGAAAAGCAGAATACTAGAGGGGAGACCACTGCCAAGAGCATTCTCAATCATTGAAGCGTCTGAGGTGACAGCGATGAGATTGGATCGTGAACGTAGCCCCTAAAGCACCTCTGCATGTGTATGAAAGGTAGATAGATCTGTTCCATCTGAGGAAGCCTATTCTGCACATGAGTCCTTGCTAACTGGCCTGAGTCCTGGGTGGCTTTTTCATTTTTAGTGTTCTCTTTTTTTTAAGGATTTCTACAGTCTAGCCACTCATGAGTCTCAGACTGATGGAATTAGGAGAAGGTTCAAATACTTAATGCCTATTTCTTATAAATCACTTTTCATCAGCTGTTCTCAAAATGCTTCACAATCATTTAATTTATTTAGCCTCTAAATCTCTGTACCTAAAAATGACAATGGACTGAACCGCTTTGCTAAAAAACCTTCAGTATTTTGGGGCAAACAAGGTGAGAACTATTAAATAAAAAGCTGTATATTCACTTTAGCTGTAAGATATGGGACTTCCTGGCTGGCGTGACTAATTGTTAGAAATACGTACGTTTTAGAGCCTTTTCCTCCATTTGCTCAATCCTGCTTTAAGGATATAAACCAGTGTTTGTGACGTCCGTCAGTTACCACAAACCTGCTGGCCCAAATCTAGCCTTCTGCCTTTAGGGTAAGGTTATGGAATCTGCCTCTGTACAAATTCTATTCAGTTCTCCTCCCTTCTGAAATTCTGTCTCTGGTTTTATGAAATCCTTTGGGGTATAATGTTACTCTAGCCCTCTGGCCTGTTTCTGTCCTTGTATAACTATAGCCAGGAGTTGCAGTGGGCCATTGACTTTTGTCATCGCTGAAATGTGGTAGAATGACGTGTCCAGGTCTCCTTTCCTTACAGACATTTCTGTTCACATGTTTTGCTATTAAGCTTGTTGGATTGGTATATTATAGACACTTAATTTTTTGCCTTTGTCCCTGTTTGTAACTCCTGAGATTCCTGCCCTGTTATGAAATAAAACAAGTGTCCTTCTCTCTCTAGAATATAATAAAGCATGGTGCCTTTCTGGGATAGAGATTAATTGGAATAATGTAGTAACAAAAAAGGGTATTTCTAGTAACACCTGGGGGGCCTGTCAGCATTCTGTGCCTGGGGAAAGCCAATGCTGAGCAGTAATCTCTAGTTTCCTGTCTGCAGAAATGCATCTTCTGTAAGAAGCGGAGGAAGAGAATTGCAGGTTGCTGTGTGCAGTGCTCTCATGGTCGCTGTCCTACGTCCTTTCATGTCAGCTGTGCTCAAGCAGCTGGAGTCATGATGCAGCCTGATGATTGGCCATTTGTTGTCTTCATTACCTGCTTTAGGCATAAGATTCCATCCCAGGCAGAGGTGAGTATTTGGGACACAACTAGGATTTGTTCTGGAGTAGGCCAGAGTATCAAGGGAAACTGAAAAGCTTTTGGTTGTGCTAGAGATAAAGTGGATGAGGTAATGTCTTTGACAGATTCATATCAATAAAAGAATCCCCTGTGCATTTTAGCCAGCGTAGTCTAATGATCTTGGCTCCCATCCCATGCCAAGAACTGAGCCCTGATCTCAGTCCTGCTGCTGACTTCTTGTGGCCTTCAGCCAGTCACTTCTCCCGGGTTTCAGTTTTGTCTATAAAGTGACTGAGAACCACCTCCCCCTGGAACTGTCGTGAGAAGGAATAGCTAACGTGTGTGTGTGTGTGTGTGTGTGTGTGTGTGCATGTGTGTGAAGTAAGTGAGGCTAATGTGCAGAGTTAGTACTGGGATCCCAGTGGAATGTCATGTTCCCTTGCAGCCCTTCTGCCAAATGAACTGCAGCATTCTGCTCGAGATGGGCCTGTAGAGGGCTTGCTGCAAAGTCCTCAAAATGTCTTGAGGGAACCTACTCTAAAGAGCGAGAGCTTGTAACTCCCTAGGTGGCCTGAGCTATGCACAGCACTGTCTTGGTCGCTGCAGCTGACTGGTTTGGTTTTTAAGCATTTAAAGCACTCTGGGGGAAAACTCTTTTAAAAATTGACTTCAGATCACTGGTGGATCCTACGTACAATTAAGAACTCTTGGCAACAATGTAGTTCTGTCTCTTCTCATCTGCCAAGACCCATGTTCAGTGCCAGTACACTGACCTTCATTTCAGCTGTCTAACAGCTCTTCTCCTCTCAGCGAGCTAAAGCTGCTCTGCAGGATCTCTCAGCTGGGCAAATGGTCATCAGCAAGCACAAGAACGGTCGTTTCTATCAGTGCGAAGTGGTCAATCTTACAAAGGAAACCTTCTATGAAGTCAACTTTGATGATGGCTCCTTCAGCGATAACCTCTATCCAGAGGACATTGTGGTATGTGGTGAAATAAGAGAGCTACTCCATTAGAGGGCATGTGGTACAAGGAAACTGTATCACCATTGTGGGAGCAAATGTGTCTGCTAACATTTCTAGGGGGTTAATGACCGTTCATACAGTGGAAAGTACTCTCATCTGAGCGGAGAATTTCTTACAGCTTTTTAGATTTCTTCCCACTTAAAAACTTGTCATTGTCTAACTTAATACTTTGGTTGCAAAGTGCCTGTATTGGTCTTCTTTCTGACTTATGAGCAGCTGTATTCATTATCCTTGTCAGACCTTAGTTAGCTGTTGTCTCTGTTTTCAGTTCTGTACCGAACAGTTCTGCATGGGTGGGCTGGGTGGGTTTTATATACAGAACAAGGCAGTTGTGGCTGAACTGTAGCCTGTAGACAGAAGGCTTATCTACTGGTCGCCATATCTTCTTCAGTGATGTTAATAGCAGCATGGAGCTATTTGTGTGCCAAACTTGCATTCTCTGTGCCTCAGGCACCGTGGAAAGGCCCCTTTTCAGAGGCACCTGATGTGTGGAGGATGCCATGTGGCTACTACGCAGGGCTGGGAGGTGGGGTAGTGAAGGGCAAATGACAAGGCAATGCATTTGCACAGTTGTCACTGAGGATGCAGGTTGTGTTCAGGGTCTCTAACTGGAGCTGAGCCAGGAGAAGGAAAGGATCCAAGAAGCTTGACTTTGAAATTGCAGACCATCTGAAATAGCTGGGAGCAGAAAACACCCTGTGTTTGTGAACTGATGGTTTAGTTGTGGCACCCTGTGGCTCAGTTTCCCTGTCTCTAGATGGGAAAATCCAGCTATCTCAAGGGCTGTTCGTAAGGTGCTTTGGTACTCTGATGGAAGGCCCTATAAAAATGGGATGGATCTCCCTGGGCCTGCTGAATCTTTATGCAAATGTAAAGAAGCTGTTACTGCTCACTTCTCCGCATCTCCCGACTTTCCTTCTTATGCCATCAGAGTCGAGACTGTCTTCAGCTGGGTCCTCCTGCTGAAGGAGAAGTCGTGCAAGTCAGATGGACAGATGGACAAGTCTATGGAGCCAAATTTGTGGCCTCACATGCCATCCAGATGTACCAGGTATCGAGCTTCTATTCCTTTCTGCTGCCCTCCACCTCTCACTCTTTAGATAAAATGCTCATCACAGTGGTCTCTAGACACCTCCCCACAGTCTATTTTAGAAGCCCTTTTGTAGAAGTGTGGTACTACTGGCAAACCAAGTCCTAGGACCCTCTTTAACTACTGCAGTCAAATCCCACTCAGGAAGGGGCAGGCGCGGTATGGGGTTTAGTGATCTATTGGAAGGAAAGCTGCATAGATGACAGTAAAAATCTCCGCTTTTAGTCTGGATGGAGTGTAAATGCTGAATAACTGGTACTGAGGACCCTGTTATAGCCTAGATGTCCTTTGTGACCCACCAATATATAGCCAGGTACCGATGAGTGGGTTATTGACCCCTTCCCTTCTGCACTAGAAATACAAATCCATAGGATATGCAGAGAAGTGATTCCATGCAGCAGGTTGTAGGAAACGGGGGCATCTAGTCAGTGTCTGCACCATGAGCTAAGCCCTTCTGCCACCAGCCTCAGCAGTGAGCCCTGCAAGTGCAACTGTTGAGCTTCCAGACATCCTGGGGGTCACGCTAAGGGGTTGGGCTGAGCCTGCACAACATGGGCACATTCAGAAGGTTCAGACTCAGGTGTGAAAATGGCCTCATTCTCAGAGGTGCTGAGCACTGGCAGTGCCCACTGAACTCGGCAGCATTTTGGATGGCTCACCCCCTCTGAAAATCAGGCTGCTTTTATCTGACTGCCTCGCTGTGGGCACCTGCGTTTGAAAATGGGCCCCAATATTTAAGCTCCTGTAGCTGAATCTGGCTGAAGCAAAGTTTCATTTACCAAAAAAACCTTGAATTTTAGAGTGCTTGTGTACATCTCGTCCTCTTCTCCCAACCCTGCTGCTCGGATAACGTCCGGAGTGGCATTGAAACACCCAGTTTGCCTGACAAGTACAAATCCCCAGTGAGGAGCTGGCTTATTGCGAAGTGTTCTGAGAATATTCCTAAAACTGGTCATTCCCTTGACCCTAGGCAGATTGGGCTGTGCCACTTCCTGCTGCTCTTAGGATTATTGCGTGTACAAAGTCTGTTCCCAATACTAGATATTAACCAGCTGCTGCGACCTCCCTCATTTACACATGACCCCAGGCTATGCCAGAAAGTACATGTATATTGAAAGCTTTCATGATGGGAGCTCACTTAGAGAGCTGGGAACTGAACAGGGAGACTCTGTAGTAGTGGGGGGGATCTGGTTTTTGTGACTTCAGGCAGTACAGTATCATTTGTGTGTTAGGTGGAATTTGAAGATGGATCCCAGCTGATGGCAAAGAGAGATGATGTGTACACCCTTGATGAGGAGCTTCCAAAGAGAGTCAAATCAAGGCTGGTAAGTAGTGGGGGTGTGCATCTGTACTAAAAGTCCACTCCATAACCTTGATGTCCATGTGGCTTCCCCTGAGAGTAGCCTGCCTTCATGGGAGCAAACGCATTGAAGTGCACAGCAGCAAGGGCATTGCAAGGTGAGACTTGCTCTGGGAGTTTGTTTGCTGTATGTTCCTTGGCTGATCTATCTCTCTGTAGATACATTACTTCAGCTCACCTCTAGCTGAGGTCTGTAGCCCTTCATTGCTCACTGACAATTTATGGGACTTAACTAGTGAAATCCTGCATCTCTGAAATAGTGAGGTACACCAGGAAGTGCCTTGGTGTCCTTGGCCTGCATCGCTCCAGAAGGCCTCACATAGTAAGGCATTAGCTCCGCGGCCATTCACAACCCAGGCACATTGCTGACCTGAGAGGCAGGTCCTGTGCACCCACCTGACTGTCCTAGCTCAGTTGCAACACTTGTTAATAAGCATGCAGAGTGTCTGAGTCCAGGAAGGGTAGGGGTGGGGCATTCATGCTGAGTGGGTGTTTAAATCTGCCTGTCTCAATAGAGCGGAGCATGCTGCAGAGGTACTGGGTGTTTAGTTTGATCATTGCACTGACCCCTTAAGTCTCCTTCACACTTGACACTGAGCTAGAATCCTTTGGCCCTCAGTGTTGTGTTTGCCCATTAATCATTTCACTGGGTCTAGTGACTGCAGGTTTGTTAAGTTGCTTCTCTCTCCATACTGCAGTATGGCTGGGAACCCAGCCCAGTCACGTGGGCTTGTGCAAAACAGTCCCGTTACCCCATGCCCCACGCGATTTCTCTGCAGTGTGGGAGAGCTTGTAGGTGAGGGGTAATAAGTTCATTGGAGCGGCGCTGTGGGTGTCTAACCCTGCTTTACTCTTGCAGTCAGTAGCTTCAGATATGCGCTTCACAGAAATCTTCACAGAGAAGGAGGTCAAACAAGAGCGGAAGAGACAAAGAGTGATCAACTCACGCTATCGGGAGGATTACATCGAACCTGCACTGTACCGGGCCATCATGGAGTAAGCACTGCCTATGGTAGAGAAGGAGAGATGCCAACCTCCCAATGGATTCTAACACTCCAGTACAACAGAGGCCAAACTTGGACATTTCAAATCCATGTTTTTTTTTTTAAAAGGAAGCTACAATACTGTACCCTGCAGTAGCTGAAAGGAGATTGTTGGACGGTGGAACCATTCAGTGTTGCAACAGTGGATGCCTGCCTGCAGGCTCCTCCCCTGAAGTTGTCTGCACTGAACAAGTATCCGGCAAGCCAGCTTGGGAGTTCTGCCTTCCACAGCTTATCTCCTCAAACAGTCTCTCACTGTTTCTGCTTGTCTGAGACAAAATTGACAGGTGGCAAACTCTTCTGGGAACTTCACCTGGGCATCTTGGCAGCTGCAGGAGGATACAAAGTGTGTAGTTTTTGTTGAATAATGTTCCTGATTCTGGGAGTCTCTCCCCAATGGCCACACCTGCACCGAGCAGGCAGTATTACTGGTGCTTGACATTGAACCCCTTTTTATATTTATATCTGTGTGTTTTGTCTGGAGCAGCTTCAGTTTCTTGTTTCTCAGCATCTGCCCTCTGAGGGTGGAGCCTCAGGCTGTGCAGAGCCAAGTGGATTGGAGGCGTTTGTGTGAAGAGATGAAATGTGAAAATCAAATCCGATTGGACAAGCTATTTAACCCTCCATTTAGCTTTTGTTCTGATTTGATATTTTGAGACTTACTCGTGTTTAACTGTAATGGTCTGTGCCTACGTATAAATAGGAATCTGTCTGGAGCCTCCTGCAGTGCAGCCCTCTAACAAGAATATTCATTCAGCCCCCAAAGAGTACTTTAGCGTAGGCTTCACTAAGGCAATAAAGACCAAAGGGTCCTCCTAGAGAGCCAAGCACCACAGTATTGGTTATGCCAGGGCAGCAGGATCTGTAGCATCCAGCACCTTGTCTGTGGCTATGCTGCCACACGCTCTTACCTAGGATAATTAGATGTGAGTCTAGGACCCAGTTACAAGATGCACTGAACTGTACCTGTTAATGAATGGTTGTGTAGTGCCACGCAGAAGCAGAAGTGCTGCCACGTTCTTCTGTCTGGCCACAGCTGGTAGGGCATCTGTTCTTTCAAATCCTGTGTAGAGCATTAATTGGACACACTCTTAGTTGTATCGGATAGACTTGACTATCCCAGCAATGGAAAGCTGTCGATTGAGGAGCCAGGCATTGCGTGTATCCTGAAGATGTTCTGACATGCTCCTAGTAAAGCATTAACAAGTTAAAGCAGCAATTGAATAAGGATGTGTGGCTTTCCCACCCTCTGGGAAAGGGATTTTAGACTGTGGGCAGACTGGCTGCCTTCCAGCTGCATGGAGTGACTTGGGTAGTTTCCCTTTGTTGAGAGAAAAAATCGTACAAATATACTCAGTTTTTTTATTTTAATTCTCTTCACTGACATAGACCCATCGCTGTAGTAAAGGGACCTTGTGTACACAAGACCCTGATTTATAGCAGTTTCCTCTTTGTTTCTATAAGAACACTATAAACCAAATTATTTTGAAATCTGGTGCATCAACTTGTTGATTAGCAATAAAATGTAGTGTTGTGCAGTGACTTTTTGACTCTTGATCAGCAAAATAATAAACAACAAGCTTTTTTGAAAAATAATCCTCTGTTTATACCAAAACTCTTCTAGGATCAGGATACTGATGTGACTATACAAATTTCTAGTGCTCAGGCTTGCTCTTGGATGTCCTTCTCTTACAATGTGTGGGAGAAGCCCTTGTTAATCAGCATTTGGGCAGATTCCTGGAAGGAACAGGGCCTTCACTTTGTACGTTTTCCCAGTAACTTAATTCATCGTGGTCAGTTTCAAATGTTAATGAATCATTCTGTAAGCATTGGAATTGTTAACATGTAAAACTGGGACATTGTAAAATTGTCATAGTATCTGCAAGTGTGCAGGTGTACGAAATGAGAATTGGTTAGAGCTGCAAGTTGGCAACTCCTTTCGATGCCATTTTTGTGACTAACGAAAGGAAGGGAAGCTGCCAGCATCTCTTTGAATCTGCCCTCTAGTCTTCTAATGTACCTGGGATTCACTTTAATTCCCTCTAGACTGAATGCTGTCCTGTTCATCACGGGAAAATCTATTCTGCTTTCCCCCCCCCCCCCCCAAAAAAGGGGTACCAATTTAGCTGTCTGGATGATGTAGAGGCTTCCTACCCAATCTGCTATATTACCTGCATGGACTGAGTTTCCATTCTAGGTGGTGATACTATATGTCTGGTATAAATACCTATCTACAAAGAAGGCTCCCACCCTAAAATGACAACCTAGTGCAAGGCAGCTGGGCTTGTGCCCTGCAAGGGTTCCAGGTCAGTTACACCATGCTTTGTCACCTGCCTCTCTCAATACTGAGTGACTTTCAAGAGCGTTTCCATGCTCGGTATTAGTTCTGGTCAGGGAGCTCTGACCTGATGTGACCCAAAGTGTTCTCTGTAAACGGACTTCAGACTAATGGTCTTGTCGGCTGTCTGCACTGTCTTGGAAACCACTGCCATCCTTGCTGAGTTTCCTGCATCATTGGATAAAGGAAGGTTGTCCCATTTCCCATTAACTGCATTTAACAATGTAGTTTAATAAACATCTATAGATGTAAACCTCATTTCTGATTGGTTTATACCTGACCCACTTTTTGGTGACTTAGACCTGCACTCCAGCACCAGGCTAGGTGCACAAATCGAAATGAGAGCAGAATTCCTCATGTTTAACACACCGGGGGGGGGCGGGGTAGCTCAGTCATGTCATTTTTTGACTCCCAAGTAGAATCCTTACGTTTGTAGACGGATTCTGTAGGCACCTACATTAATGTGCTTAAAATATAAGGGGCAGAAATTAGCTCTTAAAATAGCAGCTGTACAATATTTAACTTGTGTTTCTACATTGTCCTGTTGTGTGAGAAAACTGACCTTGTGCTCTGACCCATTCTGGTGTGTGTGGGTCCTTCACACACTATTGTGTCATTGGAAAATGTCCTAATTCCCTTCCTCTGGAGTCCTTCCAATCTCAGGACAAGTGCCATTAGGATGCCAGTTGAGCAGGTGCTTTTGGAATATATTTAAAATAGGAAGTTACTTCTAGAAACATGCTCAAAACACCTATGTTGATGCTAACCCATCCCATAGGGAAGCACTGGGTGAGAGCTATTCAGTCACTCCATTTGGTGTGGCATTGCAGATCATGGGCTGCATCCCCTTTCCTCTTGTGCTAAATCTGATTTTTGGTTCAGATTGGGCTCTTAGCAAACTGTAGAATGGAGCTGTCTGGATGTAATCCTGGGAAAGGCTGGCAGATCCGGTTTCCATTTTGGAACTGGGAAGCTAGTGTCCTGTTTTTGCTAACCGCTTATTGTAGATCCCTCTTTGTGTCCAGTCTTCTAGGAGAACTCCTGCTGCACTAGCAGGGTCTTCTGACAGGCAGGGAAAGTGGTTTCAATGGTTACACCCATTTTCTAAGATCATCCTTCCCAATTTCTGAATGAGACAGAGCTCCCATCTGGGGTTAAATGAGTTCTGTATTGGCGTGATCAGGAATGCCTGGGATGAGAGGTGTGTCGCCCTTCTCTGGCCACCCAGCCTGAGGCTTCCATCGTTCTCTACAGTTCCCACGCTCCACTGGGCTCCTGTTGTCTGACCTGTCTACGGCTGTGCTTTGTTTTTTTTAATGCAAACGTGGGAGGGAATAAGACTCCAGCAGCCTCTGTATCGTTTTTAATTTGATCTAGTAATAAACATAATTAACTTCAAAACAGACAATCTCTGGACTGATTTAAATCTTTAACAATTTTCCTTGGAAATCCTCACAAGGTTTTTAATTACTTGTCTAGTCTTATTACCTATTAACCTCTTCCTAATCCTCCATTACACCCTCTCCTTACATGGCTGTCCAGTGGTCACATAACAACTTGAGTACCTCCAGTAAGAATGAGTGGTGGTTGCTGCTGTTCTATGATCAAAGAAGCTAAAGGTTGGGACTTAAGCTGTGCACCCTTAACCGTTCACCACGAGTACAGAGTGTGCCTTCACTGTTCACCACTGTGTCTGGATTTTTTTTTTCCTCCCTGGAAGGATAATATGATGAGACAAGATTCATTCTGCTGCAATTCTAACTGGTTCAGAATCCAATATGCTGGTAAGATGCTTAGTTTTAGTTAACATATGAGAGAGTTATTGTGGTCTCCAAAGCCTCTTTTCTTACCTGCCATCTCTACCGCTCAACAAAAGGAAACCAGTCACTCAGCCCAAGCTGTTCAGCAGTCTCCTTCCTCAGGAGCAGTGTGCCTAGGCACTCTGCTGGCTGGCCAGCAGGAAGGGCGCTCTGAAGGCTGGAACAAACAATCCAGTTCTTTGAGTGAGTGATTGTCCGTGTCCATTCCACTGGAGATGTGTGCGCACCTCATGCACAGTTGTCAGAGAACTTCTCCCCTCAGCGGTACCTGTTGGGGTGGCTCGAGTGTGTCTGTCGCTACATACCACTGCCTGCTCATATGAGAGGAGAGGTGCCCCGACCCGCCGTTAGTTCCTTCTTAACAACAGTGTCCATTGTTGAAGTACTTTGAGTCTTGCTATCGCAAGCTAGTTGTCCACATTCTGTGTACAATCCGTTTCTTTTTTCATTGTTGGATATAGTGTGTCGTTAGTGTTAGGTTTTTCGTCCCATTTGGACCAAATTTAATTCTCAGGACTGGAGTCATGCCTTGATCTCCTGGGTTCAAATCCTGCCAGTTGTGTGCCAGACCAATGTTGGTCAGTGACCTACACCCTAGCTGCCTAAAATGTTTGGGAGAGCCCACGTTCAGGACAAGTATCACGTTTGTAGAGGGTTTAAGCCTTGCTCTAAAAAAGATGGTGCAACGAGACTTGTATTTTCTTATGGAGGTGGCACTTTGCTCTCCATCAGCGCTGTTGGGTTCAGAGTGGGCTCCAAGCACAGCACCAGGAGTACAGCGTGTGCCTGCTGAGATGTCTCCGGCACTGTTTTGTGTCTCTCGATACCAAAGAAAAGAGACAGATTACCAAGGACACAGTACCTTGTCCAGCGAGATCTTTAGTACTCAGGCAAGCCAGAAGTGTGGCAGGGATGCTGAGAGGAAGTGTTCTCTGGAGAGCTCCTCTGCTACAAAGGGGACTTTGTCAACTCTGGAACCTGTGCCAGGTTCATTGAGGACAGCCCCTGAAGTTCCTATACATCAGACACAAGACCCAATTCTGGTACCAACAATGCTGGTAGCATATGCTGCTGCCAGAGAATTGCTTGACCTCTTGGTACCAGTGTCCCTGGCAGCATAGGAAGGGTTACTGTTGGTACTGGCAACTATGGTCCCCACACCAGCTCCGCAAGATCATGCAGTACCGATGCCCGTTCCTGTACCTAGGAGGCCGGTACATTCCGGGGGCAAGCCACCATTAACATCCCCAGTACCACCATCTCAGAGTTCGGCTTAGCTGTCTCCTGTCCACACTAGTTCTGCTCCACCAGGACTCAAATCCTCTTCATTGGATTTGTAAGAGGATTTGTGTCGTGGAGTGGACGGGAAGCTTATCCCCCATCTGAGCTGGGGGGTCCGTGGATGTCACAGCAGTTGGCACATCACAAAGGCAATGGCCTGTGCAACCAGGGGGCCCACCACCACACCAGTGGCCTTTCTGGGTACTGCAGGGTGTCCCTTCCCCTGCTAGGACATGTTTCCCATCTGAGAGGACTTCCTTAAAGGTGGTCTGAGATCAGCACCACACATCATGTTCTCCAACACCCAGTACCGGGACCAAGGAACTGGAAGTTACTCAGACAGCTCCTCCATGGCAAGAGGCAGACCAGCCATTGCCTCAGCATCCTGGTGCATCTTCTATAGCCTTGTCTGGTGATGAGGAAGAAGTGATGAGTGATTCACCACCACCAGAGGATTACAAGACTCACCAAGAATTGCTTAAGAGGGTGGCCTTGGTTTTAGATGTTAAAGTGGAAGAGGTCTGTAGGAAATACCACAGCCTAGTGGAGGGCCCTCCAGAGAGGCACTTCCAAATAACACAGAATTTCTGGAATCCGTTAAAACACTGGCAAACCCCTTCTTCCCTCCCACCCATGGCTAAATGGGCAGAGGACATACTATGCCCCTTCTAAGGGCTTCGAACACTTCTACTCTTCCCCTGCCTCCAGGCTCTTTGGTGGTGATAGCAAGTGAGTGGGAGAGGCGTGGACACCAAGCGTTGACACCAAAGAGTAAAGAATCGGAGGCTGGACTTCTTTGGCCATAAACTATTCGACAGGAGCCTACAGCTAAGAATTGCTAACAAGCTCTCCTAAGGGTACGTCTATACTTATCTCCGGGTGCGGCGGTAAGCAATCGATCTTCTGGGATCGATCCCGGAAGTGCTCGCCGTCGACGCCGGTACTCCTGCTCTGCGAGAGGAGTACACAGAGTCGACGGGGGAGCCTGCCTGCCGTGTGTGGACCTGTGGTAAGTTCGAATTAAGATACTTCGTATCTTAGTTCGAAGTGGGGGGTTAGTGTGGACCAGGCCTCAGTCACTACAACTTAGTCCTCTGAGAAAACCTCGTGAAGTTGAAAGACAGGCTACCGGAGGACTCCAGGAAAGAGTAAGCTTTCATGGTAGAGGAGGGCAAGCTGGTGGCAAGGCCAACTCTTCAGGATAGTTTGGATGTGGCTGACTCATCAGCTCGATCCATGGCATCCACCATATCTATAATAAGGTGTTCATGGCTGCAGTCCTCCGTTCTCCCTCCTGAAGTACAGCAGACATCCAGGATTTGCCATTTCAGGGACCGTCCTTGTCAGAAAAGACAGATGATAGGTTGAATAGCCTGAAAGATAACCGGGCAGGACTGAATTTGCTTGGAATTTACACATTGGCGACAGAGGAAGCAATTTTGGCCCTAGCAGGCTAACAGATATCAGAGCTTTATTTTTCTGTCCCAAGACCTGCCAAGAAGAAGGGCAGGAATTACATGAGGGGACCACTCATCTGCGACAGCAGGTTCCTTTCACCCAGCATCCCAGTCTAAAAACCTTGCATTTTGACGGGTTTGTCAAGGGCAGTATGCCCATACTTGTAGAACACCTTGTTCCTACCCATATTTTTGCGAAGTGATTATCCCACCTCCTCTGTGCTTGGATTTGCATCACGTCGGATCCCGGGGTCCAAAGCATGGTGGATATGGGATATTCCCACATGGTTATCCTAACTTTCATCATTCCTTCTCTGGAACAGGGTGTCTGGTTTGCTGCCGTCAGCTAAAGGATAGTTATATCCATATAGTGATCCCTCCAGACCCCTCCGCAGGTTTCTCAGGTTCATAGTGAATGGAACTCTTTACCAATTCACAGTATTTCCATTTGCTTTATCAGCAAAGTACATGGCCTTGATGACTTTATATCTGAGGGAACTGAAAATCAATGTGACATGGATGACTACTTGGTGAAAGGTCCATCCCAGTCTCAAGTGCTGTCCTGCATGGCCGCTGTTCAATCCACTATCAATGCACTGGGAGTTAGGGTGCCCGGGGCTGATTTAATGCGCTCTAACTTGCAAGTGTAGCCAAGTCCTAGTGTTAACAGACAACACAGCTACAATGTTTTATATAAACAGAGGGAGGAGCATGTTTGTCCCAACTATGCCAGAAGGCAATTCTACTCTGGAAGTTTTGCATAGCCAACTCCACCTCAAAACAGCTTACCTCCCAGGAGTGCAGAACATGTTGGCAGATCACCTAAGCATGTCTTTCTCCACTCTCCACAAGTGGTTGCTGCATCCAGATGTGACCAGATCCATCTTCCAGCTGTGGGGGACTCCCCAAGTGGACCTGTTTGCAACAAAGACCAACAGAAAATGCCATCAGTTCTTCGAGTAGTGTTCCTATGGGTGCTCCACTGCACCTTTGATTGGAGATTTCATAGCAGTGTCTGTTCGGCCCATGCATGTGTGTCACTCAGCCTCTTGCCCATGCCGTTGCTACATAGCAGTGTGTGAGCCAACCATCTTCAGTTCTTTCTCAATTGCACTGGCTTGAGGAGGACCTTAGCTAGTTTTCTGTATTGAGTTTTGCCTCATGGTCCTGCTGCATCTTTTACCTTAGGGAATCTCATATTTCCCAAAAGTGCAACTTCTGTCTGCAGTCTACAATCTAGAGCCAGAAAGAACAGGGATCTAAAACTTTGACTCCTTACGAAGGAGAGCTTGCTGCATCCAACCTCTGTCCCAAGCCAGGAGCACCCCTGGTACATTGGTCTCAGAGTAAGTCAACTGCCTCTTCTCTCTCTGAGCCACTCGTCAAGGGCATCTCAGAGGAAGCGCTAAGATTCCTCTCATAAGTCTTCCAAAGTCCGTGCCCTGAGTTCTCCAGGCAGGGAATCTACCTTGAAGAAGTCAAAGTTGTTAGCTCCCCTGGATCCTATCAGTCTCCAGTACGGTAACCAGAAGGTTGCTGGTTCCTCAGGTAGCGAGAGCTCTGGTAAGCAAAGAGACCCTAAAATATTGGGCTCCAAGAGACCATTGGTACCAACAAGAGACCCCAGTAGCAAAAAGAGCTCTATCATGGTACCAAAAAGACGGCTCTGGCTCCATCTGGATTCTCCCCAGAGCATTCAAAACTCACGGTACCATTGACTCCTTTGGCTACTGTTACTTCATCTCAAGCCGTGGACACGGTACTGACAATGCTAGTACTGCCAGAATTCTGGTTTCCCCAAGACCTTGCAGTGGCCGAGACTCCTGATTCAGCATTGCTCGGTACCGAGAACTTCCAGATCTCTGGATTCCTGGTATCAGTGGTGGTACTTCACACTTCCTCAGTACCGAGAGCTTCCAGATCTCTGTATGCCTCTCCAACACCAATAGTCCTACCTCAAGCTCCTTCTGCTGCCCCACAATTGCCAAGTGACCTAGAGGAGGAGGATTCTGATGAAGATTTTGCCTCAGCCCCCCAAATATCTATGCAAGGCTCTCCACTCTGTCCCTATGAAGGTTCTTTTCCTGAGCTCACTTGTGACAGACATCCACCACTATCATCCTGCTCCAGTGAGCACCTGTGGATTCTGCCATCCCTGCCATATGCACCATCCCCTTGGCCATACTGGGACCCCGGGTGGCGTATTGGCATCAGTTCTCTAAGGGCTCCTATGTAGAGATAGACAACCCTCTTCGCCCTCCCTTTCCAAGAGATGAGAGCCTCAGGTAGAGACCTTTGAGGAACAGGAGGCCAGCGTTGACGAGGAGGTGTCTCCAACCACTGACATTTCTTCATCCCTGGATGGAAGCGGTCATGCCACCTCCACCATTCTTGACTGATGATTTTAAGCAGGTTCAGGATCTCAGCAAGAGGTAGGGTATTCTTTACAGATCCCCTTCAAGGAGACTGAAGAACTGCATTATAAGCTGATCAACATATATAGCTATATAGCCTCCTCCTACCCACATTGCCCAACCAGTCAATGAGGATCCTGGATCCTGCAATGGTCCTCTGGCATACTCCAGCCTCAATTCCTCCCATATGCAAGAGGGTGGATAAAAATACTATGTTCCCTCTAAGGAGTCAGAATTTTTATTTTCCCACCCATCACCTAACTCCTTGGTGGTTGAGGCTGCTAATGAACATTGAAGGCAGCACCAGGCTAAATCTACACTCTATGATAAAAATCTTAAGTGACCTCCTAAGTTTAAAAAAAAAAAAATTCAACTGCTTTACAGTTGAGAATTGCCAACTACCAGGCCTTAATGGCAAAGTACAACCACACTAATTGTACCAAGCTGAACTCTTGTATTGAACATCTACTGACAGAGAGCAGTTCCAGGCAATTATTGCAGAAGGCTAACTCCTCACCAGGACATCTCTGCAGGCTTCTATTGTCACTGCCCACAGTCGCCCATTCAATTTCTACAGCAGTAGTTATGAGGAGGGCCTCCTGGCTTCAGCTCTCAGGATTCCCTAAAGACCATTTTCAGTACAGGTTACCGATCATCTGCCCCAAAGGTCTTTTCAATAGTTGTCGGTAGTAGCAGCATGCCTCTGCAGGAATGGAATTTTGGTATTCTCTCCAAACACCTGGACAACTGGCTTCTGAAAGACCCACTCATTGGAAATGACTTTGCAGGCAGCGTACAAGGCCATAGAACTCTTTCTCAAGCTGGGCCTGCAATTGATCGTTCAGAAGTCCACCTTGACCCCTGTGCAAAAGCTGGAATTCATAGGAGCTCATCTTGGTTCAGTAGTAGCGAGAGCCTCCTCCCAATGCACAGATTTATGTCCCTATCCAACTTGGTCAATATGATTTAGATCAGCCCTCAAACCCCAGGCAGGAACTGTCTTCAGCTTCTAGGGCGCATGGTGGCAGGCACTTTCGTTCTAGATCACACATGACTGTAAAAGCGATGCCTTTAAGCGTGGCTCAGGATGGCTTATTCACCAAGCAGACAGTTTAAACACACACTGCTTTCCACATCCACTTCTGTAAAGGAATCTCTCAATTGGTGGAAAGACCCTCACAATGTGTATGCCAGAGTCCCCTTCACTTGCCGTCCCCCAACAGTTGTCATAATGACAGATGCTTCCCGGTTAGGATGGGGAGTGCATCTAGACACCCACACAGCTCAGGACTGGTAGATGCCCCAAGAAACCACTCTACACATCAGCTTCCTGGAACTCAGAGCAGTCAGATATGTCTGTCTCCAGTTTCGGCCATTAATCAGAGGCAAACAAGTAAAGGTCATGATGGACAATCCGTCATGAATGTTTTATATAAACCAACAAGGGGGAGCAAGATCCCTCTTCCTGTGTGCCGAGTCTATAAAGCTTTGGAATTGGAGTATACACAGATTGTTATCACGACAGCTTACCTTCCAGGAGTTCAGAACATGACCACAAACATACTCAGCAGGCATGTCTCTCGAGACCAGGAGTGAGAGGTAGATTCCACCATACTTCACCACATATTCCTTTTTAGATAGACCTCTTTTCCATAGTGATAAACAGGAAATGTGCCCAGTTTTGCTCCAGAACCAGGCTGGGGCACCGATCCTTGGGGATTGCCTTTCACTGCCTGTGGTCACCAGGTCTTGTGTATGTGTCCCCTCCAACTCCTCTGATACCTAAAGTTCTACTCAAAATAAGAAAGGACAGAGCCAGAGTTATTCTGATTGTTCTGACGTGGCCCAGACAAACATGGTTTCCTTACCTGATACAACTGGCTGTGTTCTCTCCGATTACTCTCCACACTGCTCCTCATCTCCTCTCTGAGGAGAGCAGGAAGATCCTTCACCCCAATCTCAGAATCCTTTGCCTCAAAGCACGGCTGGTCGATGGTTCATGGGCATAAAACGGCCTGTTCACCGCAAACAAAGAGTGCTGCAACGCAGCAGAAAACGGTCTACATGCAGCACTCACTCACAGAAATGGACAAGATGTGCCAACCGGTGTGATCTCGAACATGTTGCACCAACAACCTCATCTTTGCAAGACATCCTGGACTACATTCTAGAACTAAGGAGCTTGGGTTGATTAGCTGAGCTCCATTAAAGTTCATCTGGCAGCCGTCCTGGCCTTCCATCCTCCAATAGAGGGTTACTGTATTTGCCCGCCCAGTGACAGTGAGATTCCTCAAAGGCCTTGACAACCTTTTCCCGCTAGTTTTACGCCTTACTCCAGTTTGGGACTTCAGTTTGCTTCTTAAATGCTTTACAAGACCACCGTTTGAACCTATGGTGCCTGCTCACTCCTTCACTTATCGATGAAAGCAGCATTTCTGGTTGCCATCACATCGGCTCAATGAGTGGGGTGAATGGGGGCTCTTATGACATAACCCCCATTCACAATATTTTTCAGAGACAAGGTTGCATTGTGACCACACCCCAAGTTTTTGCCAATGTACCTTCTCACTTCTATATTAATCAGCACATTCACCTCCCTTTCTTCCACCCTAAACCTGACCGGGATAATGGCATTGTCCTGCCTTGACAGGAGAAGACTTCCAGATTGTTAGTCTTGATCACAGACAGAACAATCTCTGAATAGAGGCTCTCTAGGTGGATAACTGACTGTATGAGTAGCTGCTACCAATCTCATAATCTCGAAGCATCCACTGACCTACGAGCTCACTCTACGAGATCTGTTTTCACCTCCACAGCCTTTAAGAATGTTCCTATCATTGAAATATGTAAAGCTTCAAGCGGGCCGCCTATGCATACATTCCCTGAACGCTATGCAATAATTTGCAACTCTGATTCCGATACCGTGTTTGGTTCATTTATACTTTCTTCCATACTGGACTAGACTCCGAAGCCCCCTCTCCTTAAAGGGGAACTGTTTGGTAGTCATCTAGAGTGGAGCCTCATAGGGAAACAACTCGAAGAAGAAATGGTTATTCACCCTGTGCAGTAACTACGGTTCTTCGAGATGTGTCCCTCTATGGGTGCTCCACTGCCCACCCTCCTTTCCCTCTGCTTTGGAGTTCCTGGTCATGGGGCTTCACGGTAGAGAAGGAAATGAGGACGGTTAGCATGTGCAGTGCTATATAGCAACAGCATGGGGTGTGAGGTTGAGTAATATGCATGCCTGGGCTGAATAGACACTGCTATGAGAAATCTCTGATCAAAGATGCAGCGGGCTCAAGCACACCTAGAATGGAGCACCCATTGGTGGACCCATCTCTAAGAACCACCGTTATTGCACTGGGTGAGTAACCATTTCTTCTGCTCATAAGGGGGGTCACAACCCTGGGTCTCTGACGGATGCTTTCCTGCTATTGTGGACAAACTCCCTGCTGTGTCCCTTTCCTCCGATACCACTACTTTCCAGTGTTCTGTAGAGACCAAGCAGGATCATGCTTGTCTCATACTAATAGCACTAGCATGGCCTCAGCAACACAGGTTCTCAAGCCTGTTAGCGTTGTTAGTGAGGCCTCCTCTACTTCCCTCATTGGACTCAGATGTGATTTCTCAGGACCCTGGCTCTCTGCTCCATCCCAACTTACAGGCTGTCAGGGTTCCCTCCCCACTCTGAATTCTGGGGTACAGATGTGGGGACCCACATGAAAGACCCCCTAAGCTAATTTCTACCAGCTTAGGTTAAAAACTTCCCCAAGGCACAAATCCTTTCCTTGTCCTTGGCCGGTATTGCTGCCACCACCAAGTGATTTAGACAAAGATTCAGGAAAAGGATCACTTGGAGTCCCTATTTTCCCCCAAAATATCCCCCCAAGCTCCTTCACCCCCTTTCCTGGGGAGGACTGAGAATAATATCCTCACCAATTGGTACAATGTGAGTACAGACCAAACCCCTGGGTTTTTAGGACACTGAAAATCAATCAGGTTCTTTGAAGAAGAATTTTATTATAAAGAAAAAAAGTAAAAATCACACCTGCAAAATCAGGACGGAAGGTAACTTTACAGGGTAATAAGATTTAAAACACAGAGGACTCCCCTCTGGACTCAACTTCAGTTACAAAAAACAGGAATAAAACTACCTCTTAGCATAGGGAAAATTCACAAGCTAAAACAAAAGATAATCTAACGCATTTCCTTGCCTTACTTACAATTTTTGTAATCTTAGATGCTCATTTCAGGTATGTTTCCAGGAGACGTTTTTTTCCTGCCTGGATCCTCTCTCCATCCGGAGAGGGAACAAAGAGAGCACAAACAAAAACTCCCCCTCCCCCCCCCAGTTTTTGAAAGTATCTTCTTTCCCCATTGCACCTGGTCAGGTGCCAACTAGGTTAATTGAACTGATTAACAACAGGTTAGGAAATTCAGTGCAGCTACTCAGGAGGGATTGTATGCTACGCTTAGCTGTATGTTTATGACACAGGCCCTCCCCTTGCATGGCTAACACTGCTAGAAATGACTTGCTCAAAAGATGTTCAGAACGTGTTTCTGAATAGTAGAAAGCCTTCAAGTGGGCACACTTACCTAGCCCAATGGAAATGTTTTTCAGTCTGCTCTCAGCAGAAAAGTCTCTCCAGTGCAGGTTTCCATTAATCACATTTTGGATTATCTGTTGCACCTAGAACATCAAGGGCTGACAGTTCCATTCAAGTACTTTGGGCAGCAATTTCAGCATTCCACCCTCCAATCTGTAATAGATCGCTTTTTTCCAGCCCCATAACTAACAAATGTCTAAAAGAGTGGGCCAGATTTTACCCTCAGGTGCAAGAACATGTTCCTTCAGGGGATCTCAACCTTGTGCTATCTGCATTAATGGAGCCTTCCTTTGAACCTCTCACGGCTCACTCGCTCCCTCCTCCACGTCTCTATGAAAGTAGCATTTCTGGTTGCAAGAACCTTAGCAAAGAGAGGGGCTGAATGGAGAGCCTTGGTTTCAGTGCCTTCCTGTACAGCTTTCCATAAAGATATACTTTACCTCTATCCTCACCCCAAAATTGACATGGGTGGTGTCCAATTTCCACATTAACCTGCAATTTATTTGCCAATTCCTCCCCCTCTCCCCCCACAAGCCTCCCACACACAGAGGCGAGTAGAAGCGTCATTCGTTGGACATGAGGAGAGCTTTAGCCTTCTACTTGGACCGCACCAGACTCTCTAGATCCTCAGCACAGTTACCTGTCGTAGATGGTGAAAGGTAAACCGGTTTCTACTTGGAGGATTTCCTCCTGCATTCGTTTGTGCTGCCAGTTTGCTAACATCACGCCACTCCATAGAGTATTGGCTCTTTCGACTAGAACGCAAGCCGCTTCAGCCACTTTCCTAGCGCAGTTCCTACTCAGGACATTTGCAAAACAGCAACTGGTCATCCATTCACACTTTTGCTGCTCATTATGCCATTTCCCAGCAGTCCGGGAATTATGCCAGGTTTGGATGGGTTGGTCTTAGGGCTGTCAATGAATCGCAGTTAATGGATACGATTAACACAAAACAAACTAACGTATTTAAACAAATAGTTCCCATTAATCGCAATTTTAATCTCACTGTTAATAATATTTTAAATATTTTGGATGTTTTTTCTCTATTTTCAAATATATTCAATTAAAACACAGAATAGGAAGTGTACAGTGCTCACTATATATTATTTTTATTACAAATATTTGCACTGTAAAATATAAACAAAAGAACTATTGTTTTTCAATTCACTTCATACAAGTCCACTCAGTCCTACTTCTTGTTCAGCCAATCGCTAAGACAAATAAGTGTGTTTACATTTACTGGAGATAATGCTGTCCGCTTCTGATTTACAATGTCACCTGAAAGTGAGAACAGGTGTTCACATGGCGCTGTTGTAGCCGATGTTGCAAGGTATTTACTTGCCAGATATGCCAAACATTTGTATGCCCCTTCATGCTTCGACTTGTAGGCTCTAAAGTTTTACATTATTTTATTTTTGAGTGCAATTACGTAAAAGATATCAAAACATATATAAGTTGCATTTTTCACGATATCAATTGGACTACTATACTTGTATGAGGCGAATTGAAAAATACTATTTATCTTAATTTTAAAGAGCAGATATTGGTAATAAAAAATAATTAGGGTTGGCGATTAATTGCATTTCTCGCAATTAATTCAAAAAATTAATCACGATTAAAAAAAATTAATCGTGATTATTCAAATTTTTAATTGCACTGTTAAACAATAGAATACCAATTGAAATTTATTAAATATTTTGGATATTTTTCTACATTTTCAAATATTGATTTCAATTGAAACAATACAAGTGCTCACTTGATATTTTTTATTACAAATATTTGCATTGTAAAAATAATAAAAGAAACAGTATTTTTCAGTTCACCTCATACAAGTACTGAAGTGCAATCTCTTTATCGTGAAAGTGCAATTTACAAATGTAGTTTTGTTTCGTTACATAACTGCACTCAAACAAAACAATATAAAACTTTAAAGTCCACTCAGTCCTACTTCTCATTCAGCCAATCACTAAGACAAACAAGTTTGTTTACATTTACAGGAGATAAAGATAATGCTGCCCATTTCTTCTTTACAATGTCACCTGAAAGTGAGAACAGGCGTTCACATGGCGCTGTTGTAGCCGGCGTTGCAAGGTATTTACATGCCAGATATGCTAAACATGCGTATGCCCCTTCATGCTTCGGCCACCATTCCAGAGGACATGCTTCCATGCTGATTATGCTTGTTTTTAAAAAAAAAAAGTGTTAATTAAATTTGTGACTGAACTCCTTGGGGGAGAATTGTATGTCCCCTCCTCTGTTTTACCTGCATTCTGCCATATATTTCATGTTATAGCAGTCTCGGATGAGGACTCAGCACATGTTCATTTTAAGAACATTTTTGCTGCAGATTTGACAAAATACAAAGAAGGGGCCAATGTGAGATTTCTAAAAATAGCTACAGCACTCGACTCAAGGTTTAATAATCTGAAGTGCCTTCCAAAATCTGAGAGGGACGAGGTGTGGAGCAAGCTTTCAGAAGTCTTAAAAGAGCAACACTCCGATGCAGAAACTACAGAACCCAAACCACCACAAAAGAAAATCAACCTTCTGCTGGTGGCATCTGACTCGGATGATGAAAATGAACATGCATCGGTCTGCTCTGCTTTCGATTGTTAGCAAGCAGAACTCGTCATAAGCATGGACGCATGTTCTCTGGAATGGTGGTTGAAGTGTGAAGGGACATATGAATATTTAGCCCCTCTGGGATGTAAATATCTTGCTATATCAGCTACAATAGTGCCATGAGAACGCCTGTTCTCACTTTCAGGTGACATTGTGAACAAGAAGCGGGCAGCATTATCTCCCACAAATGTAAACAAACTTGTTTGAGTGGCTGAACAAGAAGTAGACTGAGTGGACTTGTAGGCTCTAAAATTTTACATTGTTTTATTTATGAATGCAGTTTTTTTTACATAATTCAAATAAGTTCAACTTTCATGATAAAGAGATTGCACTACAGTACTTGTAGTAGGTGCATTGAAAAATGCTATTTTTCACAGTGCAAATATTTGTAATAAATATAAAGTGAGCACTGTACTCTGTTGTGTTGTAATTGAAATCAATATATTTGAAAATGTAGAAAACATCCACAAATATTTTAATGAATGGTATTCTATTATTGTTTAACAGTGTGATTAAAATTGCGATTAACTTTTTTAATCAATTGTGATTATTTTTTTAATTGTTTGACAGCCTTGGTTAGTCTACAAGTGCTGTTTAAGTAAACTCCAGGCCCGCCTCCACCTTAATCTGCTTGTGATCACCTCCAGTGGAAGAGGCATGTGCAATCACTCGAAGAAAAAGGGGTTACCTACCTTTCCGTAACTGTTGTTCTCCAAGATGTTGCACATTCCACGACGCACCCTCCTTCCCCTCTGCATCGCAGTCTATCCGGTAGGTAGGAACTGATAGGGGTCGGGGCGCTCCACCCTTTTGTATCTAATTGTACTGGCACACGGTGACAGGGCGCTCAAGCCACCCCACTGGGGAAAAGTTCCCCATCTGTGCATGAGCCATGTGAATGTAACACCGACCGATCCCAGTCGCCGGCAGGCGGGATCGAACCTGGGACCTCCGGAGTTTTGTGCATGAGCCTCGACTGCATGAGCCCAAAGCCATATGGCTGTTAGCTCAGGCTGTAGAGCAGACGCATTAATCTCTCTCTGTATGGGCTTGTCTACACTGGCACTTTGCAGTGCTGCAACTTTCTCGCTCGGGGTGTGAACCCTGCCCCGCCCGAGCGCAGCAAGTTTCAGTGCTGTAAAGCGCCAGTGTAGACAGTGCCCCAGCGCTGGGAGCTACGCCCCTCATGGAGCTGGGTCTCTCCCAGCGCTCTGCTGCGACCACACAAGCCACTTTAAAGCGCTGCCGTGTAGATTAGCCCTGTGGTCTTAGTGCCACTAGATGGCGCAGAGCACCACACCAATGAGGTGTGGGTTACACGCACACCTCCAGTGGCATGAACGCGTGCAACACATCTCAAAGAACAGGTATGGAAAGGTAGGTCGCTGCCTTTTCTTTTCCTCGGTATTGACAAATTAAATTGCTCTCTGTTGGGTGGAAGCCTGCTTGATTGGCAGCTGCGGGAAGGAGGATCTATGGCTAAAGCACAGGTCACGTCTGTTCAGTTTTCAGAGTAGCAGCCGTGTTAGTCTGTATCCGCAAAAAGAACAGGAGTATTTGTGGCACCTTAGAGACTAACAAATTTATTAGAGCATAAGCTTTCATGGACTACAGCCCACTTCTTCGGATGCATATAGAGTGGAATAAATATTGAGGAGATATATATACACACATACAGAGAGCATAAACAGGTGGGAGTTGTCTTACCAACTCTGAGGCCAATTAAGTAAGAGGAAAAAAAACTTTTGAAGTGATAATCAAGCTAGCCCAGTACAGATAGTTTGATAAGAAGTGTGAGAATACTTACAAGGGAAGATAGATTCAATGTTTGTAATGGCTCAGCCATTCCCAGTCCTTATTCAAACCGGAGTTGATTGTATCTAGTTTGCATATCAGTTTGCAGGTTTGCTGCTGAGGGAGCTTGGACAAGTTGCTTACCCCCTGTCTCTTGAGTTACAGCAGCAGTTCTCAACCAGGGGTCTGGGGGCCGGGAGCAGTTTCAGTGGGGCCGTCAAGCAGGGCCAGTATTAGACTCACTGGGGCTCAGGGCAGAAAGCCGACGCCCTGCTGCATGGGCTGAAGCCAAAGCCTGAGCAATTTAGCTTCGCTGGCCCCCCTGTGGTGTGGGGCCCCAGCCAATTGACCAGCTTGCTATCTCTCTCTTCCCCCGTCCCCCCGCTGACCTTGGCTTTTATATGCAGAAAAATAGTTGTGGCACAAGTGGGCCATGGAGTTTTTATAGTGTGGTGGGAGGGGCCTCGGAAAGAAAAAGGTTGAGAACCCCTGATCTAGAGAAGGGGAGAGCACCCAGCTCTCAGCTCCTGTGAGATTTGAAGCATGTTTGGGAAGCCAATTAAATCCTTAAACAGAAGGCACTCGACTGCCAAGTGCTACCAGGACTAGTCCCACTATCTGAAGAGCCGTGTCAAAACTTAATCAAACCTGTGAAACGCTCGTGTCGCTCTGAAGACAGAGGAGATGCTATTTTAAGCTTGAGAAAAATGGAAGGTGGTATTTTGGAGGGAGTTTTAAAAATGAGGCCTTCCCTAATATCTTTCAGGTCCTTGCACTGAGTAAGAAAAAGCAGCATTTGCAGAGTTGATCATGTGATCAGGAACAGTCAACCTGGATTCACCAAGGGCAGGTGTGACAATGCGGTTCTGGCGGAACCCAACTGAGAGTGCCAACTCAGGACAAATTGCTCAAACAGGGCAGTTACAGCCCAAGGCTGGGGTTTTTTCCACCTCTAAGGCAAACCAAACCAGCCAGACTAGGAGGACTTCGGTCTCACCCCACTGGCTAACCGCAAGTCTCACAAGCAATCTCCTTAGACACTCCAGTTGCCCAGTATTCCCACCAGTGCCACTCGTTATGGGGACAAATGGTTATGAAAACCAATACCCCAGTAAAAGAAAAAGGTTCTCCTGATCCCAAAGGACCAAGCCCCAGACCCAGGTCAATATACAAATCAGATCTTACCCACAAATCACGCTGTTGCCAATCCTTTAGAATCTAAAATCTAAAGGTTTATTCATAAAAGGAAAAAGGTAGAGATGAGAGTTAGAATTGGTTAAATGGAATCAATTACATACAGTAATGGCAAAGTTCTTGGTTCAGCCTTGCAGCAGTGATGGAATAAACTGCAGGTTCAAATCAAGTTTCTGGAATACATCTCCCGCTGGGATGGGTCCTCAGTCCTTTGTTCAAAGCTTCAGCTTGTAGCAAAGTTCCTCCAGAGGTAAGAAGCAGGATTGAAGACAAGATGGAGATGAGGCATCAGCCTTATATAGTCTTTTCCAGGTGTAAGAACACCTCTTTGTTCTTACTGTGGAAAATTACAGCAAAATGGAGTCTGGAGTCACATGGGCCAGTCCCTGCATACTTTGCTGAGTTACAAGGCGTATCTGCCTTCTCTCAATGGGTCCATTGTACAGCTGATGGTCCTTAATGGGCCATCAAGCAGGCTAGGCAGAGCTAACACCAGTTTGTCTGGGATGTCACCCAGCAGCATAGCATAAGTTTGAAATACAGACAGTATAGAGCCAATATTCATAACTTCAACTACAAAAGTGATACACACATACAGACAGCATAATCATAACCAGTAAACCATAACCTTGTCTTAGACACCCCATTTGACCCCCTTTATACAAGATTTGCATGCCACTACAGGACCTTGGTTGCAACAATGATCTATATGGTCCCAGATTATATCAATAACGTCACAGCAGGTCATGCCTGACCAACCTGATTGCCTTCTATGCGGAGATAACTGGCTCTGTGGATGAGGGGAAAGCAGTGGATGTGTTATTCCTTGACTTTAGCAAAGCTTTCGATACGGTCTCCCACAGTATTCTTGCTGGCAAGTTAAAGTATGGGCTGGATGAATGGATTATAAGGTGGATAGAAAGCTGGCTAGATCGTCGGGCTCAATGGGTAGTGATCAATGGCTCCATGTCTAGTTGGCAGCTGGTATCAAGCAGAGTGCCCCAAGGGTCGGTCCTGGGGCCGGTTTTGTTTAATATCTTCATTAATGATCTGGATGATGGGATGGACTGCACCCTCAGCAAATTCGAGGATGACACTAAGCTGGGGGGAGAGGTAGATACGCTGGAGGGTAGGGATGAGGGGTTTGGGGTACAGGAAGATGCTCTGGATTTGAGGGGGCTCAGGGCTGGGGCAGGCTTCCCGCTTGTCCTGGCACCGTGGACTGTGCTGTGTCCTGGAAGCGGCCAGCAGCAGGTCCGGCTCTGAGGCAGATGTGCGCAAGTGGCTCTGCGCGGTTCTCGCCCGCAAACACCGTCCCCCCTAGCTCCCATTGGCCGGGACAGCGCGCAGAGCCCGGTGGCCACCCTACCTAGGAGCCGGACCTGCTGGCTGCTTCCGGGGTGCAGTGCGGAGCCAGGACACGTACGGACTAGCCTGCCTTAGCCCCGCGGCACTGCCGACGGGACTTCTAAGGGCTGACCAGAGCCGCTGTGACCAGTGCCTGATATTCCACGACCCACGGTTTGAAAACCACTGTCCTAGACAATCTCTAGGAGCCAGATGGCTGCAACATCTTGCAGGGGAGCTGGAGGAGGGACACCCAGAGAGACATGAGGGCTCTTCTCCCGCCCCCCAGCCATGGAAATGCGGAGCCCAGCCGGAGCAGAGAAGGAATAGTAGGTGCAGGGGGAGCAGTGCAGTGCAGTGCTGCTGGGATGCAGGCAGGCATGTTGGCAGCCAATGCTCCCAGCTCCCTATGCCAAAGCTTCAGCGAGGAAAGAGCCTTGGGGGTTCAGTGAGCGGGGGAGTTCTGGGGGTGGGCAAATTCCCATCCTCACCTGCCCCCGCCAGCTGCAGCTCCTAGTCACTCCCTTGGAAACGCCCGTTTCACCTAGAGCTTCTCTGGATTAGCTCCTACTCCAGCTACCGGTCTCGCGCTGCTCCTGGCTCTTGTGACACTGGTCTGCCCTCCGCCACCTCGCTGGGAGCTCTGAGCAGACTGTTCTCCTTCCTCCTCGTCCTGCTCCTGGCTGCTGCCCTGGCACCAGCTCGAACCCCTTGGCCCGAGTCAGCCTTTCTTCCGCTGATGTGCTCCACGCGCCTGCCACCGCTGAGCAGCCTCCAGGGAGAATGTGCTTGACCTGGGTTTTTCTTGCTGCCCTGCTGTTCCCTAGCAGCACAGGGTAGGTGTTCCCCTCAAGAGTGGGTGATGCCCTGGCGATGGTGGCATGGCCAGTGCCCAGGGAGGGGCAGGGGAACGGGACCTGCCGGGCAGACCCCACCTGTTTTCTCAGCTCTGCCCCACCCTGGGAGCCACAGGCAGCATGACCAGTTCTCTGCTCGGCGTTGGCCAGTGCCCAGTCTCTCAATGGCAGCGAGATGCTCCAGCCTAAACCAAAGCTGCTCTCCCAAGGGGAGGAGGATGGGGTGGGGGGGCCATAACCAGGGAACTCTCCTCGTGAAGGAGCAGGGAGGTTATTTTACCTCTGTATTTGGCCCAGTGCAATGGCTGCTGGGATCCTGCATCCAGTTCTGGTGCTTCAAGAAGGATGTTGATAAATTGGAGAGGGATCAGAGAAGCGGTCGACTGTCCATCACCGGCTATTTTGAAATCCTGGTTGGATGTTTTCCTACAGATCTGTCCGGGAGCTGTTCTGGGGACGTTCTCTCCCAGAGCCTGTGCTAGACGCGGGGTCGGACTAGGGGACCTGGGCTCTGCTCCACTGCACACTTGTGAACTGCTCTAGTGAGTCTGCAGCCACCGAGTCCCTCCCAGGTTTGTATTCCCTTTGCAAGCTCGATATTCGTAGCTGAAAACCTCCTCTGTGTCCTGCGGGGAGGAGGAGACACTCGGGGGCTGGGACGCGAAGCAGGAGGCAGAACAGCAGCCCTGGAGCCCTGCTCGCGGGTGAGTGTGGAGCTGCCCCATTTGTCTTGCTGGCCTAGTGACAGGCTGATGGGAGGGGGGGGCCCTTGCCTTCAGCCCCCAGGGAAATGGGCTCCCTCTGAGCCTGGGCAGACACCCCCTTCCCTGGAGCCTGGATTCTCCTGTGCACTGTCACGGTCTGGTTGGGGGAGGGAGGGGATGTGTTGGGTCTCCCCTCCCAGGTTCCCAGGCCTGGCCTGCATTTGTCCAGCCCCTCTCCTGGGGGTGGCAGGCCCAGGAGCCGTGTGCACAAGGAGCAGACACAAGGCCCCGCTTGTGCTCCCAGGCGGCCCCAGCACAGTAATGCTCTGTTCCTGCAGCCAGTGGAGGCAACCCTCCTGCGTGGGCAAGGAGCGCGCTGGGGGCTCGGGGGTGGTTCTAGCCAAGCAGCGCACGATGGCCCCGGCCCCCGTTCCCAGGGCTGGGCAATATTGATCCTTCTCTCACAGGGGCCGTCTGCATCCTGACCCCTGTGATGCAAAGGGGAAACTGAGGCATGTCTTGAGCCCTGATACAGGTCACTCAGTGATTGGCAAAGTCGGGACTGCTGGTCTCCTGCTCTATCCCACTAGACTCCCTTCCTCCCCTAGAGCCAGGAGTAGCCCCTCAGTGGCCTGGGCCCACTAGACCCCACTGCCCTCCCCGAGCTGGGGATAAAACCTAGGTGTCCTGACTCCCAGCCCCTGCCCCATCCCCACTGTCACTGCTAGGTCTGATGGGCTTTGTTCTTTCACTGCAGGCAGTGAGTGTGTCTGGGGAGTTGACTACAGCCCACTTCTTTGGATGCATATAGAATGGAACATATAATGCATCCGAAGAAGTGGGCTGTAGTCCATGAAAGCTTATGCTCTAATAAATTTGTTAGTCTCTAAGGTGCCACAAGTACTCCTGTTCTTCTTTTTGCGGATACAGACTAACACGGCTGTTACTCTGAAATCTGGGGAGTTGGTGTCTGAACAGAGGGGCCATTTCCGCACCCGGAGCAGCTCGGCCCCCGGGTGCAGTGCAGAGCAGCTCGGCCCCAGGTCCGCATGCCTGGCAGGGCTCATGCTGGTTCTGGAGCACCCTGAGGTGCTGATTTCCTCCTGGCCACGCAGCATGAGCCACGGGAGCCGAGCACGGACGCAGGCATCAGAAGACGGGCGCTGAGGCTGGGACCCAGGTGCCGCGTCTGGCCCATCATGGGCCTGGTCACAGCCCCTGGGCAGGAGGCACTTGCTGCCCTGTCCTGGCCAGGCCCATGTGTCGTCTCAGTGTGTCAGGCTGGGCAGCCATTCACCCCTCCCACACTGGGATGGTCGCAGGACCCATTAGTCCAAGTGACACAGGGAGAAGCCAGATGCTGAGTGAGGTGGGTGCAGCGTGCGGGGCTTGGCGCCAGCCGGAGGAGCTGCCTGGCCCCCCGGGCTGGGAGCCGGAGCTGCCTCTTCGGGGGGGAGAGGGGTGTTGGACCTGGCACTGACTGAGCCCACTAGGAAACACGGGGGTCTGCGCCCCAGCCAGGGCCCCGCATACACGCCCTGGGGGCTGTGCAGGTCTGTGTTTGCTGTGGGTATTGCTGTGCCAGCACCCGGGGGCAGAGGGGTCTGTGCCATGCACTGTGGGGGGTGAGGGATGGTCGCTGCAGGGTTAAGGTACCAGAGCGGGGCTCCAGGAATGTGGGTTCAGTCCCTGGCTCTGCCGTGGGAGCCCCCCAGTTTGCACAGCTCTACCTGGGCATCCATTCCTGTCTCTACAATGGTGCTGACCCACCCGGGGCCTCCATGGGGAGAGGGTGAATCCATCAGAGCTGGGAGGGGCTTGTTGCCTTTAGGCTGGGCACAGACCTGCCGGGCTGGGGGAGGAAAATGGTCTGTCTGGCTGAGTGCAGGGCCAGGGGTTGTGTTGAGCTGGCCAGGTGGCATTTGACAAGGAAGGCCCAGCTCGCGGGACTAGTGGGGTGGGACAGGCTGGCACCGGAGATGTCTGTGACGGTGCCTGGCATGTCAAAGATCCCTGATAAACTCCCCTAACTTAGCTGTGAATTCCAGCGTGATATTAGCATCTGGCGGTGGGGGATGTGGGTCAGGACTCCGGGGCACCAGCAGAGCCATGTGGGGTGAGGGGGAGCAGGGGGCTGTGGGTCGGGACTGAGGGGCACCAGCAGAGCCATGCGGGGTAAGGGGGAGCCCGGGGCTGGGAGAGCTGGGGGCTGCGGGTCGGGTCTGAGGGGCACCAGCAGAGTCGTGCTTGGTAAGGGGAAGTCTGGGGCTGGGGTAGCAGGGGGCTCCGGGTCGGGACTGAGGGGCACCAGCAGAGCCATGCGGGGTAAGGGGGAGCCCGGGGCTGGGAGAGCCGGGGGCTGCGGGTCGGGACTGAGGGGCACCAGCAGAGCCATGCGGGCTAAGGGGGAGCCCGGGGCTGGGGTAACAGGAGGCTGCGGGTCGGGACTGAGGGGCACCAGCAGAGCTGCGGTGAGGACGGGGAGCCCAGGGCTGGGAGTTGGGGTGAAAGGTGTTGGCAGAGTTGAGAGGCGCCCAGGGCAGGGGATGAGGAGGGAAATGCGCGGCTGGAGGTGGGACTCAGGGACTGTGTCCTGCATAATAATAAATCGTGCTGTTTGCAGGGCAGGCGCTGCTGGCGAGCGAGCGTGACGGACGGGAGTTGGACTGAGCCAGCACAAAAGGCAGGCGCGAGGGAGCCGGGGGCAGTGCCTGTCGGCACTCGCTGGCCTGGCAGCTGCTCTGTCCCATGGCTCGGGGCAGCGATCGTTCCTGGAGCAGAGGCCCAGCGCGGCCCCTGCTCTCAATAGCTCTTTGTGTGCCGCTCTGCGAGCTGAAACGCCCGTTTCCCGTTAGCTGGGGGAGGGGCAGGTGCCGTCTCTGAGCTACCTGGCCCTGAGGTGGATGCAATGCTCGAGTCAGCAGAGCCTGGCTGCCCGTCAGAGCCTCCTCTCCAAGGGCCCGTGCCTGTCCCTGCTCCGGGCCTGGGCTGCCCAGGCCCATAGCTAGTCGAGCCAGGCTCTGCTGTCCAGGGCCTCGGTAAGAGGTCGGGGAGCGACGGAGCCGCTGCTGAGGCTGGGGTGGGAGCAGGCGCTGGCACTGCGTGACCCCTTCAGGAGCTCGCCGTGGGGAGCAGATCTTCAGGTGAGTGTGCGTGACGCGGGGTGGGCGCCTCTGTCTGTCCTGCCATCCAAGGGGCTGCAGCCTTGGCATTAACCGTGTTAGCAACTTCCTGCCTGCCCAGCTCCTCCCAGGCTGGGCATGGACTTGCCAGGATCTGTGCCCCATACGTGGCATGGCCTGATCCCGGGAGTTGGGTTTGGGGTGCGGGTGCTGGGGGGCCGGTGCCACCGGCGGTCGGAGTCCCTGCTGGCCGTAAGCTGGGAGTGACTCTGACATGCTGCTCGAATGCCCCGTAGCCACTGGGGAAGCGTTCCCCACCCGCCCCGATGTAATGGGCATGTGGCTCTAGGGCTGGCCCAGCTCCTTATTGGATTCTGTCCCCTCACCCCCCGCCAGGGTCAGGGCCCTGCCGTGCCAGGCCCTGCACAGCACACGGGTCCTGCCATGGTCTCCCTCCGCGGCTCACACCCGTCAGCGTAAGGGCAGCGACGCCGCCTGTCCTGGGGCGCCTGAGGCTCCCTGTGCCGGGGGTTGCAAAGGGCTCAGAGTTCAGGCTGATGCTCGTGGTGCTGGGCCTGTCCTGGGACCCCACTGCGGTGACTCGGCTCTGACAGCCAGGTCTTGCCAGCTGCTCCTTTGTAATCCTCTCCCTGGGGCCCGGGGGAAGTGCTGGTTGCCATGGTGTGAGAGCTGGTTGCTCTCCCCCCTGCACAGGCCGGCCCTCTGGCTTGGGGGCTGCTGAGGGGAGCCCAGGGGAGCTGACCCCAACCCCAGTGCAGCAGGGGGGCTGCCAGCCAGCAAAGGGGGCAAGCTCTGCCTCCCCCAGCCCAGCCTCTGTAGGGTCACCCCCACCCCCGCTGGGAAGCCTCTGAAATGTCAGGACGGGGGGAGGGCAGGAGCCCCCAGTGAGCAGCGGGGATGGGCGACGCGGGGGCTCTGACGCTAACCCCAGAGACGCCTGGGGCTGGGCAGTGGGGCCAGGTCCTTCCTTCGGTTTCTTTCTTTAAGAACCGGGCCCCGCCTTGCTCCCTGACCCCTCCCCCCGGTAATTACCGAACACAATAGTAATATGGGGCCAGGCCATGGGCATCAGGTACCAGGGTATAGGGTGCCGTACTGGGGTAACAGAACATGGGGTGCCAGGGGGTGGGTGTGTGTGTGGCAGGGCACAGGCTGCAGGGGTGGAGCGTGCCAAGGTATAGGCTGGGGTCATGAAATCCTGCACTGGGGGGGAAGGGGGGGAACCAGCACATAGGGTGGGGGTGACAGGGCGTAGGGTGGGGGTGGGGTGCTTGGTTGGGGGGGCAGGGCATGGGCTGGGTGCTGTGCTTGGGGGGGTGATGCTAGGGGATTGACTGGGTGGGCGGGGGGTGACAGGGCGTGGGGGTGGGATGGTGCGCTTGGTGGGGGGGCGGGGCATCGGCTGGGTTGCCAGGTTGGGGGTGGGGGGCACAGCTGCGCTGCAGGCCACCAAAGCACAGAATTTGTTCCCTGTCTGTGCCGACCAGGCTGGCAGCCGACCCTGTTCAACAGTGGGGTTCAGCGGTGGGGGGTGACTCAGTGCCCCTCGCCCCGTCCCTTCAGAGCAGCAGGGGAGGAGGGAACTCTGGCCATCCCATGGCTGGGCTCACCCCTGGGAGGGCCCCTCTGTCTCACCCCACGGCAGCGAGGGCAGGAGGCCTGGGGATCCTGTTCCGGGGGGATGAGCCGAAGCCCCCGCCTGTCCCTGCTGAGTCCCCCGGACTCTCTTGGCTGCCCCTTCGGCAGGGCCCATAGTCGCCCTGTCCTGCTGTGTGCTGGCAGGGGCTGCTCCTGCCATAAGCGCATTCAGAGCCCGGGGCGCCGGTGCCCCCCCTCCGGCAGCTGCCTGTCTGGGAACTGGGGGTGATGGTGAGTAGCCATGGCAACAGTGCCCAGCGCATCCCTGGGGCCAGCTGTGGGTGCGGCGAGCAGCTCCGAGGAGGCTCCTGGTGCTGGCGAGGGGGCCAGGCTCTGTGTGGCTCTGGGCCCAAGCATGGGCGTGCGGGGGAGTGAGGCCTCTGCACTGCTACCCCGTCCCTCCCAGCACTAGGGGCCGAATGTGTTGTGTTTCCCCTCGTGGCTGTGGCTGACCCACCGTGCGCGTTGCTGGAATCTACCGGCCGTGCCGGGCAAGGCCCTGCTTCTGGGCGGCTCTGTCCCTTGCCGTCAGCAGCTGCGCACGCCCCGGGCAGCCCAGGGTCAGACTCCGACCGTGAGTCCAGGGAGCAGAAGAGCACTTGGGACTGAGCCTTTCCCAGGCTGGGGATCTGGGGTCGTTGTGGGACCCACTGGCTCCGGGGCGCTCCCATGCCCGCTGTCCGGGAGCCACAGCAGGAGCGGTGGAGCTCTGAGCAGACCCGGGGCAGCAATTGAAGGGACTGGGACCCGTCCTGCCAATCCGAGGGCCGTTGGGGCAGCTGCATTGTTCGCCGGCGCTGCCAGCCCCTGCCGGAGCCTGCCTGCCACAGCACTGGGGCCAGCCGGAGCTCGGCCTGCTGAGGAAACATTTGGCTCCATTTGCTTCTAATCACACTAATTGCTCTCCGGCTGCAAAGCCCTTGGGGCAGGGCAGGCGCTGCGTGTACCGACAGCCTGCTCCCCCGGGCCCGGAGCCCCTCCCCAAGGAGGCGCTGGCGCAGCCATATGTTAGCAGTTCTTGCTGTTCAGGCACCAGCCTGATGCCCTGGGGATGCCCCTGCTCCGGTTTAATTAGCTGCGAGCCTCCCCTCGTCTGCCGGAGACAACGCGTCCCGCTTGCCAAGCGTCTGCTCCTGAGCCGCTGCCGTGGGCAGGCCCCAGTGGGCGTCCCACACGCCAGGGAACTCGCAGGCCGGGGCAGGCGGCCGCTTGCCAATTAGCCTCAGATGGGGGGGTGGTACGTCCCCTCCTTTGGGTCAGCAGGGCAGAAGGGGTGGCCTGGGTTGGGCTCGGAGTCCAGGCCACTCCCGTGTTCTGGTGAGTTATTCGGTCAGGGCAAAGGCAGCAGAAGGGCTTTCACTGGGGGGAGCTGCATGTCCTGCACCCAGCCGAGGCCCTAGGGAAGGTCTCTCCTGACAGCCCAGGACAGGGTTAGCCGAATGTGCGGGAGCTCAGTGGTCTCTTTGGTTGTGGGGGATGCTCTGCTCTGGGAATTGCGCTGTGAAGATTCTGTGTAGGAGGAAGTAGTTCGCTGTGAGAGGTGAGATTTATCTGGGGTTGTGGTTTGTGGTTAAGGTTAGAGATGTTCTGAGGTTGCATTGAACCAGCAAAGCTCAAGGATATTCGGGGCTAGTTTGGCTGCTGGTGACTTTGGGGCCGTGTTTGATCAGGGTCATGTTCGCATGGGTGGCCATTTGGGATGGTTTAATTTGAACATAGGGGACGATGATTTAGTGGAGGCGCTGACCTGGCTTGTGATGGGGGTGAGGCTGGGAATTCTAGTGGGACTGGGATAAGATTGGGGGCCTGATTACTTTTTCCGCTAACTACGCCATACAATTAACCGAGACATTTCTCCAGCAAGCTGGGAAGGAGAAAGAAGTGCTGCTGCTGGTGGTTTTCTAAATCCCTGGCAGGTACTGCGACGGCACGCATCTCACTGGAGCTAGGGGGTTGTGGGCAGGTAGTGATCATCATGCTTTGGGCATGAGTTCTGGTTTTGGCTGGCTGGGCCTGTGACTGGCTCCTAGGTGGTGGGTTTGCTCTGAATTGTGTTTGTGGGACTCTCTGAATGTCTGGGGCAGGAGCCTCGCCATGGTTAACTGGGGCACGGATTGTCTGTGGTGTGGGTTTGCGCTGTGGTTGTGTCTGTGCTGGAGGTGCTGCCGTTGAGAGGAAATGTAAAGCCGTTATCCTGAGCCACTTGTGAGTAAAGATCCCCTGGTCGGGGAGTAAATGGGCTGGGGCCGGGGCCCGTGGAACGTATGGAGCGTGAGCGCCATGCGGCTGCCTGAGATGCAGGTTCCCTAGTGCTGTCTCTGCTGCCTGCGTTTCACAAGTGGTCCTTGGGGAGCTGAACAGACAGGTCTGGGGCCCCCCCTCGCTCTGGTGCACGGCTTGGAGCCCACAGTCACTTAATGGTCCTGGCTGGGGGTTTCCTGGCTCCTTTTGCTTCTGGGGCCTAGTGCTGGACGGCAGCCCGACTACTATTTCAGAGTAATTGTGCCGGGCTGCTCCAAATGCCCTCCAGGCTCTGCTGCCCTGCCACTCCGCCTACTCCTATGTAATTGTGCCACCTGTCACCCATTCATCTGGCACCTGGGCTGCCCCAGGCCGCTGCTGGCCCCTTCTTCTGCCCTCCTCACAACTGCCTCTGCAGCAATTGATGCAAACCCTTGTGGCCTCGGCCCCTGCTGAGACATGCTGGGCACACGCATGCCTGTGCCAGAGGCACGTGTGGCCCCAGGGAGACGGACTCCCCCACACCAGCGGCTGACGGGCTTGGGCAGTGTGACGCTCATGATGTCACACCATTGTTTATTTCTAGTGCACAAAAGCAGGCCAGGCACCTCCTGGAAGGGAGCCTGCTTCATGGAGGGCAGGGTGGGAGGCTATGAGCTGTCGGGAAGGGACTGGCAGGGGCGGGGGCACCACGCACAGCTGGGCCATGGCGGCTCCAGTGGGGAAGGGGGTGTTTTGTTGACCGTGTGTAGAATGAGGAAGATGAGATGGTTACAGGCAGAGAATGTGGCTGCTAATGGGCCGGAGCTTGGCCTCTCTGTGCAGCGGATTCACGTATGGGCCAGGTCGTTTCTGATTGATGGCTGTGCAGTGCCAAGAGACTGGCACTAGACTGGCCCTCATTGGCAGCCTCCGCACAGAGGTGAGGACTGAATGAACCTCTCTTGTCCTAGGGCAGGGCCCCCCAGGACAGGGAAGAAGCCGCATGTGGAGGGGACTTGCCCTGTCTTGGCTCCGGAACCGACCCCAGGTCGCCTTCTCCCCGGCTGTCCACCCAGCACCTCGCGCTGGCCCTGAACGCACTGCGGCTGGAGCTGAGCTGACAGCAGCTGTGGCAGGAAAGAGAAAGTGGTTCCTCTGTCTGCTGCCTGCTTCTGGCAGCCACACGCAGGCTGCAGACACTTCCTGTCTGCACTCGCCGGAGCCTGCCCAGCCGGCTGCATGGCTTCCAGAGGGCAGCGCCGTGCCCAGCTGACACGAGGGCTCTCTGCCACAGGGACACAACAGCGGGCATTGGCTGGCAGCTTCGGGGTGCACAAGTGGGACCTGCCTGTCAGAAGCTCCGAATGGAGCCGCCAGCCACGGGGCTTCCACTTGCCAAGAGATTCAGAACAGGTGTGAGCCGGGTGACATCCTGGCGATTGAAGCCAGCAGCCACATCTTGGATTGTCCTGCTGGGCCCTGGAGCCCCTGGGTCTGTGAGACCAGCAGGCAGCGCCTTGCTGACAGCAGCCCCCAGGGCGTGTGTGTGGGGGGGCAGAGCGGGGCAGTAACGCAGACCCCCCTGGGTCGCAGTAATGCAGGGAGTCCTGCACTCTCCTTATTCAGAAGTGTGAGGTGGGAGCGCCAGGGGCTGCTGGCTGAGTACACGCACGCCTTGTGCACACTCACCTTTGCTGTCGTGCAAGTGCACCCCACAGCCGGAGTGCTGCTGCAGGAGGGGCCCGGGTGGGACCCCGCAGGGCTGGGTGCAAGGTTCTCCATGAACTGTCCCTCCAGTTCCCGGCAGCCCCAGAGCTGATCTCTGCTCCTCTCCTGGCTGATTTTTGTTTCCCAGCTGGTGAAGTGCAAAGGCTGAAGCGATCGCGTTTGCACCTGCAGCTGGGCAGTTCCTGTAGCTGCAGCTCTCGCTGGCTCCAGAGGGTCGCTGGGATAATTTTTCTGCCTTGGATTAGCAATTTCTCTCTCTCTCTCTCAGCTGCCAGGGTAACAGATTCAGCAGCATGACTTCAGTCAGCCCACTCCTGGGGCTATTTTTAGGTCTGCCTGTGCTGATGAACAGGAGATGAAATGACACTCTCTCTCTCTCTCTCTCTCTCTCTCTCTCTGAGCCCCTTTCACTGCCCGTGCACCAGGATTACGAACTGGCGGTTGGCTGCCGTTGCCAAGAGGGAAGCTCTGGAGTCCAGGTGAGGCTGGCATGAGATCACTGCTGGGGCACGAGAAGGGACGCTCCAGAGCTGGAAAGGAAGAACAAGCTGTAATAGCAACGTTCTCTGCCATAGCTCTACTGCGTATGTGTTTGCGCGGCAGAAATGCCCCATGGTGCAGTGCCTGTTCTATCGTTATGGAGGGGTTCGGGTGCCAATGAGTCAGAGGAGGGAGATCCAGCTGTGATATGTGTGTGGTTTGAGTGTGTCTGGTATTAATGAGAGCTGATCACATACACCCGGTGGTTTGCAGATATTGTGGGGGATAAATGTGGTGAGTTCTCGCTGCTGCTAGTTGTGGGGACGTGGAGTTTGCTGCTCATGGTGGCTGCGGCTTGGAGGGAACGTTTGCGAATCCCCGAGGTTTCACAGAGTCTGTCACCGGTGCCTGTTTTCTCGGAAGTGCTTGTGTGAAACTGTTTGGGATTCTCCTTTTTAAAGAGTCGTGCAGTGAGCGGAAACAATCCATGTGACTTACACATGGCTAATGGCACGCTACCAGTAGCCGAGGGCACATAGTCCAAGTGAGGAGTTTTTGGACATTCCTAAGGGGGCTGTTTGTCCCGGGAAGGCTTCCAGGCCTCAGACCCATGCAAATATTAAATCCCCCTCTGGGTCTTGGGTAAAGTCCAAGCACTTCCCTCCTGGCTGCCTCTGAAGTTGGAGCAACATGGACTTCAGGAAGGGAAGTCTGGGCAGCTGTCGGCAGTCATTGCCAGCTCTCCTCGATTGTGGTCACAGTAACCAAGGCCTCTCCTCAGGGCATGTGGGCCTGGATTGTGGTCACAGTAACCAAGGCCTCTCCTCAGGGCATGTGGGCCTGACGGGGAGACGTTAGTACTGAAGGCCTCCAGGGAAACAGTTTGCTCAGGCGGGCCCGTGTGCAGTTTGGAACAATCCCCGTTTTACAAATGACAGTTCATTCTGTAATAAACCAGAGGGAGACGGAAAGGGTGCAGACAGGGCCGGCTCTGGCTTTTTTGCCGCTCCAGGCAAAAAAGCCTCCCACTGCCCCTTCCCCCCCAGAGCGCGGCAGGGGAGGGCGCCGAGCCCGGCTGCGGGTCGCTCTCCCCGACCGGCCGGAGTGCCGGGGGGAGGGCGGCAAACCCGCCGCGGCTCCACTCTCCGCGGCAGCCAAAGCGTCGGGGGAGGGTGGCGAGCCCACTGCGCCGCTCCCCTTCCCTCCAGGTGCCGCCCCAAGCACAAGCTTCATGGGCTGGTGCCTGGAGCCGGCCCTGGGTGCAGAGGCAGTGCGAGAAATCAGGCCAGGTGAGATGGTTACTGGATCTGTTCAAAGGAGGTTAAAGGCCCAGACATGGCTCCATCGGCGATGCTTTCCATCTCCTAACACGGGTCAATGTGCCACATGCCCGTTGGCAGTGTGCAGATAGCTCAGAGGGAGCCATGCTATTAGTAGAAGCAGCCATGTCCATTTTCTTTTCTTGGCAGAGAGTATGCGGCCCAGATACTGTGTTCTATTCCAGGATGGGGATGTCCACCTGGGGGTGCAGTGGGCAAGGATGCAATGCTGGACACAGAGCTTAGCTATCCAGGTGAGAGAGAGACTAAAAATACCAGACAGAGAGAGGGAGCAAATCCTGACCCCCTGCTACATGCCTAGTCCTGGCAACAGAGGAACCTGTGTGGTGCTGAGGACAGGGGAGCAGAGGTAGGACTTGAGGAAGTTTCTCAGGGTGCCTTGGAGCTCAGAAATGAGCTAAGTGGGAGTGGATTTTTGTTCGCAGCAGGGACTATATTGCTGCCCTTCGGGGATCAGGTGTATTTCTGGGGAGGGGGAGAGGATATTCTATACGGCTTATACCCAGCTCTGTTCACTGCAGTATTTGAGCACTGTCCAGAAATGCTCTGAGACATGATTTCCATGTGCCAGATGTGACATGTCCCTTCTCTCCCCATGGGCAGAATTCTATGTGTAACGTGGGATGTGGCTTTGGTTTTTATCAATTAGACGTACGTGCTGCTCTGTGTTTATATCTGTGAAGGCTGGTCGGAGAAGTGCCTGGCACAGGGAGCAGTAGGTGGGGAGTTTTGAGGGGCTTCTTTGGGTCTGGGGGAGTTCATTCCATGATCTGGGACAGGCCCCCAAGAAAACGCTGCCACACAGACAAGTTTTACCCTTGTGTTAGACAGTCCTGTTGTGCCTGACAATATTGAAAAATTGGAAGGGATTCAAAGAAGAGCCAGAAGGATGATTTAACGTCTGGAAAACCTGCTTTGCAGTGAGAGACGAAAGGAGCTGAATCTATTTAGTACATTCAAGAGAAGGTTCAATGGTGGCTTGACCAAAGTCTGTTGTAGTCAGTTGCTGGCTGTGTGTGTGTTCTCTCTGCACTGCCAAGCAGGCTCCGATCCAGCTGCCCCAAAGACCACAGACTCGGTTTCTGTAGGGAAGGCATTCGGCCGGGTTTGTTGCCCATGCAGCACGCTCCTAGATCCCCGGCTCAATGTCTACAGTTACACTAGCATATGTGACAATGGACGCAGCTCCGTGAATGCTGGGACTTTCCATTCCCCCCTCGGCCGGACAAAGACACCCCCTTGGACACCCCTCTTTATACCCCAACACAAACAAGTTACTCATTGCCCCACTGGTGTGCTTAGTTACCACCCTTGGCCTTGTACGTGTTGGTTCGATCAAAACATCTCTATCCAGCATGCTGGCATTCTGACCTTATCTCTAAGGGGGTCACCGTGTCCTTGTATCATCTTCGGGGAGTGTGTTTACACCATAACCTTGATTCAGGGTGTTCTGATGCCACCTTTCTGGAATGTGTTCACATGAATACTTAGTGCCTAGGAGTGCTTGTCTGCAAGGCCAGCCCTATGCTTGCCAAGTTCATGTATTGGACAAAAAGAAGAACAGGAGTACTTGTGGCACCTTAGAGACTAACAAATTTATTAGAGCATAAGCTTTCGTGGACTACAGCCCACTTCTTCGGATGCATCCGAAGAAGTGGGCTGTAGTCCACGAAAGCTTATGCTCTAATAAATTTGTTAGTCTCTAAGGTGCCACAAGTACTCCTGTTCTTCTTTTTGCGGATACAGACTAACACGGCTGTTACTCTGAACCATGTATTGGACAGTGACCCTGCAAGCAGGCATCTGCTTTGTTATGGGGCAGGACCTGACTTTAGTTTGGCCCTTAGGCCTTACACCAGGCCCTTATACTCGGCCTCAAGTCTCAGGCTTTCTTTCTTCTACATCTGTAAGTACCGACATGGGGAAAGAGAGCTCCTTAATCTAGCAGACAAGGCCAAGTGAGATCCAATGGCTGGAAATTGAAGATAGCCAGATTCAAACTGGAAATAAAGCCCAAATGTTTAGCAGTGAGAGCAAGTAATCATTGGAATGACTTACCGATGAACGGGGTGGATTCTCTGTCACTTTGTCTTTAAATCAAGACTGTTTCTAAAACGTGTGCTGTTGCTCCACTACAGATTTCTGAGATCAGTGAAGGAATCACTGGATCAGATTTGATGGCCTGTGTTTTGCAAGAGGCCAGACTAGATGAAAAATAGTGGTTCCTTGAAAACAGAATGGTCACATGGGGTCAGATCAATGGTCCATAAATCTCAGTATCTTGTCTCAGACAGTCGCCAGTGCCAGATGCTTCAGAGGGAATGAACAGAACAGCAATTATTGAGTGATCCATCCCCTGTCGTCCAGTCAGAGAGGTTTAGGGACACCCACAGCATGGGATTGCATTCCTGGTCATGTTGGCTAATAGCCATTGATGGACCTATCATCCATGAACTTATCTAATTCTTTTTTGAACCCAGTTATACATTTGGCCTTCACAACATCCCCTGGCAAGGAGTTCCACAGGTTGACTCTGCATTCTGTGAAGAAATACTTCCTTTTGTTTGTTTTAAACTTGCTGCCTGGTTCTCATGTTATGAGAAGAAGTAAATAACACTTCCTTATTCACTTAATAATATAATAATAATAATTAATGGAGATATCCCATCTCCTAGAACTGGAAGGGACCTTGAAAGGTCATTGAGTCCAGCCCCCTGCCTTCAGTAGCAGGACCAAGTACTGATTTTGCCCCAGATCCCCAAGTGGCCCCCTCAAGGATTGAACTCACAACCCTGGGTTTAGCAGGCCAATGCTCAAACCACTGAGCTATCCCTCCCCCCCCACTTTCTCCACACCAGTCATTATTTTATAGACCTCTATCATAGCCCCACTTACTTGTCTCTTTTCTAAACTGAACAGTCCCAGTCTTTTAAATCTCTCCTCATATGGAAGCTGTTCCATACCCCTGATCTTTTTTTATTGCCCTTCTCTGTACTTTTTCGAATTCTAATGTAAGCAGAGTCTGAGTGAGCTCTCCCTTGACATCTAGTGATGAGCTGTGGAAAAGGACTTCAGGAGTTGATCTCGTTTGCATGGTCCCACCCACCCTGCCTAGGTGCTCAGCATGATGGGATTGCTTGCCCAAATGGTCACTTCTGCCTGGTATGGGATCCCCAATCTCCTTGTTATTGAGGCAGGAGTAATACTCTTGGCATGGCGAGCGGCCCGCAGGGCGGCTGGCGGAGAGGCTGGTGAGTGAGTGCCCGAGCAGTGAAGCGAGTAGGGTGTCTCCTTACCCCTCCCCTCCACCCAGGATGGAAAGTATGAACTCTGCAGATGAACCTCTGAACTCTGGGGCTGCACTGACCAAGGACAGCAACTGTGAGTGGGGTGCAGAGAAGGGATGGGCACATTAGAGACTTTTGGGTTGCTAGACTTAAGAACCTGAGGGGAAACGGACACTGCCCAACTTACTTGGTGGTGGGTTTTTTACTCATAGTTTATCAACCTTGTTTGCGGTGTTTTCCCAAATTAATGCTGCATTATTTCCCTCCTTTTATTAAAGGTGTTTTTTTGCCACGCTCAGACTCTGTGCTTGTGAGAGGGGGAAGTATTGCTTCTCAGAGGTGCCCAGGGGTGGTGTGTAATTGTCCCAGGTCATTGGGTGGGTGTTCGAGCCGGTTTTGCATTGTATTGTTGAAAAGGAACCCCTAGATACTGCACCTGGCCCTTGTTGCTGCCAACTCTGACTGGCAGAAGGGTCACACTCATGTGTCTTTTCTGACATAGGGCAACCAGAGCTGCATGCAGTATTCAAGATGTGGGCATACCATGGATTTATATAGAGGCAATATGCTATTTTCTGTCTCATTATCTATCCATTTCCTAACGGTTCCTAACATTTTGACTGCTGCTGCACACTGAGCGGACGTTTTCAGAGAACTATCCACAATGACTCCAATATCTTTCTTGAGTGGTAACAGCTAATTTATTTACCTTCATTTTGTATGTCTAGTTGGGATTATGTTTTCCCTTGCGCATTATTTTGCCCTTACCAACTTTTAATTTTTCTGCCATCTTGTTGCCCTGATTTGTGAGATCCCTTGGTAACTCTCCACAGTCTGCTTTGAGCTTTTGTACTGGCTGCAAACTTTGCCTCCTCATTGTTTGCCCCCTTTTCCAGATCATTTATGAATATGTTGAACAGCACAGGTCCCCGAGCAGATCCTTGGGGGACCCACCTATTTACCTCTCTCCAATCTGAAAACTGACCATTTCTTCCTGCCCTTTGTTACCTGTCTTTTAAGCAGTTACTGATCCATGAGAGGACCATTTCTATTATCCCTCAACTGCTTACTTAGCATAAGAGCCTTTGGTGAGGGACCTTGTCCAAGGCTTTGTGAAAGTCCAAGTACCCTATATCCACTGGATCTCCCTTGTCCATGTTTGCTGACCCCCTCAAAGTATTCTAAATGATTGGTGAGGCATGGTTTCCCTTTACAAAAGCCACGTTGACTCTTCCCCAACATATCCTGTTCATCTGTGTGTCTGATAATTCTGTTCTTTACTGTAGTTTTAGCCAATTTGCCTGATCGTGAAGTTAGGCTTATGGGCCTGTAATTGCCAGGATCGCCTCTGGTGGCTTTTTAAAGATCAGCGTCACATTAGCTATCCTCCAATTATCTGGTACACAGGCCAATTGAAGCAATAGGTTATATGAGACAGCTAGTAGTTCTGCAATTTCATATCTGAGTTCCTTCAGAACTCTTGGGTGATACCATCTGGCCCTGGTAACTTGTTACTGTTTAATGTATCATTTTGTTCCAAATTTTCCTCTATTGACACCTCAATCTGGGACGGTCCCTCAGATTTGTCACCTAAAAAGAATGGCTCAGGTTTGGGCATCTCCCTCACATCCTCTGCAGTGAAGATTGATGCAGAGAATTCATTTAGCTTCTCCACAATAGCCTTGTCTTCCTTGGGTGCTCCTTTAGCACCTCGATTGTCCAGTGGCCCCTCTGGTGGTTTGGTAGGCTTCCTACCTCTGATGTACTTAAAATTAGTTTTGGTCTTAACATCCATGAATCCTTATGTTAATTCTCACCTTGGATCTGGAATTTGCATCTGTGCACTCTGGACTACAAGAGAGAAGTGGCTTTTATGAGGAAGGCGTATTTCAGGTGGCTGAAGGTTTCAGTTCTTTCCCAGCACAGTGTCTGTGGTCGGCAGCGTAAGGCTGTTGGTGGAGATGACTGTAATGCTTTGATTCTGTATCTTTTCTTATTGTTTTGACCTTTGCCTTCCCAGCAGACCTAACTCTGCCCCCTTCACTTGTGTTACACCAGGTGATCCTGTAACCCTGGGCAAGATCCTATCCCATGGATGTGTGGCATGGACATAATATAATATATATATATATATATATATCATAGAACTGGAAGGGACCTTGAAAGGTCATCGAGTCCAGCCCCCTGCCTTCACTAGCAGGACCAAGTACTGATTTTGCCCCAGATCCCTAAATGGCCCCCTCAAGGATTGAACTCACAATCCTGGGTTTAGCAGGCCAATGCTCAAACCACTGAGCTGTCCCTCCCCCATGGGCTCTGTTGTTGCCTGAGTTAGCAAGCCTTGCCTAACTAGCTGTGCAACTGCCCTTGAGTGGAGCGTGTCTCTCGCTTCTGGCCGTGTGCAGAGCTGGGGTGAGCTGGGGGAGTTTGGGGTTCCCTCTTTCCCAGGCTGCAGCTCAGGCATGTTGATACCTGAGCGCTCACCAAAACGTGTGGCTGCTGGGCTGTCAAATGTGTAGTGAGCGAGTGCTGATTGTTTGAGTGGCTGCAGGGCCACTGATCTCCCCACTGTGCCTGGGACAGTGATCGTCTCTGAGCAGACACCACTTCCTCGGTGCTAATGGGTCTGATCTGAACCCAACTTCCACTCCCTCCCCCGGGGAAAGGTAACGTGCGTGTCCTCATTGCACTGCTGAGTGCTGAGACCAAGAAACCTTCCCCTCTAAGTGCCCGACTGTGCCAGCTGCAGCTGGTTGGCCTCCCTCCCCCATGTGATGGTATGCTGTCGACCATGGAGAATTTGACCTGATGAGGCCCAGAAGGCAGATGTCAGAGGGGAATTAGCAGGGGAGGCACATTCCTGTACCGCGCAGTGTGTCTTTGGAGCTAGCTCCTGCCGGGCACTTGGCTGGTAGTGACCAGCGCAGTGTGAGCGGCAAACGAACCTGACATGGTGGGTGATGGAACAGCAGTGGCACCCTCCCCTGGTGAGGGAGGGGCGCACCACTCGGGAGTTGTAGTGGCCACCATTCCACATACATCCCCTGGGTCCGGGTCTCTCCTCCAACAACCCAGCAATCCCGTCTTGTGTTGCCGTGAGAGCCCCACCCCCAGGGTATTCCAGAGGGACACGCCAGGTCGACAGCGGAAGAGGTTTGCAAGTCTAGCGATCCCGGCAACCCCTCTGTGCAGAGAACAGCTTCTACCAGCGATTAAAGGGGTTCTGTGGGAACAACTTATGGCAGTTTGGGTGTAAAATAAGCTACACCGGTGACACCTGTGCAACGGCCCTTTACGGGAATTGTTTGGACTCCCCACCTGTGACTGATCAGCCGATGTGGTGAGACAGGGATGGGGTGATAGCTTGAACTCCCCTCGTGCTCATAAAAATCAGCAAGCAGCACAGGCGAGTGGGATCGCTGTAGGGTGTAGGAAGGATCTTGAAGGAGTCCCTGTGACCGCCAGGTGTGTGGCCTGCAGGAAGCAGCATAGGAAGGAGAAGGGGGCTGGGGTTTAGCCTGCAGATAGCCTGAAGAGTGCTGGCCTGCAGAGACCAGAAAAGCCTGGGCTGGGGGAAGGGGAAGGGCAATGACTGATGTGTCGAACTTGTGTTTCTTTTGAAGAAATAAACCCGAATCCCTGAAGCAAAGGGACTGGAATCCTGTGGCTGGAGAGTGCAAGGCCCGGTGAGTTAGCCCACTGGCTTACAACTGCCAAATGCACTTTTATGTAGGTATAGCCAGAGCCATCCCTAGGGTACGGTGAATTGGGGCGACAGCCGGGGGCCACGCGGGCTGGTGCTATTGGCTGGCACGGTCGGTTCCAGAAGTGTGCGGGGAGAGGGGGAGGGGGAAATGACCCCTGGTTTGCCAGCTTGGGTCTGAGGGGACGAGATGTTTGAGGCAGTGGGACATCCAGGAGAAGAAGGAGGCTGGACAGGGGATGGGGTCAAGGTGAAGAGCGACCTGGACGTTATCTCCCCAGCTAAGGATCTGAAGTCCTACAGAATCGGACCATCCTTGCTCCTCAGGAGCAATTGACCGTCAGTTCTGTGCGACCGACCGAGCTGAGCTGGGCTGGCAAGCAGTGAGCAGGTTACGAGGGAGCAGTGTGGCTTTGACCAGCTGTGAAGATTGTGCTTGGCAAGGAGAGTGTGTCAGCTCAGTTTAATCACGGCAGGGGGCTGCCTCCAGACCATAATTATAGTCGGAGCCACAAACTTACTGTCCTCTTCCCGGGATGTCCTCAGCATGTAGATGTCAGAGCTCAGAATTTGGTTTGAATCCAAACCAATCTATTTAAAAGTAGAGGAGTGGGCACTTTCCCATGGCCAGGCCAGGACCGCCTTCCCTGTGCACATGCCCTCAGGCCTGGCATTCTCTTCCGCCAGGAACACGGCCAATGCAAGCATCCAACTTCATCTGTGTTTGCTTTGGGCCCATTTTAAATGAAGTGGTTACTGTTTCTCTACCATGGGAACCGTTTGTTTTTACACTCCCTTTAAACTCAAAACCAGCTCTCCAGGTTTTGTTTGAATTTTCAAAAGAAGCCACTTCCCAGAGAGAACCCAGCATGGGAAATGCCATCGCCCTCCTGGTGAAAGTTACTGATCTCCAGGGGGCTACAGCGGGGACTGCGTGGCTCGTGTAACTCGAGTAGGCCCTACAGGAGCTGCTATAACACACAGGTGTCAGCTCAACCATGGCCACGTTCGAGACTCCTAGCAGCCAAAGGTGAGAAGAGCCTGTTCGATCACCCAGCCCGTCCCTCCACGGCTGTTCCCTCTGGTATTTTCTAGGGCTCTGGCCAGTCTGGATTGAAATGCCCGCAGATGATGCCCCCCCCCCCCTCCTGGGGAGAAGATTCACAGCCTGATTCATATCAGTGTCAGGACATTTATTCAGATATTTCACCCCACCCCTCCAGGTTACGCCCCTTTGTGCCACTTTAAATTATCCCCCCATCCCCCACTCCCTTGGGTTCACATCCTGTCATATTTGGTAGGCAGTTACTTTTGTGTTACCTTTTCTGGGGATGCAGATACATTTTGGACCAGTCTTTACCGTCTGTAGATGGGCTTTTGCCTCCTCCCTCCCCTGCCAGCCTCACTGCCCCGCCCCACCTTCCTCCCAATCCTTCTCTCCCTCCCTTGCCTTCAATGGCCCTTTCTCCCTCACCCCACTTCCACTCAATATTGCAACAGCCCCCCCCCATCAGAACTAATGTGGTATGTGCCAAATGGCCTGAACATAGGGCTTTCCTTGTATCCCTTTTCTCAACGCTTTCTCTTGTGTGTAAAAAGCCACCTTTCCCGCCCGTTTGTGTGTAACCGAGTCAGGCTCGGAGCTGTTCGTTTCGAGACAACAATCCAATTCTACGGCTGTCAGCCCTGCAGAGACACCCGAGCTACAGAAGAAGGAGCTGGATTCTTTTTGGGCTTACACATCATCAGTGTCACTAACTGCGCTCCAGCTGCAGACTCCTGATTACAAGTGGTAATGCCTAAGGAAAACCCAGTTTCGCTTCCAGCCTCCATGTTTCATTTGCTGGCTAGGCTGTTAGAAAGAAACCTCTTGCATGCCAAATAACCAAAGGGAACTTGATCTGAAGTCATTAAGAGATGGACTTCAACACACAGAAAAACCTCTGGTGTTTATTTCTCCCCCCCCCCCCCGCCCTCCCCCATGCTGTCGTCTTAGGGTACATCCACAGTAACTAAGCCATGCAAGAGACTCCTAAAGAAGATGTAGGATTCATCAACACAGACAAAGAAAAAAGGGTTAGATAAGCTGTTACGAGGAGTTATTTGATATCACTTTTGTCTCAGTGGGTCTTCTCTGGCCTCACTGCCTGTGTTCCTTTGAAGGGTCCAAGTCCATGGTGAATAGCAGCAGGTCTAATTGTGGTGTCCTGCCCTGCTTTGACTGGCTCTAGAACTGTGCCGAGTGCTTTCCGGAGTGGGGACGTCTGCTCCCTGGGTCTTACCGTAACCTCACTGGGGTGTGGCCAACCTTGGTTCCACTGGCCAGGTCCAGCTCATGAACTCTGCAGAGCGAGCCCTTGTTCCTTTTGCTGCAGCCTCTTGAGTCGGCCCCAGCTGAGATGCTGTCCTCTGAAACACGCCTGAATTCGAGAAATCGGCAGCAACATGTGAAAGTGATCATCAGAAAGAGGTATGAAAAGGAACAGCTTTTGTAGTCTCTCTGCCAGCATGTCCTCTAGTTCAGGGGTTCTCAACCGGGGGTACGTGTACCCCTGGGGGTACACAGAGGTCTTCCAGGGGGTACATCAGCTCATTTAGATATATGCCTAGTTTTACAACAGGCTCCATAAAAAGCACTAACTAACTAAGTCGGTACAAACTAAAATATCATACAGACAATGACTTGTTTATACTGCTCTATGTACTACACACTGAAATGTAAGGACAATAGTTCTATTCCAGTTCATTTATTTTATAATGATATGGTAAAAATGAGAAAGTATGCAATTTTTCAGTACTAGTGTGCTGTGACATTTGTATTTTTATGTCTGATTTTTGTAAGCAAGTAGCTTTTAAGAGAGGTGCAACTTGGGGCACGCAAGACACATCAGACTCCTGAAAGGGGTCCAGTCGTCTGGGAAGGTTGAGAGCCACTGCTCTAGTTGTCTCATGTCCACGCCCATCCTGGTGGGCTGAATTCTCCTGGAACGTCATGCCCTAGCGCTACTGGCCAAAGAGTTTTCCTGTCTCGTTCTTGCTTGTGTCATTTAGTAGATTTTGAAAGTCTCACTTCTCTTCTGAGATACCAGCTGTGTGTCTAGGAGATGGGAGAGCCCACAATGTCTGCAGAGGGAGACCACACTGGCGTAACCAAAGTGCTCTGCAGAGCAGATACAGTGCAGGAAATAGAAGGGCTGTCTTCCTCGTGATGCCCTGGCAAAGAGCCTCACACTCCAGATCAGTTTCTAGGTGATAGTGTGCACATGCTGGTGATAGTGTCAGACACCAAAGATTAAAGCACAGGGCAGGGCAGAGAATTACCCTACTCACGCCTACTGGGAACTGCACTAAGATCATCCGCTCATTTGACACTGGTTGTTGATCAGCTGTCGGATAGTGACCAGAAGTTGTTACCGCTGATTTAGATCTGATTGGTATTTCCACTTAGAAGGAAAGAGCTCCATATCCCATTACCGTCCCCTGAGCCGTCCCGCTCAATGACCTGGATTCAGCAAGCGCTGAGCTTGCAGTGTGCAACGTTTCACTTACAGCAGGGGTTCTCAAACTGGGGGTCAGGACCCCTCAGGGGGACTCGAGGTTATTACATGGGGGGTCATGAGCTGCCAGCCTCCACCCCCTACCCCGCTTTGCTCCAGTATTTATAATGGTGTTAAATATATAAACAAGTGTTTTTAATTTATAAGGGGGGGGTCACACTCAGAGGCTGCCTATGTGAAAGGGGTCACCAGGACAATAGTTTGCGAAACACTGAATAGTATGTCTCGGTCACTGGCTTGCCGTACAATGATTGGCAGCTCTCTGAGGGTATGTCTACACTACAAAATTAGGTTGAATTTATAGAAGCCGGTTTTATAGAAATCGGTTTTATATAGTCGATTGTGTGTGTCCCCACATAAAATGCTCTAAGTGCATTAAGTCGGCGGACCGCGTCCACAGTACCGAGGCTAGTGTCGACTTCTGGAGCATTGCACTATGGGTAGCTATCCCACAGTTCCCGCAGTCTCCGCTGCCCATTGGAATTCTGGGTTGAGATCCCAATGCCTGAATGATGCAAAACAGTGTCGCGGGGGGTTCTGGGTACATGTCGTCAGGCCCCTCCCCCTCCATCAGAGCAACGTCAGACAATAGATTCGCACCTTTTTACCTGGGTTACCTGTGCAGACAACATACCACGGCAAGCATGGAGCCCGCTCAGCTCAGCTCACCGTCACCATATGTCCTCTGGGTGCCGGCAGACGTGGTACTGCATTGCTACACAGCAGCAGCTAATTGCCTTTTGGCAGTAGACAGTGCAGTATGACTGGTAGCCTTCATCGGTGATCTGGGTCCTGGCAGACATGGGGCTGCATTGCTACACAGCAGCAGTCCCTTGCCTTTTAGCAGTAGATGCTGTATTATGACTGGTATCCGTTGTCGTCGTACTCCTCAGTGAGTTCGGTCAGAGGCACCTGGGCAGACATGTTTTGTCTCCTGGTGACTCAGTCCTGCCGGCAGTCCTATTGAACCGTCTTGAGGATTATGGCTAGCAGTCGTAATACAGCATCTTCTGCCAATGATGCTGATGGCTATCAGTCATGCTGCACCGTCTGCTGCCAGCTTAAGATGTAAAAAATAGATGGACCAGATTTGTTCTGTATTCATTTGCTTCCCCCTCCCACCATGAAATCAACGGCCTGCTAAACCCAGGGTTTTGAGTTCAATCTTTGGGGGGGCCATTCTGTGTGACAGTTGTTTGTTTCTCTCCCTGATGCACAGCCACCTTTGTTGATTTTAATTCCCTGTAAGCCATGTCATCACTCGCCCCTCCGTCCCTCCCTCCGTCAGACAATAGTTTCGCGCCTTTTTTCAGCCCAGACGCCATAGCACTGGGATCATGGAGCCCACTCAGATCACCGCGGCAATTATGAGCACTATGAACGCCACGCGCATTGTCCTGGAGTATATGCAGAGCCAGAACATGCCAAAGCAAAACCAGGCGAGGAGGCGATTGCAGCCCGGCAATGAGTGATGAGGAAATTGACATGGACATAGATCTCTCACAAAGTACAGGCCCCAGCAATGTGCAAATCATGGTGTTATTGGGGCAGGTTCATGCCATGGAACGTCGATTCTGGGCCCGGGAAACAAGCACAGACTGGTGGGACCACATCGTGTTGCAGGTGTGGGATGATTCCCAGTGGCTGCAAAACTTTCGCATGCGTAAGGGCACTTTCATGGAACTTTGTGACTTGCTTTCCCCTGCCCTGAAGCGCCAGAATACCAAGATGAGAGCAGCCCTCACAGTTCACAAGCAAGTGGCGATAGCCCTGTGGAAGCTTGCAATGCCAGACAGCTACCGGTCAGTCAGAAATCAATTTGGAGTGGGCAAATCTACTGTGGGAGCTGCTGTGATCAAAGTAGCCAACGCAATCAAAGACCTGTTGATATCAAGGGTAGTGACTCTGGGAAACGTGCAGGTCATAGTGGATGGCTTTGCTGCAATGGATTCCCAAACTGTGGTGGGGCGATAGATGGAACCCATATCCCTATCTTGTCACCGGAGCACCAAGCCACCGAGTACATAAACCACAAGGGGTACTTTTCAATGCTGCTGCAAGCCCTGGTGGATCACAAGGGACGTTTCACTAACATCGTGGGATGGCCGGGAAAGGTACATGATGCTCGTGTCTTCAGGAACTCTGGTCTGTTTCAAAAGCTGGAGGAAGGGACTTTCTTCCCCGACCAGAAAATAACCGTTGGGGATGTTGAAATGCCTATCGTTATCCTTGGGGTCTCAGCCTACCCCTTAATGCCGTGGCTCATGAAGCCGTACACAGGCAGCCTGGACAGTAGTCAGGACCTGTTCAACTATAGGCTGAGCAAGTGCCAAATGGTGGTAGAATGTGCATTTGGACGTTTAAAAGCGTGCTGGCACAGTTTACTGACTCAGATAGACCTCAGCGAAGCCAATATTCCAATTGTTATTGCTGCTTGCTGTGCGCTCCACAATATCTGTGAGAGTAAGGGGGAGACATTTATGGTGGGGTGGGAGGTTGAGGCAAATCGCCTGGCCGCTGATTACGCACAGCCAGACACCAGGGCGGTTAGAAGAGTACAGCAGGGCATGGTGCACATCAGAGAAGCTTTGAAAACCAGTTTTGTGACTGGCCAGGCTACGGTGTGAAACTTCTGTTTGTTTCTCCTCGATGAACCCTTCTTTCCCCCACACATTTTAGACAACAATGGGTACACTCTTTCACGTTAAATTTTGCTGTTCACATTACACAGCACATGTGCTTTCGTTGCAAGGTCGTATTTTTCCTCTTATATTGAGGGCCTGCCGGTTTGGTGTGTGAGATCCCTCACGCAGTGTCAGGCAACAGAATTCGGCTTGCAGGCAGCCATGGTAAGCCACAGTCTTTTGGCTTTTTTAACCTTCATAACATGTGGGAATGGTTTCAAACAGCAGCGCCCTCATTTCCCATACCAAGCACCCATTGGGTGGACATTTAAAATGGGTTTGCAATGTAAAAGGAGGGGCTGCGGTTTCTGGGTTAACATGCAGCACAAACCCAACTACCCCCCCTCCACACACACACAATTCTCTGGGATGATCACTTCATCCCTCCCCCCCCCCACCGCGTGGCTAACAGCGGGGAACATTTCTGTTCAGCCGAGCAGGAACGGGCACCTCTGAATGTCCCCTTAATAAAATCACCCCATTTCAACCAGGTGACCGTGAATGATATCACTCTCCTGAGGATAACAAAGAGAGATAAGGAATGGATGTTGTCTGCATGCCAGCAAACACCGGGACCATATGCTGCCATGCTTAATTATGCAATGATACCAGACTACGTGCTACTGGCCTGGCGTGGTAAAGTGTCCTACCATGGCAGATGGGATAAGGCAGCCCTCCTCAGAAACCTTTTGCAAAGGCTTTGGGAGTACATGAAGGAGAGCTTTCTGGAGATGTCCCTGGAGGATTTCCCCATCCCCATACACGTTAACAGACTTTTCCAGTAGCTGTACTGGCCGCGATTGCCAGGGCAAATTAATCATTAAACAGGCTTGCTTTTAAACCATGTGTAATATTTCACAAAGGTACACTCACCAGCGGCCCTTGTGTGCCCTCAGGGTCTGGGAGCACGCCTTGGGTGAGTTCAGGGGTTACTGGTTCCAGGTCCAGGGTGATAAACATATCCTGGCTGTTGGGGAAACCGGTGTCTCTGCTTCCTTGCTGTGAGCTATCTTCATTGTCTTCATCATCATCTTCCTCGTACCCCGAACCCGCTTCCCTGTTGTGTGTTTCTCCATTGACGGAGTCAAAGCACACGGTTGGGGTAGTGGTGGCTGCACCCCCTAGCATGGCATGCAGCTCCGCGTAGAAGCGGCATGTTTGCGGCTCTGCCCCGGACCTTCCATTTGCCTCTCTGGCTTTGTGGTAGGCTTGCCTTAGCTCCTTAATTTTCACGCGGCACTGCTGTGCGTCCCTGTTATGGTCTCTGTCCTTCATGGCCTTTGAGACTTTTTCTAATATTTTGCCATTTCGTTTACTGCTACGGAGTTCAGCTAGCACTGATTCATCTCCCCATATGGCGAGCAGATCCCGTACCTCCCGTTCTGTCCATGCTGGAGCTCTTTTGCGATCCTGGGACTCCATCACGGTTACCTGTGCTGATGAGCTCTGCATGGTCACCTGTGCTCTCCACGCTGGGCAAACAGGAAATGAAATTCAAAAGTTCGTGGGGCTTTTCCTGTCTACCTGGTCAGTGCATCTGAGTTGAGAGTGCTGTCCAGAGCGGTCACAATGAAGCACTGTGGGATATCTCCCAGAGGCCAATAACGTCGAATTCTGTCCACACTACCCCAAATCCGACCCGGAAAGGCTGATTTCAGTGCTAATCCCCTCGTCGGAGGTGGAGTAAAGAAACTGGTTTAAAGGGCGCTTTAAGTCGAAAAAAAGGGCTTTGTCGTGTGGACGTGTCCAGGCTTAATTCGATTTAACGCTGCTAAATTTGACCTAAACTCGTAGTGCAGACCAGGCCTGAGTCTCACTTTCCCCACCTTCCAGGGGGTGTTGAACTTCAGTGAGTTAATGTTTGCAAAGTCTGTTGAGATCCTGAGTAGATGCTGGAAAAGAAGCTGTAATGTTATTTCTACTGACAGTAGCAACAGAAAGTGGGGGTAACAGGAATGTGTGTGGTGGCACTCTGCCTTACACCACAACTTTTTTCTGAATTATCGATAACTCAGAACCAGAGGATGTTGAATGCTTAGGCAGCAGTGTGCTAACAAACCAAGCCCAGGCGGGTGTATGGGTGCGGGGCTACTACAGACCACTGACTCAAACCAGAGAACAGGAGAAGTTGCTCCTTAAGCATCTATATGTAATGTGTGGAAAGAATAATACTATTGTTATGAGGGTTTCAATTTGGCAGACACAGGTGGGAGGTTTCATGCAGCTAGCAGTAAAACAGCTTTCTAAAATGTGTAGATGATTTTCTAATACAGAAGGTATTGCCACGAACATCAGATAACTATTTTGACCTCATGATGGATAAAGATGAATTAATCAATGGGCTGGAAGGTGGTGGTTGACAAGGAACCAGTGATCATGACATGATTACGTTCAATAAGGGCAAACGGAAAACAGTCCCAGCCAGTAATATATATGCTTGATGCTTCAAAAAGGCTAATTTCCCAAAGCCGAGGAAAAGTATGAATGCAATTGATTTGGAGGTAAAATTTAGTTAGAAAAATGTGAAAGAAAATTGGGAGTTCTTTAGGATGAGTTTATTAGAGGGCAAAAAAACCTGATTCCACACTCAGGAAAGAGGACAACTTTGGTTTAAAACCCATCCTGGTTCAGTGGCAAAGTGAAGGCAGCAATTTAGAAACAAAAATGCAATATATAACAAACGGGAGGGGGGAATAGAAATCAATATACACTTCATTACTTCAAATGTAGAAAACTGATAGGGGAAGCTAAAGACATCAGGAAAAATCCATGGCTGGCAGGGATAAGGACAATAAGGAGTTTAAGTGTATTAGGAACTAAAGAAATTCTAACAATGGTATATGTCTATTTCTAGATGGAGATGGTAATATTGTCTACAGTGGTGCAGAAAAGTGTTCAATAAATACTTCTGCTCTCTATTTGGAAGGATGATGTACTCATATCATATGAGGATAAGGAAGTACTTTCCAGTCCATTAGTAACTAAGGAGAATGTTAAACAATGTCTACTAGGGATAAACATTGTAAAATCAGCAGGCCTGTGCAACTTGCATCCAAGAGTTCTAAAAGAGTTGGCAGAGGAGTTCTCTGGCCCACTGATAATTTTTAATAAATCTTGGAATAATGGGGAAATTTCAGAAGACTGGTGTGACGAACTGGGCCTGTTCTCACGGTGGTCTGTGAATGCTGACAGGGGAGTGTGCTGGGATAGTCTGCATTGGAGGATGGGAGACAGCCCGAGGGCGCATACCTGAGTGTGTAACATGAGAACCCAGGAAGGGGTTGAAGGTGAGGTGACTCCTTAGCCCGGGAAACTGAACAAAGGCTGTGGGAGGGGGGCTGAAAGCAGAGTGCTGGAAGCAGGCTGGAAGGAGGCTGGAGAGATGGCTGGGAGGCAGAGATGGCTCTGACCCCCCAAAGGGGGGTGGGCTGGAATGCCCTGGGACCCCAAGCTGGACCTAACTGAGGGGGGCCCTGTTGTCTGTGCCTGCAAGACCTGTCTTGGACTGTATTCCTGTCATCCAAATAAACCTTCTGCTTTACTGGCTGGCTGAGAGTCATGGTGAATCGCAGGAAGCCGGGGGTGCAGGGCCCTGAGTCCCCCAATACTCCGTGACAACTGGTGGCAGAGGTGGGATGTACTGCACCCCGTGGATGGCGCTTCCTGCGGTAAGTGACTGGGGAGCAGTAAAACGAAGGGGGATTGACGGGGACCAGGCCGGCTGAAGAGTGGGAGAGAGACGGTTATTACCCCTGGGAGTGTGTGACCAGCGAGAAGGACTTTTGCAGTAACAGGGTCCCCCGGGGGGATCGCAGCGAGTGGTCCCAGGGGCGGAGGAGTCTGCAGCTCGACCCTGGCAGAGAGGCGGTGACCTCGAGAAGGGCTGGCACACTAGGGGTCCCCCTGGGAACTGTGGGGAGCTGTGAGCACACAGGCCGGTGAGTGGCCAGCAGGAAGATGTATGCCAAGCGGCTTAAGAGCGACCTGGTGGAGCTGTGCAAGCAGAGGCGGCTGCGCATTGGGAGGCTCACCAAAGAACAGCTCATTGCCCAGCTGGAGGCGGAAGATCGCGCGAATGAACTGATCCCTGTGTCTCAGGGAAGCAGCCTGGCAAATGCAGCGCAGGCACCAGTATCTGTCCCAGCTGGGAGTGGTCAGCCAGCTGCTGAGGGCTTCCCGAGACCCCTCCTTCCTATGCCTAGGGGAAGGGTGGGGAGGAGCCCAGCAAATACCGAAGGCGCCGTGACCCCCCCCGGCCAGCAGGGGACCCTCCCGGCGACGTTCGGCATCCGTGGAGCGGAATTGGCTGGAATGGGAGAAAGAGCTAAAACTGAGGGAGCTGGAGGATCGTGAACAACAGAGACAGCATGAAGAGAGACAGCATCAGCGTGAAGAGAGACAGAGACAGCATGAACGGGAGGAGAATGAGAGACAGAGACAGGAGAATGAGAGACAGCATCAGCGTGAACTGGAACTGACGAGACTGAGGGGCAGCGAACCCCCGGCTGCGGTGAGTGAGGGGGGACCCAGGACTGCACAGAGCTTTGATAAGTGCATCATGGCCCCATACAAGGAGGGGGAGGACATGGATGACTTCCTGGAGGCCTTTGAGACGGCCTGCGAGCTGCACCGGGTTGATCCCGCGGACAGACTCCGGGTCCTTACCCCCTTACTGGACCCCAAAGCCGTGGCATTGTACCGCCAACTGGAAGAGGCAGAGAAAGGGGACTACGAACTATTCAAAAAGGCCCTGCTACGAGAGTTTGGGCTGACTCCTGAGATGTACCGGGAAAGGTTCCGGAGTCAGGATAAAACCCCTGAGATCTCATATCTACAACTAGCCGCCCGCATGGAAGGATACGCCAGCAAGTGGGCTGATGGGGCCCAGACGAAGGAGGACCTGGTCAAACTGCTGGTACTGGAGCAACTGTATGAGCGGTGCCCATCTGACCTGAGGCTGTGGTTGGTGGACAGAAAGCCAGAGAACCCGCGACAGGCAGGCCGGCTGGCCGATGAGTTCGTAAAGAGCCGGTCAGGAGATAAAAGGGAGGAGTCCCAAAGGAGCAATCCCACCACAACGCAGAGAGAGAGTCACCATGGGACCTCCCCGTGGGAAAATACAGAAAAACCCCATCAGAGGGGAACATCCGGCATCAGGACCATCCGACCCACTCAAGGGGACCCATGGGACATGGGCTGCTACCACTGTGGCCAAAAGGGCCACATACGGGCCCAGTGCCCCAGGCTCAGGGACAGACTGAGCAGGCCGAACCCACAGAGGGTTGACTGGGTAGAGACCCAGCCCGGCGAGAGGCAGCATTCCCAGGGAAGGGGGGCTGGCAGGGTACCACCTGCTAAGGAGGGAGGAGAGCCCCAGGCTAGCTTCTCTGGGGGGCCAGATGCTCCGGATTCAAAGTTCTCCGTTTACAGGGTTGGCGCGGGGCTGTCCCTGCGGAGCGAGTGCCTTGTTCCCCTGGAGGTGGATGGGAAGGAAGTTTATGGTTACTGGGACACGGGCGCAGAGGTGACACTGGCCCGGCCCGAGGTGGTGGCCCCAGATCGGGTGGTGCCCAACACCTTCCTGACCCTGACCGGGGTGGGCGGGACCCCATTCAAGGTTCCCGTAGCGAGGGTACACCTGAAATGGGGGGCCAAGGAGGGCCCCAAGGACGTGGGAGTGCACCACCATTTGCCCACCGAGGTGTTGATGGGGGGGGACCTAGAGGACTGGCCCAGCAGCCCCCAGACCGCCTTAGTTGTGACCCGCGGTCAGAGCCGGCGAGGGGCACTGCGCCCTGGCCTTGGGGGGGGTGCCTTGCCTGAGGCGCGGGACCCTAACCTGGTGGGGAGGGAACGCCCAGGGACGCGGCTCAGGGAGGCTGCAGCTTCGGACCCAGCGGGCGAGAAAGAGCAGGTGGCCATCCCTGTCCCAGCTGCTGAGTTCCAGGCCGAGTTACAGAGAGATCCCTCCTTGCGGAAGATAAGGGACCTGGCCGACCTCAATGCGGTACAGACCATGGGACGAGGTGGCCGGAAAAGGTTCCTGTGGGAGAAGGGGTTCCTGTACCGAGAATGGGCTCCCCCAGGGAAAATGGAGTCAGGGGGGATCAGGAGGCAGCTGGTGGTACCCCAGAAGTATCGCCGCCAGCTGCTGTGCCGGGCCCATGACATTCCCCTCTCAGGGCACCAGGGAACCTGGCGTACCCAGCAGAGGCTGCTACGGAGCTTTTACTGGCCTGGGGTCTTTGTTACTGTCCGACAGTACTGCGGATCCTGTGACCCCTGTCAGAGGGGGAGGAAGGCCTGGGACAAGGGGAAAACAGCTTTAGGACCCTTGCCCAGCATAGAGGAGCCTTTCCGGAGGGTGGCCAAGGTAAAAAGGGCGGCTCTAAACCAAGAGAGCCCAAAGCACAGACCTCCAGACTGGAGCGCTGGGAGAAGACCACAGCCCAGTTGGAGCCCCAGAGGTATGGGGGTGGGGAAAGGGCACAGGCCGCATAAACCTTCCCACATGCGAACTGCGAGTGCCATCAAGCACCCCCGACCTAAGGGGGAGCGTGAAACTGGAGGGGCCTGGTGTAATTCTCACCAAGGAATGGGAGGGATGCGGGGGCATCCATGGGAACGGGGGTAGGTTCGAACTTCCCCAGGTCACTGGCTAAAGTGACCCCGCTCAGTTCGGTCTCGAAGGGGGGAGAGATGTGACGAACTGGGCCTGTTCTCACGGTGGTCTGTGAATGCTGACAGGGGAGTGTGCTGGGATAGTCTGCATTGGAGGATGGGAGACAGCCCGAGGGCGCCCGAGGGCGCATACCTGAGTGTGTAACATGAGAACCCAGGAAGGGGTTGAAGGTGAGGTGACTCCTTAGCCCGGGAAACTGAACAAAGGCTGTGGGAGGGGGGCTGAAAGCAGAGTGCTGGAAGCAGGCTGGAAGGAGGCTGGAGAGATGGCTGGGAGGCAGAGATGGCTCTGACCCCCCAAAGGGGGGGTGGGCTGGAATGCCCTGGGACCCCAAGCTGGACCTAACTGAGGGGGGCCCTGTTGTCTGTGCCTGCAAGACCTGTCTTGGACTGTATTCCTGTCATCCAAATAAACCTTCTGCTTTACTGGCTGGCTGAGAGTCATGGTGAATCGCAGGAAGCCGGGGGTGCAGGGCCCTGAGTCCCCCAATACTCCGTGACAACTGGATTAGTGCAAGTAGGATGACTTGGGTGAGGCCAGTTAGCCTAACATCAATGCTGGGCAAAATAACGGAAAAGCTGATACAGGGTTACATTGATAAAGAATTAAAGGTTAGGAATATAATTAATGCAGGTCTACATGGTTCCTAATATTCTGTTCGCTTTTTTGACTGCCACTGCACAGTGAGTGGATGTTTTTACAGAACTATCCATGATGACTCCAAGATCTTTAGCTGTTATCATTCAAGAGTTTAGACCCCATCATTTTATACGTATAGTTGGGATTGTTTTCCAATGTGCATTACTTTGCATTTATCAACACTGAATTTCATCAGACATTTTGTTGCCCAGTCACCCAATTTTGTGAGATCCCTTTGTAACTCTTTGCAGTCAGCTTCAGATTTAACTATCTTGAGTAATTTTGTATCGTCTGCAAACTTTGCCACCTTACTGTTTATCCCCCCTTTTCCAGATCATTTACGAATATGTTGAACAGCACTGGTCCCAGTACAGATCCTTGGGGGACCCTGTTACTTACCTCTCTCTGCTGTGAAAACTGACCATTTATTCCCACTCTTTGTTTCCTGTCTTTTAACCAGTTACTGATCCATGAGAGGACCTTCCCTCTTATCCCATGACTACTAACTTTGCTTAAGAGCCTTTGGTGAGGGCCATTGTCAAAGGCTTTCTGAAAGTCTAAATACACTATATCCACTGGATCCCTCTTGTCCACATGCTTGTTGACACCTTCAAAGAATTCTAATAGATTGGTGAGGCATGATTTCCCTTTACAAAAGCTGTGTTGACTCTTCCACAACATATCATGTTCACCTGTGTGTCTGATAATTCTTTTGTTTACTACAGTTTCCCTCAATTTGCCCAGTACTGAAGTTAGGCGTACCAGCCTGTAATTGCCAGATCACTTCTGGAGCCTTTTTTTAAAAACAGCATTACATTAGCGACCCTCCAGTCATCTGGTACAGAGTCTGATTTAAGCGATAGGTTATATAGCACAGTTAGTAGTTCTGCAATTTCACATTTGAGTTCCTTCAGAACTCTTGGGTGATACCATCTGGTCCTGGTGACTTATTACTGTTTAATTTATCAATTTGTTCCACAACCTCCTCTAGTGACACCTCAGTCTGGTACAGTTGCTCAGTTTTATCAGTTATGAGTAGGAGCAGGGAAGTGACTTTACCTCTTTATAAGACATGGGTGAGACCAGTCCTGGAATACTGTGTCCAGTGCTGGTGTCCACATTTTAAAAAGATGTCAAAAAATTGGAGAGGGTGAAGGAAAGAGCCACAGAATGACTGGAGAGTTGGAGAAAATGCCTGACAGTGAGAGACTTAGGCCTTGGCTACACTTGTGAGTTACAGCACTGTAAAACCGCCCCCAGTGCTGTAACTCACTCCCCGTCCACAGTGGCAAGGCATTTGCAGCGCTGTATCTCCGTGGTTGCAGCGCTGCGTGTACTCCACCTCCCCGAGAGGAATAGCGAGTATTGCGCTGCCGCTGCAGCGCTGCGGCACCAGTGTGGCCGCCCAATGCGCTGTGAATGGCCTCCAGAATTATTCGGCAGTATCCCACAATGCCTGTTCTAGCCACTCTGGTCATCAGTTCAAACTCTACTGCCCTGGCCTGAGGTAACCAACCATGTGACCGACCCTTTACATTCCCCGGGAATTTTAAAAATCCCCTTCCTGTTTGCTCAGCCCGGTGTGGCGTGGAGTGCTATCAGCGAATTTCCAGGTGACCATGCCTCCATGCGCCAAGCGAGCCCCAGCATGGAGCAATGGCGAGTTGCTGGACCTCATCAGTGTTTGGGGGGAGAAAGCTGTCCAGTCCCAGCTGCGCTCCAGCCGTAGGAATTACGATACCTTCGGGAAGGTATCAAAGGACATGATGGAAAGGGGCTGTGACCAGGATGCCCTGCAGTGCAGGATTAAAGTGAAGGAGCTGCGGCGTGCCTACCGCAAAGCCCGCGACGCAAATGGCTGCTCGGGTGCTCCGCCCGCGACCTGACGATTCTACAGAGCTGGATGTGATACTTGTGGTTAACCCCACCTCCACTCCGAGCACCACCATGGACACTTCAGAGCCGGTGTGGGGGAGGAAGGAGGAAGAGGAGGAGGAGGAAAACGGGAGTGATGGTGGTGGGCCGGCTGGAGACACCCCGGAATCCCTGGAGCCATGCAGCCAGGAGCTCTTCTCGAGCCAGGAGGAAGGTAGCCAGTCGCAGCGGCCGGTACTTGGTGGAGGACAAACAGAAGAGCAGGTTCCCGGTAAGCATTTTTTTTTTTCGGGAAGGAATTTTTTCGGTGCGGGCTCTTTGGGAGAGGAGGGTTAGGCATGCATGCCTAGATGCGGACTAGTGCATTGATGTGGTTTATCACATCGCGGTAATCGGCCTCGGTAATCTCCTCGAATGTCTCATCCAGAACGTGTGCAATGCGCTTGTGCAGGTTTATCAGGAGAGCCACTGTGGTCCTTGTCCCAGCCAGGCTAATGTGTCCGTGCCACTGTGCCGCGAGGGGCGGGGGGGACCATTGCTGCACACAGGCAAGCTGCATATGGGCCAGGGCGGAAGCTGCATTGCAGTAGAAGACCCTCCCTTGCTTCCTAGGTCACCCTCAGCAGCGAGATATCGTCCAGGACGAACTCCTGTGGAAAACGTTGGGACAGTGTTCAGTGTAGGTGCCCCCTGAAGCTGTTGGCTCTCCCCCAGGCACAGAAACCCAGAGGACAGTGCAGCCCTGAAACAATCAGTGCCCCTTACTCACCATTTTGAGGCTCCCGTGGGATATGTGTGCTCTGTTTCGGACAGGAAAATTATGCTATTGTGTAGACCCTGTGTGTTTTCTACTCCTTAAGTGCAAGGGGAATCATTACTCTGTCTGGTATAAACAATGCTGCCTCTGTTAAATGTTGCATTTTGCCTATAGAGTAGCATCAACCTTGAGACCTCAGCCGTCCCTCTTATCGCCTGCTCAGAGACTGCAAAGACTCAGGAAGAGACTGCGAAAAAGCAAAGAAGACATGCTGCAAGAAGTGATGCGGCAATCTATTAAAGAGAATGAGAGAGCACAGAACTGGAGGGAGAGAGAAAGCAGGATCCGCCAGGAAAACGCAGCGCACCGGCGGCAAAGCACGGAGCAAAGCACTGATAGGCTCATAAGCATCCTGGAGCGCCAAGCAGACGCTATCCAGGAGCTGGTAGCCATGCAGAAAGAGGAGCAGTACCGCAAACGCCACCCCCCCTGCAGCCCTTGTCCCAAAACTCTTTCCATTGTGCCCCACTGTCACCTCCAACCCACTTTCCCCAACTTCCGTGTACTTCACGCCACCCGCTGCCTCCAACACCAGTATCTTCACCACCCCTCCCCTGAAAACCACGACCCTTACCCTCTGCACTCAACCCCCATCACCATGCTATCCTGAAGTGCAGCACTCACTGCACAGCACACCAGACAGGACATACGCGAATCTGTGATTGTACTGTTCCCCACTCCACCCTCTTGTTTCTTTTCAATAAATAATTTTTCTTTTCAATAAATGGATTCTTTGGCTTTGAAAACATTCTTTATTATTGCATAAAGTAAAAGACTCCTTAGCCCAGGAAATAAACAGGCACTGCAAGTCTGCTTCTCTGCCTAGCAGACACTGATTCCTAAAGATTGGAACTACTGCACTTCACTCCCGTGCAGGGCACCAGATATCACTGCTGGTTTTCAGCCTCAGATTGCTCCCTCAAGGCATCCCTAATCCTTGCAGCCCCACACTGGGCCCCTGGAATAGCCCTGCTCTCTGGCTGTGCAAATTCAGCCTCCAGGTGTTGAACCTCGGAGGTCCATGCCTGAGTGAAGCTTTCACCCTTCCCTTCACAAATATTATGGAGGACACAGCATGCGGATATAACCGCGGGGAAGCTGTTTTTGGCCAAGTCCAGCTTCCCATACAGAGATCGCCAGCGGCCCTTTAAACGGCCAAAGGCACACTCCACAGTCATTCGGCACCGGCTCAGCCTGTAGTTGAACCGTTCCTTGCTGCTGTCAAGGCTCCCTGTGTAGGGTTTCATGAGCCACGGCATTAACGGGTAAGTGGGATCTCCAAGGATCACAATGGGCATTTCAACTTCCCCTACCGTGATCTTCCGCTCTGGGAAAAAAGTCCCAGCCTGCATCTTCCTGAACAGCCAAGTGTTCCGAAAGATGCGTGCATCATGCACCTTTCCAGGCCAGCCTGTGTTAATGTCAATGAAACACCCATGGTGATCCACAAGCGCCTGGAGAACCATAGAGAAATACCCCTTCCGATTAATGTACTCGGATCCTAGGTGGGGTGGTGCCAGAATAGGAATGTGCGTCCCATCTATCGCCCCTCCACAGTTAGGGAACCCCATTTGTGCAAAGCCATCCACTATTTCCTGCACATTACCTAGAGTCACGGTTCTTCTGAGTAGGATGTGATTAATGGCCTTGCAAACTTACATCAACACGATTCCAACGGTTGACTTTCCCACTCCAAACTGGTTTGCGACCAACCGGTAGCTGTCTGGAGTTGCCAGCTTCCAGATTGCAATAGCCACCCGCTTCTCCACTGGCAGGGCAGCTCTCAATCTCGTGTCCTTGCGCCGCAGGGTGGGGGCGAGCTCCTCAAACTGTCCGATGAAAGTGGCTTTTCTCATCCGAAAGTTCTGCAGCCACTGCTCGTCATCCCAGACTTCCATGACGATGTGATCCCACCACTCGGTGCTTGTTTCCTGAACCCAAAAGCGGCATTCCATGGTGCTGAGCATGTCCGTGAATGCCACAAGCAATTTCGTGCCATACGCATTACGCGGCTCGATAGCATCGTCGGACTCCTCACTCTCACTGTCACTTTGGATCTTAAGGAATAGTTCGACAACTAAACGTGACGTGCTGGCAAGATAAGTCAGCCTACGCCTCAGCAGTTTGGGCTCCATTTTCCGCACACAGATTGCGCTGCACAGAAACCGTTGAAAGATGGCGTCAAAGGTGAACGGAAACGAAGGGATTTCTGGGATGCGAAGCGATGCATCACGGGACGTTGGGACAGGACCCAGAATGCCCCGCACCCACGCCCCCAGAATGGGAAAAGGTGCTCTGTGGGATAGCTGCCCATAATGCACCGCTCCCAATAGCGCTGCAATTGCCGCAAATGTGGCCCCGACAGTGTGCTGGACAGCTGTTAGTGTGGACAGACTGCAGCGCTTTCCCTACTCAGCTGCACGAAGTCAGGTTTAACTCACAGCGCTGGACATCTGCAAGTGTAGCCAAGGCCTTAAAGAGCTCAATTTGTTTAGCTGATCAAAATGAAGATTGAAAGATGATTTGCTTACAGTGTGTAAGTACCTTCACAGGGAGACAATACGGGGTACTAAATAGCACTTTAATCTACTGGAGTAAGTGATACCAAGAACCAATGGCTGCAGGCTGAAGCTGGATAACTTCAATTTAGAAATAAGGCGTACATTTTTAATAGTGTGGGTGATTAACCACTGGAACAAACTACCAAGGGAAGTGATGGAGAATCCATCTCTTGGTGTCTTAAAATTAAGACTGAGTGCTTTTCTGGATGATATGATTTAATCAAAATGCAAATTCTTATGATCAACACAGGCATAACTGGTTGAAATTTAATGGCCTGCGTTACTCAGGAGGTCAGAGTAGACAATCTAATGTTCCCTTCTGGCTCTAAAATTTCTGAATCTATGAAGGATTCTGGGAAGCACGGCCTGGCAAGACACTGCCATTCTGTAGCCGGTTGGTTCAAGTTCCAGGTATTTACCAGGCGGGGCAATAGTAACAGGGACTTCCTTCCCTGTAGCAACTGCGGGTGGCAGAATTTCTCACCTAAGTTTTGATCCTTAGAACTTGTCATTCATATGGAACCCGTTTGTATTACTGTATTTCTATTGCAATAGTGTCTAGTGGCCTCCACCAGAGCAGGGTCCCGTTGTGCCAGTGTGACTGAGACACCAATGAGAGGGGGAGGGGGGAGGACAGGGTAACAAAGGGTATGTCTACACTACAGCTGCGAGCGGGCCGCCCCAGGTGAACAGCCGTGCTAGCTTCACTCAAGCTAGCAAACTAAAAAGAGCAGCGTGGACATTGTGACACGAGTGGCATCTCTGTGTAGCCACTTGAGCTCCGACTCAGGGGGTTGGGCAGCTTGGACTTGGGTGACTGCCCATGCCTCAGTGCCTGCACTGGTATTTTTAGCCCGGTAGTGCAGACAAAGCTCGTATGAGTCTCTCTCCCCGGGCTGGGTCGTGTAGACATACACAATAATCCCAGCATGTGTTAGCCCAGACTATCTAAGAATTGTTAATGCAGTCAGTAGCAATTAATCACCATTTGTATCCAATCAGGGGGATTTGCATTGCCTGTGCTTGGGGAGCTAGATCAAATTCCGCGATAGCGATCGGATTCATTCACACCTACGTTAGGTGTGGGGCTTCAGTGAAAGTATTGGCAAGAGAGCTTGTGTGATGCAGAATGGCCCAGGTGCGATTGATCGCCCTAAAACAGAGGGAATCCAGCAGAGTGATGTATATGTTTGGCAACTAGCATGAACAGGCCGTTTTCATTCTGGGACAATTTACTGCAGAGAAGAGAGACACAAATGTTACCGGCTTTTATTCTCCTAGCAAGGGAAACCTGCTCCTGCCCTGCTGATATGCTGCTCTTACAGGCAGCCTACTGCATCTTCTGAGTTCATGACTGTACATACCCTGTTGGGGTACTGCCAAGAGTCCTCAGTCAGTTCTCAGGGGGTTGCTTTGCCAGGGTAGGTACTGGACAGGCACAAGGGCAGACACAATTCCTACCCCAAGGAGTTTACAGCCTCCTCCATAGGAATGGCAGGAAGATTTTCATAGGCGAGGACTGACTGACAATCCCTGCCCTTTCACTTGGTCACTTTGAACTGAAAAGCTCCACAGAATTCTGGAAAAGAGGAAGGGCAATCTGTTGAGATTTAATCTGATTTAATTATTCCCCAGCTGTCCATCTTCTAGCAACATCCAGCTTGAGATCTGCTTGAGAATGTGTAAGCTACGCAGGGACATGTGCATCCTAAAGCCCTGGTATTTGAGCTTAAATTACTCTACTAATCCATTGCCCTAATTCATCTCACGGAGATTAGACAGCTGCCTGCAGAGGGGTGGCAGTACCTGTTTTCCATGGGTGCACAGTGCTTGCCTCCTCAGATTTTCAGTTTGGGTGCTTTCACCTGACCCTGTGGAGTAGTGTTTTCAGAGGGACAAACCAGAGGCTGACTAACAAGCCAGAACCTTGTCATTATTGTCTTAACTATCTAGATTCTTGCTTCTCTGGCCCTTTGTCAAAACCAGGTCATCTGCTCTGCCTGGAGACCTTGTGGTTTAATTTTATAGACTCCTAGACTTTAAGGTCAGAAGAGACCATCATGAACATCTAGTCTAACCCCCTGCACATGGCTTATTCCACAGAACCTCACCCACTCACCCTGTAATTGACCCCAACCTCTTCCTGAGTTACTGATGTCCTCAAGTCATGGTTTAAAGACTTCAAGTTACAGAGAACCCATCATTTACACTAGTTAAAACCAGCAAGTGACCCATGCCCCCGTGCCCTATGCTGCAGAGGAAGGCAAATCCCCCAGTCTCTGCCGATCTGACCTGGGAGAAAATTCCTTCCCAACCCCAAATATGGTGATCAGTTAGACCCTGAGCATGTGGGCAAGACCCACCAGCCAGACACCTGGGAAAGAATTCTCTGTAGTAACCCAGAGCCCTCCCCATCTAGTGTCCCATCAGCGGCCATTGGAGATATTTGCTGCTAGTGTAACCCACACACCACCTGGGTGTGGTGTTCTGTCCCATCTAGTGGCACCGAGACCACTTAGAGATTGAGTTTGCTACAATCTAGGTGAATAGCCACATGGCTTTTAGCTCATGCATTTAGCTCCAGAGGTCCTAGGTTCGATCCAGCCGACTGTCAGTGTTACACACCAATCACAGACTGGCTACCTGCCATTGTAGACAGTCTCATCATACCATCCGCTCCATAAACTTATCAAGCTCAGTTCTGAAGCCAGTTAAGTTTTTTCACCCCACTGCTCCCCTTGGGAGGCTGTTCCAGAACTTCTCTCTTCTGTTGGTTAGAAACCTTCGCCTAATTTCAAGCTTAAACTTGCTGATGGCCAGTTTATATCCATTTGTTCTTGTGTCCACACTGGCACTTAACTTAAATAACTCCTTTCTCCATGGTACTTATCCCTCAATGTATACAGAGCAATCATCTCCTCTCAGCCTTCGTTTGGTTAGGCTAAACAACCCAAGCTGTTTGAGTCTCCTCTCATAAGGTAGGTTTTCCATTCCATGTAGTAGCTCTAGTCTTCTCTGCATCTGGTCCAGTTTCAATTCCTCTTTCTTAAACATGGGAGACCAGAATTGCACATGGTATTCAGATGAGGTCCCACCAGTGCCTTGTTTAGCATTATCTCATGGTAACACTTCCCTGTCTCTACAAGAAATACCTCAACGGATGCATCCTAGCATTGCGCTAGCCTTTTTCACGGCTGCATCACATTTTGTGATCAACCAGTACACCCAGGTCTTTCGCCTCCTCTGTCACTTCCAACTGATACATCCCCAGCTTATAGCAGAAATTCTTGTTGTTACTCCCTAAATGCATGACCTTGAACTTTGCACTATTAAATTTCATCCCATGTCTATTACACTAGTTTGCAAGATTGTACTGGGTTGAAGGAGCACAGTCCTAGATTGGAGAGGAGATGGTAAGGGATAACCTGTTCAACCTAGGCGCTGACTCCGTGGGTGCTTCAGGGCTGGAGCACCAACAGAAAAAAATTAGTGGGTGTTCAGCACCCACCAGCAGCCCCCCCTTCTCCCAACAGAGTCTCCTGCCCACCAGCGCTGGCAGCTCCGCTGATCAACTCCCCCTCCCCTCCCAGCACCTCCCACCCACCTGATCTGCTGTTCCGGAGTGTGCAGGAGGTGCTGGGAGAAGGGGGACAGGGTGCGCTTGGGGGAGGGGGCAGGAAGAGGCGGGGTTGGGGTGGGTGAGTGGGGGAAGGGGTGGGACAGGGCCTGGGTCTGAGCGGGGATTGAGCGGACAATTGGAAGCTGGCGTCTGTATGAGGATTATTTGGGGTTTACAGAAGAGCTATGGAAGAGGCCAAGAGACTGTCCATAGACACCATAGGGCATGTCCAGCTGGAGTTTGCTGTGATAGCATTTTCTCTCAGTTATGATCGCTTTTCGTGTTTGTGGGTTTTCTTTTTTATTGGATGATAAACATCCTCCAAAAACGTGTCTCTAGGTTGCCCAAGCCAAACTCTGACCTCTTGTATGGGCTGCACTCAGCTGTGGCAATCTAGTCTGACCTCCTGTATAACACAGAGCATATGTTTTAGAAAAAATCCAATCCTGATTTTAAAATTGCCAATGATGGGACGATCCACAATTATCCTTGGTAAATTGGTCCAACGGTTAATTAATCTGTTTTGAAAAAAATGTACCTTATTTCTAATCTTCAACTTCCATCCATTGGATCTTGTTATACCTTTGTCTGCTAAACTGAAGAGCCCATTATCAAAGTTTTGTTTCCCATCTGAGTACTTATAGACTGTGATCAACTCAGCCCTTAACCTTCTCTTGGTTAAACTTAACAGATTGAGATCCTGGAGTCTCTCACAATAGACAGGTTTTCCAGTCCCTTAATCATGCTTATAGCTCTTCTCTGAACCCTAATTATTCAACATCATTCTTAAAATGTTGACACCAGAACTGGACACAGTATTCCAGTAGCAGTCAGACCAGCGCCAAATACTACCTACTCCTACTTGAGATTCCCGTTTATACATTCCAGGGTTGCATTAGCCCTTTTGGTTGCAGCGTCACAGTGGAAACTCATGTTCAGCTGATTATCCACCTTTTTTCAGAGTCACTGCTTCCCAGGATAGAATCCCAGATCCTGTAAGTATGGCCGACGTTCTTTGTTCCTAGATCTATAACTTTACATTTGGCCATATTAAAATTAATAGATTTACAGGTTCCAAGGCCAGATGGGACCATTGTGATCATCTAGTCTGACCCCCTGTATAACAGAGGCCAGAGACCTGCCCCCAAATAATTCCTAGAGCAAATCTTTTAGAAAACATCCAGTCTTGATTTAAAAATTCAGTGATGGAGAATCCACCACAACTCTTGGTAAATTGTTCCAATGGTTAATTACCCTCCCTGTCAAAAACGTATGCCTTATTTCCAGTCTGCTATTGGATCGTGTTAGACCTTTCTCTGCTAGATTCAAGACTCCATTATCCAATATTTGTTCCCCATGTAAGTGCTTGTAGGCTGTAATCAAGTCACCTCTTAACCTTCTCTTTGTTAGACTCAGAGTTCAATCTATTTGGCTTATCACTATAAATGCATATTGTTTGCTTGTACCCAGCTCACCAAGTGATCCAGATCGGTCTGTATCAGGGACCTGTCCTCTGCATGACAGCTGCGGGGCACATCGTCATTTTTGTGTGTCAGACCTGTCTGACACCCACGTGTCCTAAAGCAAATACAATATAATACAAGTGCCATTTGGATAGGTTCTCTATATCCCAAAATCCTTTGCAGAATTAGATAATACAGTTGCAACATTTTTTTGCTGCAAAGTCAGTGAGGTTTAAAAATCTGGATAGTTGAAAATAGACGAAGAGCTGATGGGGTGCGGAGATGGCAGGAGCTGCAGAGAAAAAGGCTTACACCCAGAGTGGAGAGTTGTGCTGAAAAAGGGAGAGAGGGTCAGTGCTACACAGGTGCTTGGAGTAGGGGAATAAGAGAACAAGAGAGAAGACTGTGGAGGATTTTTAAAGCAGGGAGGACAGGTTTGAACTGAATCCTGCAATAAGCAGAGACCCAGTAGAGTTTTTTGAGGATGGAGTCAGGAATGTCTGGATGATGACTTCATCACAGGTGAAGCTCAGGCTGTGGCATGCAGGAGGAAGATGGGGGATGCATGCATTTGATTAGCACCAGGTAGAGTTCAGTTAGTGGATGAGGTCTCTTTCCATGTGTTTTGCTAGGTAGTTTACCAGGCTAATATTATTTGCAGGTGTTGGCATCAGTTTGGGGGCTTTTGTTTTTTGAGATGTTTGGGAACTGTGATCAACAGCCAGAAAACACTATCACAGTTGACAGGTTCCTCAGAAAGAGACAATGAATGGTACCTGGAGACTCACCCCACTAGTGATCATAGAATCATAGAATACCAGGGTTGGAAGGGACCTCAGGAGGTCATCTAGTCCAACCCCCTGCTCAAAGCAGGACCAATCCCCAGACAGATTTTTACCCCAGTTCCCTAAGTGGCCCCCTCAAGGATTGAACTCACAACCCTGGGTTTAGCAGGCCAATGCTCAAACCACTGAGCTATCCCTCCCTGTAGGGCATGTCATGGGGGATGTGTAGGAAGCTTCTGCTGCTATTGCTTATGTTGTACTTATTCTGGGATAAACAGAACTTAATGGTGGTATAAATCTGGAACCCTTCATCAAATGCATTTAAAAGGAAAACCATGGTGAGTTATTTTGGGCTTATCTATGGCAGGTGTGGGAGAAGTGGTTGTACTTTGTTTACTGCCCCCTTTGAGTGCTCTGTTCTGCTCCCTTGAAGATCTTCTACAGCCTCTTTTCTATCCCTGGGACCTGACTGGTGCCGCTGCTGCTATTACTTCCCCAGTGAGTGACTTGTCTGAGCACTGTGCCCCAGCTCCCTGTTGAATCTGTGGGGCCTGCTGGCTTTCACTTAATGAGCGTATCTATTCCTCAGTATGGATCTGATGCACTGGAGCAGAGCAGGCTAGTCTTGTTTCCATTCTGCAGCCACCTGAAGGAAAGGTCCCGACTAAATAATTATTTTTAGGTGGATTTAGGGACATAGAGGGGAAAGCTTCATATTTTTGACATAGGCCCTAATTCTTAGGTTCATGGAGTTTTCCTTTGATTTCTTTTGTTACCAGTGCAGCATGGGCGGTAGAGATGGGACAATCCTCGTGGGTCCAATACAGTCTGCATGATGCAGGATTGTTCCCTACACTACCTCATCTGATGTAAAGATTTTCCTGATACCCCCAAATTTTCCTTTAACTCCTTGTTACTCTCTCCCTTGTGCCCACTTACATTCATATCCCTCCTTAAGCCCTAATTCTGCAAGGAGCTCTATGTAGGAATAGACTTTTTACCCCCAGGGCTCTCTGCAAGCATCAGCGTCCATCTGTTACCAGATTTGCCCATTACTGTGGGGTATGCTCATTTATTCGGGTTACTCTTCTGGGGGAGGGGATTCTGTAATTCTATCAGTGTACTGCTTGTGTCACTTGTGTTTTCATATGGAGCTCTACTTCTCCCTTCTGCAAGTCCCCTCCCAATGCAGCTATCCTGCAGGACCTAGGTTCCCTAGGGCTGGGTTACTCCAGCCCCAGAACCGGCCGGACACACACACGAACACACATACATTAACAGAGCAAGTCTGAGTGGACCGGGTCAATCAGCACTGTCAAGCTGACCCTTTATATGTCTCTGGACTCAGTAGGCTGCATGAAGCAGCACTTTCAAGCTGCCTCTCCTTATATGCCCCTGGGCTCCATGGACTGGGTCAAGCAGCACTTTCAAGCGGTTACCCTAATGGGTCCCAGATTCAGCACGTCCCTTTCTCCACTCTCACATCACAATTGTACTGGTAGTAACTACTTGATGAGTAAACCCCACAGTATTTTGGGCGCTGCAGGGATCTTTAGCTTAGGTAAAAGAAGCGTTGCTGTAGTGAATGGTGGAAGCTAAAAACACAAAAGAGTAAAGTTCAGCAAGAGCGAGAGAAGCAACCAAGTTAACCATAAAAGTTATGTATTGAATAATAGCAATAACTACAGAAGGAGGCTAAACTAACATAACATACATTATTAAAGGTTAATGCCTAAGGTAGAAAGGAAAATAGAGAGAGAGAAAGAGGGGGGATCTCACCCACTCCATGAGGCTTGAACTGGTCGGGGTTCCCAGGTGATGGTGGTAGCTGAGGGTCCTGAATGCTGGAGACAGGCAGAGCCCCCAGCACAATCAGTCAGGAGAAAGTGGAGTTCCCAAGGGAACTGATGCCTAGTTTGGATCTAAGCATCAGAACACTGACTGGAGGGTGAGTAGGGATTTTTGTAGAGAAAATACAATGGTTCAAGGGAGAATACTAGATTTGTTTATAGGTAAGCTGATGACTCAAGGATTTTCTTTAGGCTAGACAATAGGAACCCTTGTCTGGCCTCAGCGCCCCCCTAGCCTCAGCATCACTCTTGGCTATGGGTGGTGTTTTCTTTCAGGAAGTTCACAATGCAACTAGGCTGCTTCAGTATTTGGATATCAATTAAGGATTCATTACTAGAATTGGTCTGATAATTGCTGAGCTGGGTGTGTGCAGACCTAGGTTCATTAGCAGCTGGAGCAGAGATTCCCATAATGCAGTGCTTCCCTGCTTTTTCTGGTCCCAGAGTTCACTGTGGTTCTCTGTTCTCCATTCTGTATGTAAATTGAGATGTCTCCCTGTTCCATCTTTCATGCAGATGAGGCTAGGGGAGTTGTCTCGGCTCTCCATTCTGTATGCTAATGGAGATGGCTTCATCTTGTCACCCTTGACAAGAGGGGGTCTAGGTATGTCTCCCAATGCCCTTCACTGCTCTCTGCAACACCCCCCCCCGCTGGGTTTAAGCAGAGGCTGCGGGGGGGGGGGCAGGAGGAGGGAGGAGTGTCAGGCTGGATACTGCACCCCGGTTCCCCAAGAACACAGAGCTGACTGGTATCACATCCCCGCGGAGTTGAGTGCCAGATCAGGATCTTGGTGTGCTCACCCTTCCAGGAGCTGTAGCCTATTGTGCTCCACCCATGTAATTTTTGCTTACACCCAAGCTGTAGAGGTAATGCTCGCTCCTGCAGTTGCTGAGGGAACTCCATTCCTAGTGCTGGCAAAGGCAGTGGAGGAAGGGTCTCAGCACCCTGAAGGGGGACCGGGTTCTTAGTTCCTCTAACCCAGGCCCGGCGGTGCTTGGGCAGGTGTGCTGCTCTGATGAGGGGGCCTCCCCCTTTCCCAGCACTGAGTGACTGGCCAGGTGCAGTGCCCAGGAGCACTGCCTGCAGCGCGGAGCTACTGCCAGCCGGCCGGCTCCCTGCACCGAGTCCCGCCTGCCCCTGGCTGTGGTGTGACCGCTCGTCCCGTCTCTGTGAGTGCCCGTCCGGGCTCCCCTGCACCGACAGCAGGGATGGACCCAGCGCCACGGCTCGGGGTTAGGTGTCCCCCGTGTGGGGCCGGGCCCGGGCCAGGGCTTGCGATGCGCTGTCCCCGGCCAGGCGCTGGGTCTCCGCCCTCACTCGCTGCCACGGACCCCCAACGCTTGGGCGGGGGGGGGGAGGTGTGCAGTGTGGGGCGGGGGATATACAGTGTTTGTGGGGGGGGCCGTTGTGCAGTGAAGGGGGTTGTGCTGGGGAGGGCGGGGGGGCGTTGTGCGGGGGAGGGGGTTGTGCTGGGGAGTGTGGGGGAGGGGGTTGTGTGTGTGTGTGTGTGTGGGGGGATATGCAGTGGGGGGGCTGTACAGTGTTGTGCGGGGGGGCCGTTGTGCAGTGAAGGGGGTTGTGCTGGGGAGGGCGGGGGGGCGTTGTGCGGGGGAGGGGGTTGTGTGTGTGTGTGTGGGGGGGGATATGCAGTGGGGGGGCTGTACAGTGTTGTGCGGGGGGGCCGTTGTGCAGTGAAGGGGGTTGTGCTGGGGAGGGCGGGGGGGCGTTGTGCGGGGGAGGGGGTTGTGTGTGTGTGTGTGTGGGGGGGATATGCAGTGGGGGGGCTGTGCAGTGTTGTGTGGGGGGGTGTTGTGCAGTAGAGAGTGTGTGGAGGGGGTGGCGGGGGGCTGCTCCCTGGTGCCCAGGCCCGGGTTCGAGTCCCGCCGGGGACGGGAGGTACCTTGGTGCCCCCCGGGCGGGGGGGGGGGGGCTGTCGGGCCGCGCCGCCTCCCCTCTGATTGGGCCGCGGGAAGCCCCCCGCCGCGCCGGATTGGGCAGCGCGGTGTCCGTCCGCGCCCGGACTGGCTGGGGGCCGCCCCGCCCCGCCCCGCTATGGGATTGGCGGTAGCGGGGCCCCTCCGCGCAGCCCGGAGCCCCGGCCGGCCCGGCACCTCCTGCCGCCGCCACCCGGCCCGGCCTGGCGGCGTCCGCCCGAGGGGCGCCGGGCCTGCGAGCCGCGCCGAGCCGAGCCGCGCCGGTGAGAGGAGGGGCCGCCGCCGGGCGGGGGGCGGGATGGGTCAGACAGCGCCGGCCGGTGTGTGGGGGGCCGGCCCCCCCCAGCCCCCCCGACCCCCCCCAGCGCCCCCCGCGTCCCTTGTCCCCCCTCAACGCCCCCCAACGCCCCCTCGTCCCCCCCACCGCCCCCGCGGCCCGGCCTCAGCGCCCCCCCAGCCTCAGCATCGCGCCCCCCCCAACACCCCCTCGTCCCCCCCACCGCCCCCCGCGTCCCTTGTCCACCCTCGGCGTCCCCCCTCAACGCCCCCCCCCCGCCCCCTCGTCCCCCCCCAGCGCCCCCGCGGCCCGGCCTCAGTGTCCCGCTCCAGCGTCCCCCCCCCGCCCCAGCAGCGCGCCCCTTTCTCCAGCCTCAGCGCCCCCAAGGCCCGGGCTCAGCGCCCCCCCTCAGCGCGCGCCCCCTTGTCCTGCCCCAGCGGTCCCCCTTCGGCCTCAGCGCCCCCCCCCAGCTCCGCGTCCCTTGTCCCTCCTCAGTGCCCCGCTCCAGTGTTCCCCCGGCCTCAGCAGCGCGCGCCCCCGTCTCCAGCCTCAGCGCCCCCTCTCCCAGCGCCCCCACGTCCCTTGTCCCACCTCAGCGCCCCCCCCCGGTCCTCAGCACCCCCCTGGCCCCGCATCCTTTGTCCCGGCCTCAGCGCCCCCTCCCCATTCCTTGTCCCCCCTCCGTGCCCCCCCCGTCTCAGCAGCACCCGTCCCTGTCTCTGGTATCAGCATCCCCCCACATCCCTCAGCATCCCCCCCCCCCCGCTCAGCGTCCCTTGTCCTGCCTCAGCGCCCTCTCCCTGGCCCTCAGCGTCCCCGTGTCCCTTGTCCCAACAACCCCCCCGGCCCTCAGCACCTCCCCCAACTTGGCCCTCAGCATCCCCACGATCCTTGTCCCGCCTCAGCACCCTTGCCCGCTGACCGTGTAGCCTCCCACCCGTCAGCAGTGCTCACAGCCCCGCGCCTGACCCGCTTGGACTTTCCCCCCTGCCTGGCTCTCCCTATTCCTCAGCTCTCCGCAGCCACCCCGGTCCTGGTCCCGGTCCTTAGCACCCTCCCCCGTCCGAGCTGTCTCCGGCCCATGTCAGATGTGGGGCTCCCTTCCCGTCACAGCTGTCTCCTTCCTGGCTGTAGAGGCCCCGGGATTCTGCTTCGGCCCAGTGCTAGAGCAAGGTGGACACCGGCATTGTGGCCCCTTTGGGAACCAGGGGCTGCAGGGCTTGGGGTCGTGTGGGTGTTAGGGTGTTTGTTCAAGGCTGCCCCAGGGAAAGGGGGCTGATTGCTGCCTAGCACAGTGACTAAATAATAAGTTAATGGAGATATTCTATTTTCTAGAGCTGGAAGGGACCCTGAAAGGTCATTGAGTCCAGCCCCCTGCCTTCACTAGCAGGACAAGTACTGGTTTTGCACTAGATCCCTAAGTGGCCCCCTCAAGGATTGAACTCACAACCCTGGGTTTAGTAGGCCAATGCTCAAACCACTGAGCTGTCCCCCCCACCACTTGGGAATGGGGAGGTGGGGTGGGTTAGGCTTGGCAGCCTCAAGTCTCTTTACACTTGTTGTGTCTGAATGTCGTGTGTTCCATTATTCAGATTGCACTAACCTTTCTGCAGAGGTGGATCTGCGGTGTCTGCTCCCTCATCTGCCATTGACTAGGACCTTGACTGGAGATGCTACACAGCTCTCAGGGCTGAATGAAGTTTCTTGTTTCAGTCCTGAACTGTTCAATTCCAATCTAAATGTTTCTGAGCTCTTCAGACCTAATGTGGCTAAGCTTGGTAGATTTGCCACTCATATGTGGGCTCCTGCTAAGCATGGCTTCGTGTGCATGTTGTTGCATCTTCTTGAGCAGCAGTTGTTTATGCTACTGCAGGAGCAACAGGAACCAGCGTCCTAGAATATCAGAGTTGGAAGGGACCTCAGGAGGTATCTAGTCCAACCCCCTGCTCAAAGCAGGACCAATTCCCAGCTAAATCATCCCAGCCAGGGCTTTGTCAAGCCTGACCTTAAAAACCTCTAAGGAAGGAGATTCCACCACCTCCCTAGGTAACCCATTCCAATGCTTCACCACCCTCCTAGTGAAAAAGTTTTTCCTAATATCCAACCTAAACCTCCCACACTGCAACTTGAGACCATTACTCCTTGTTCTGTCATCAGGTACCACTGAGAACAGTCTAGATCCATCCTCTTTGGAACCCCCTTCAGGTAGTTGAAAGCAGCTATCAAATCCCCCCTCATTCTTCTCTTCTGCAGACTAAACAATCCCAGTTCCCTCAGTCTCTCTTCATAAGTCATGTGCTCCAGCCCCCTAATCATTTTTGTTGCCCTCCGCTGGACTCTTTCCAATTTTTCCACATCCTTCTTGTAGTGTGGGGCCCAAAACTGGACACAGTACTCCTGATGAGGCCTCACCAATGTTGAATAAAGGGAAACGATCACGTTCCTCGATCTGCTGGCAATGCCCCTACTTATACAGCCCAAAATGCCGTTAGCCTTCTTGGCAACAAGAGCACACTGTTGACCCATATCCAGCTTCTCGTCCACTGTGACCCCTAGGTCCTTTTCTGCAGAACTGCTTCCTAGCCATTCGGTCCCTAGTCTGTAACGGTGCATGGGATTCTTCCGTCCTAAGTGCAGGACTCTGCACTTGTCCTTGTTGAACCTCATCAGGTTTCTTTTGGCCCAATCCTCTAATTTGTCTAGGTCCTTCGGTATCCTGTCCCTACCCTCCAGCGTATCTACCACTCTTCCTAGTTTAGTGTTATCTGCAAACTTGCTGAGAGTGCAGTTCACGCCATCCTCCAGATCATTAATGAAGATATTGAACAAAACCGGCCCCAGGACGGACCCTTGGGGCGCTCCGCTTGAAACTGGCTGCCAACTAGACATGGAGCAGTTGATCACTACCCGTTGAGCCTGACGATGTAGCCAGCTTTCTATCCACCTTACAGTCCATTCTATCCACCTTACAGTCCATTCATCTTTAACTTGCTGGCAAGAATACTGTGGGAGACTGTATCAAAAGCTTTGCTAAAGTCAAGGAATAACACATCCACTGCTTTCCCCTCATCCACAGACCCAGTTATCTCCTCATAGAAGGCAATTAGGTTAGTCAGGCATGACTTGCCCTTGGTGAATCCATGCTGACTGTTCCTGATCACTTTCCTATCCTCTAAGTGCTTCAGAATTGATTCCTTGGAGACCTGCTCCATGATTTTTCCAGGGACTGAGGTGAGGCTGACTGGCCTGTAGTTCCCCGGATCCTCCTCCTTCCCTTTTTTAAAGATGGGCACTATATTAGCCTTTTTCCAGTCATCCAGGACCTCCCCCGATCGCCATGAGTTTTCAAAGATAATGGCCAATGGCTCTGCAATCACATCTGCCAACTCCTTTAGCAACCTCGGATGCAGCGCATCCGGCCCCATGGACTTGGGCTCGTCCAGTTTCTCTAAATAGTCCTGAACCACTTCTTTCTCCACAGAGGGCTGGTCACCTTCTCCCCATATTGTGCTGCCCAGTGCAGCAGTCTGGGAGCTGACCTTGTTCATGAAGACAGAGGCAAAAAAATCATTAAGTACATTAGCTTTTTCCACATCCTCTGTTACTAGGTTGCCTCCCTCGTTCAGTAAGGGGCCCACACTTTCATTGACTTTCTTCTTGTTCCTAACATACCTGAAGAAACCCTTCTTGTTACTCTTAACATCTCTTGCTAGCTGCAACTCCAAGTGTGATTTGGTCTTCCTGATTTCACTCCTGCATACCTGAGCAATATTTTTATACTCCTCCCTGGTCATTTGTCCAATCTTCCACCTCTTGTAAGCTTCTTTTTTGCGTTTAAGGTCAGCAAGGATTTCACTGTTAAGCCAAGCTGGTCGCCTGCCATATTTACTGTTCTTTCTACACATTGGGATTTTTTTTTCCTGAAACCTCAATAAGAATTCTTTAAAATACAGCCAGCTCTCCTGGACTCCTTTCCCTCTCTTGTTATTCTCCCAGGGGATCCTGCCCATCTGTTCCCTGAGGGAATCAAAGTCTGCTTTTCTGAAGTCCAGGGTCCGTATTCTGCTGCTCTCCTTTCTTCCTTGTGTCAGGATCCTGAACTCGACCATCTCATGGTCACCGCCTCCCAGGTTCCCATCCACTTTTGCTTCCCCTACTAATTCTTCCTGGTTTGTGAGCAGCAGGTGTAGACGAGCTTTGCCCCTAGATGGTTCCTCCAGCTCTTGCACCAGGTAATTGTCCCCTACACTTTCCAAAAACTTCCTGGATTGTCTGTGCACCACTGTATTGCTCTCCCAGCAGATATCAGGGTGATTAAAGTCTCCCATGAGAACCAGGGCCTGCGATCTAGTAACTTCTGCTAGTTGCCAGAAGAAAGCCTCGTCCACCTTATCCCCCTGGTCTGGTGGTCTATAGCAGACTCTTACCACAACATCACCCTTGTTGCTCACACTTCTAAACTTAATCCAGAGACTCTCAGGTTTTTCTGCAGTATCATACCGGAGCTCTGAGCAGTCATACTCCTTTCTTACATACAATGCAACTCCCCCACTTTTCTGCCCTGCCTGTCCTTCCTGAACAGTTTATATCCATCCATGACAGTACTCCAGTCATGTGAGTTATCCCACCAAGTCTCTGTTATTCCAGTGACATCATAGTTCCTTGACTGTGGCAGGACTTCCAGTTCTCCCTACTTGTTTCCCAGGCTTTTTGCATTTGTGTATGGGCACTTTAGATAACTCGCCGAGTGTCCCACTTTCTCAGTCTGAGACAGGAGTCCTCCCCTCTTGCACTCTCCTGCTCGTGCTTCCACCCGGTATCCCATTTCTCCACTTACCTCAGGGCTTTGGTCTCCTTCCCTTCTCCTTCCCCCAGTGAACCTAGTTTAAAGCATCACCTTTGTCTTCTCCAGAATGTATCTCACCATATCCCTGTTGCAGATAGTCTCCAGGAGCGAAAAATTGCATGACTCTGGCCAAAAGGCACAGAGCTGACTGGTTACCAGAATACAGATGGACTACAGGCCCTTGCAATCTGCAGGCATCTGTCATTGCCCAGCACTGCCCTCTTAACTCTCTTGGAAAGCTAGGAAGAGAGTTGTTGAAGAAGAATTCCTTCCACTCTCTCTAGATTCCCTAAGCCACCTCAGTTGACCTTGTGGTAAATGGTACCAAAGATTGCCATCAATGACACCAGATTTTTGCCTATCACTAGAATGATGGTTAATGAAGTACATCAGTACAGTCTCTAAATAGCTATTCTTTTGGTAGCTGTGTGTTAAGAATGCTCCTTTAACACAATCCTTAAATCCATTATTGAGAATCTTTCCTGGCCATGTCTGTCCTCCGCACAAATGCTGTTGCTAGCTATCACCTGAAGGGCATGGGTACACCTCATAAATTGTAAGCCAAATTTCCCGCAGTGCATCCTGAACTACTGTAAATGAAAGAAGTTCCCCTAATGAAGATGGTAAATTTTTTTTCACCATTGATTTTGATCCCAGTGAAACAGTCCAGGTGTGGGTATTGTCATTTGTATTGACACCGTAGGTGAAAATCCTTACACTGATAAAATGCTCAGAACTGTTACTGTGTGGAGGCAGGCTGCTCACTTACGCTGGTGTGGGCTTCAGAGTCTTAATGATGGAAAAGAAAAGAACTCTTGGTGTTCACAGCTACAGTGTGTCTGACTTCTATGGTTCCGTCTGATGAGGGAACCTATGAGAATGGAGGGGTTGCTCTACTTAGTGGTTGAAGACACAAGATCACAATCTCCTCCTTGGCCATTGCCTGGAGCATGACCTTGGTGTAATGTGGCTACCTTCCCCTTTTCCCTTGTTTTGAATCCTCTTGGTGCTATCTATCTTGTAGTGGTTCAAGTGATGTAGAAGAGGCTTGGCGTAGCTGCTGTTCTTATTTTGCCTCCAGAGGTCCCAGATGTCTATCTGTAGGCATCTTCTTTGCCAGACTAATTGTGACTAGGGCTTCCTAAGCTGCAGAAATGGAGAAGTTTCTTTAATCATCCCCTTAATTTTAATCTTAACATTTCAAAATGATCTGGGGGATTCTGATGGTCATTGTGGGAGCGACACTGCTAAACCCTGTCACAGTGCTAGAAACTGTAAAGCTCACTGCCTTCTTTCTCTGTCGTGCAGTATTAGATGGTCAAAAGACTGAACTAAGCAGTATGCAACTCTTCGCTTAATCTTATTCAGAAGTGTGCATAAGGGAGCAACAGTATTGTGGGCTGCTTTCCCCTTAGATAACTGCATTACCTGTAGTACTACTTAATGTTACGTTTGCCCTGTAAGTAGAAGGGTAACGTTTTTCTTCCAATGTACTCCTGTTGTGCTGGCAGGTAGTGATAGAATGATATAATGCATGCTGGACTGCTCCTGGGCTATGAATGTTACTCATGGGTTATGGGGTAGAGTGCTGTTTCCTTTAGAGATGCACAAGTGTGCCTTTGGGGTTTATAGCTGATTGTTGGCTGGGATACTGAGGGTTTTGCTCTGCACAGAGGCGGCAGGGTGGGTAGAAAATGAACCTGCAGTGATGAATGCTACTCAAAAGCAAAGTAGGCATCTTCAGGAAGCCTTCCTGGTGGATGACCTTTATATGATATTACAGAACACAGACCTTCTGGTTGCAAATGCACACAAATATGGGAGGCAGGGTATGGGAATTCTGTCCGTTCTACAGTAACTTCCATTGTTCTATGCAGCAGTGGTGTAGCTGTGTTTTTCCCAGGATTTTAGACACACAAGGTGGGTGAGGTAATATATATATATTTTTTTTATTGGACCAACTTCTGTTGGTGAGAGACAAGCTTTTGAGCTACACGGAGCTCATCTTGAGGTCTGGGAAAGGTACTGAGGCTATATCTACACTACAGCACTTACAGCAGCGCAACTGCGCCTCTGTAGCACTTGTGGTGGAGATGCTCTAAGCTGATGATTGTTAGTGTTTAGCAAGTTATGAATTTAAGCTTCCAGGCTTGTCTTTTGAAAGCGTTGTGCAGGTGTCCTTTGAGGATGAGGACTGATAGATCAGATATAGAATGATCGTTTTGAGAAAAGTGTTTACACACAGGTGATGTGGTGTTTGTCTTTTATTATTTTCCTGTGCAAGTTAATTTGAGAGTGCAGTGATTGTGTGGTTTCACCCCCATAGTTGTTCTTGGGGCACTTAGCACACTGGATGTGGTAACCACATGTTGTGATAGGCATGCGTAAGATCCGTGGATCTCGAAAGATGTGTTGGAGAGTGTGTTGATCATTGAAGCAGTGGAGATGTGTCTGCATGTTTTGCATCTGTTGTTCTGGCAGGGTCTGGTGCTGCTTTGAGATGGGGTACCCTGGTCTGTGGAGAACTTGCTTCTGTTAATGAAGTTGAGGGGTTGTTTGAAGGCCAGAAGAGGTGATTCAGGAAAGATTTCTTTCAGGATAGGGTCCCCGTTCGGTATGGGTTATAGTTGTTTGATACCCTGTGTAGGTTCCAGTGTGGGGTGATAAATGACTACTAGGGGTATGTGCTCAGAGGAGGTTTTATTTCTGTATTGAAGCCAGTTTTCTAACTACTTATGCTAAGCTTGTCTCTCTAGTTCTACAACAACACATTCTTGGGACCTTTCACTGGGGTTTTGTAGACTCTTCCCAGCATTTCTGAAGTCTGCTATTAAAGTTAGGCTGAGGGGATGTTAATGGAAGACTTCCTTGGTGTGAACTTTTGCTGTGTTTGAAACAGATAGTTTAGAACAAGGATTGGGGGAAAAAAAAAAAAAAAAAAGAACCAGGCACCATTTAGAAGTAGACATGAAAGACAAGGTCGGGGTTCCTACCAGCAAGATCGAGGAATGCCATGTGGGTGAGAAGTCCGCTGTCCCCTCCCCTAGCTGCTTGGAGGAGTGGAGGGATTTCTCCTAGGATGCATTAGGAGCCCGCTTGTGGGGCTTTTATCATTCGTATCAGCCTGAGGCTGGTAGATTTCAGATATACTTAAAGATCCCCATTCCTCTTTTTGCTTAGGCCTGGTTTAAATATAGCTTTTGTATTGGTGTAACTACTTTGGTTATGGGTGTGGCATTTTTTTAAACAACTAGTTATATTGGGGTAAGAGTTTTCACACTATGGGGTTATGCCCCTGTACTTTATTCACCTTCCTGTAAAGGTATAGGCTCTTTCCTGTGTGGTGAAGATGAGAAGGGTGCCAGCTAGAGAAAGAAGATGGTTTAATTCTCAGCAATGACAATTAAAGATTTACTCAGTTCTAGTGGACAGATTCAAAAACCTGTAGCCCATTCAAGGAAGGATGGAAGTACAACTCCCCAATGTGGACCAGTTATATTAGTATAAAAATGCTTTTACTGAAATAATATAATAATAATAATTAATGGAGATATCCCATCTCCTAGAACTGGAAGGGACCTTGAAAGGTCATTGAGTCCAGCCCCCTGCCTTCACTAGCAAGACCAAGTACTGATTTTGCCCTAGATCCTTAAGTGGCCCCCTCAAGGATTGAACTCCCAACCCTGGGTTTAGCAGGCCAATGCTCAAACCACTGAGGTATCTCTCCTCCCACTGATAGGCTGACACTGTATTTTATGAGGTCAGCTGGCTGTGCACACAAACAGTGAATTGAAAGTGAACTGAGCAGGCTTCTTGTTATTCTGTAGTGGCCTAATGGCTCTTTAGAATGGCAGTTACTGACTGAGACCAAAGTTATGTTAAGGTTAAGTATCAAGAAGTGAGGTTCTTACCCACGAAAGCTTATGCTCCCAGTACTTCTGTTAGTCTCAAAGGTGCCACAGGACCCTCTGTTGCATGTTAATGTTAGTTTCACTGGCATCCTATTTGGATAAGTTGAATGAGTTTTACATTGCTCAGAACATTGACTTGCTTCTTGACTTTCTCATGTTTATAATGCACTTGCTCTTGAATGAATTGCAAGCTAGATGGTTCAAGGTTCAAACTGTTTTTCTCCTCCAGGTCATGTAGAAGAGCAGATTTCGTATGAAGATGGGATTGTTGGTGTTTATGCGTAACCTGCTACTAGCCCTTTGTCTCTTTCTGGTACTTGGATTTCTTTATTACTCTGCATGGAAGCTGCACCTTCTCAGATGGGAGGACACAAGTAAGTATAGGAACTCTTGCCAGTCCCTCTTTAAATGCTCATGAAGTAGTTGTTAGTGGTGTGGTTTTGGTTTTGTTTGTTTCAGGTTTGACAGTAGTAGAGTGATGAGAATAAACCCAATCAATTTCTGGAGCTTCAGCATACTGTAGAAGTTGAATTTGTAACTATTTACAGATCCTCTTCATGGCTTTGGATTATCAGTGGGTACAAGAATAAAGTTCATGCATCTAATATACCAATTATAGGCTTGCAATTTTTAGGTTTTATTATATTTTTTGTGGCATGGGATCCTTAATTATATTGTCCAAATAGGAATTATATATAATTGACCTTTGAAATTATTTGTATCTGTTCTGGGAGGAGGTTTTGCTCACTGCGTATTTTTTTAACCTTTTGGCTTATGGCAAACAGGTAAAGCAAGATGGTCTCTCTCTCTCTCTCTCTCTCCAGGTGCTTTTGAATTTCTTCAGTGGGCTCTTCTTTCCATTTCTGAATTTTTAGATTCTCTATCCAGCCTCTCCTTATTTATTCCTTACATCAATCCTCATTTTCCCTTTCTCCGCTACCTTCAGTACTTGCCAGTTATCTGTCATCTTGAAGGATGTCTCCTCCATCCAACTGAAAAAAGCTTGTCCTTATTTTTAAGTTATGAAATCAGTTACTCAAATCCATGCTGATTATTTAATGTTCCTTTGCGTATAACTTTGGTCTGCAACTGTTCTTTTCACTATACTATTTCCGTAGTAAAGGGTACTCCTCACTTCCACCTCTCTTGGTTTCTTATCACATCTTGTCTGATGACTGAGTCAGTGAGCTGTAAGTACCTGGCTCCCCCTTATTACATCATTAAGACAGCAGGAATGCTGTTATTGAGTTTGTTTGTAACTTGTCTGGTATTCAAGTAGGTTAGAAGATACTTTAGATTGTAAGACCTTCTGGGCAGGAATTGTCTGTGTGTGTGTGTGCTCAGCAACCAGCGCAAATGGTGCTTCAGTCCTGATTGGGGCCTTTGGGTGCTATTACAATATAAATATTAATAGCTACTGCTATTAATAATCTGTGGGAAAGTGCTTCCATTCTGAATGGAAGGAACAAGCCGAGGGAGGTTTTAAAACGAATGCAGTGGCACAGCCTGTCAGTCTGTTGAGAATGCTGTGTATCTTCATCCTTCTTTTATTTATTTTATTTTATTTTATTTTTTTAACAGCATCAAAAAGTGTTGAGGCTTTCCAGAACCTGTGAAAGACATGGTTCCTACCCAAACAGATCACAGTCTGATTTTAATTTACTTATGCTATCTGTGCTTTGTACCGTACATGGTGCATGGAAAGATGTTAGTGTAGTCTCTGAATTTCCTTGTGGTGTTTTTTTTTTTTTTTTTTTTTGCACGTTTGTCTTTTGTTTGTTTAGCTTTGTGTGTGGTATGCTCAAATGACCAATGTTTTTAATTCCAGCATGATTCTTTATGTAGTAATGACAAATGCTTAACTTCTTGTTCATCCTTTTAAGTCAGTTCACATGACATCCCAGATCTCCAGGAATTTAACATGTGAATGCATGATGCTGTTGGTTGCTACAGGACACAGCCTAACAGAATAGCTTCTAAAGGGACTGCTTTCTGAGCAGGTTTCCTATCCCTGTAACGCCCAGACGCAATGAGATGATTGCAGGATGAAGTAGCAGCTGTACAAATACACAGCAAAGGATCCTGTTTAAGATGCAGCTTACTGATCTCACGGACTGATAACTCTTTTTCTGCTGTTACCTGTTAGTACAAAAGATGTTACCAGGAACATTACAAATTATTGTAATGGTCTTATTGACCCAAAGGAGCACTAACAGATACTGGTGTAAAAATGCAAGCTTTCCTAAGTCCAGGCAAGCCTCAGATTCCCCTTAGATTCTAAGTGTCTGTGTGGTACATGCAGTTGATTTCTCCCCCCTTCTCCCCCCAAATACTCTCACAACTTATTCTTTGAAAGAAGAAGTATGAAGTTTAACTTATTAAAAAAAAAAAACACTAGGGAACTACATACAAAAACCTGTTATAAGGAAGTTAAGGTTGCAAAGGCAAAAGATTTGAAATTTAAGAAATGCCAAAAGTAAGGTTTCCCAGGCATTCAGTACTTTTTTTATCCTTATTATTCAGTGTGTGCTCTTACCATGTAATTAATGACTATACAGCATTCACATGAGAGAGCAGAATTAAGGTTGGCATTTACTAACTTAAGTACTTGTCCTGACACCCTACATATACTGTTTCTTTATGTAATTCTATATACTCTTTCTCCATCTTCTATAATCTAGCCATACTAGGCTTTAACCTTTGGATTTCTAAGCAGTTGCTGTACCGTTTGAACTAAAGAAGAATGCATGGCCAAAAAGCTTCCTTAAGACAGAGTTAAGGTTCCATCAACTTTAAGGCCAGAAGGGACCATAAGATCATTGAGTCTGACCCGCTGTGTATTCTGGGCTGTTCATCCAGATACCCTTATATTGGGCTCAATGACTTTAGCTAGACTAAAGCATTTCAGTCCTCAGGAGACTAAACATTGAGTGCCATAGGCAGAGAATAGGAGAGATGCCACCAATGGCTGAAGCCCCTGCCACGTCAGGGAATTGATTAGGTGAAATATGCCTAAATGATCCTAGCAGGGGATCCATGTTGTAGAGCAGTGGTTTTCAAACTTTTTTCCTGGGGACCCAGTTGAAGAAAATTTTTGATGCCTGCAACCCAACGGCGCTGAGGGGTTTGGGGCTGGGGCAGAGGGTTGGGGTGCAGGATGAGGGTTGCAGGGTGGGGCTCGGAATGAGGGGTTCAGGGTGTGGGAGGGGGCTCTGGGCTGTGGCCGGGGTTGGGGTGCAGGAGGGGGTCAGGGTTCTGGGCTGGGGGTTCAGGCTCTGAGGTGGGGCCAGGGATGAGGTGTTTGTGGTATAGGAAGTGGTTCCTGGTTTGGAGGGGACTCAGGGCTGGGACAGAGGATTGGAACATGGGGTTGGGGCGCAGTCTTACCTCCGGTGGCTCCCGGTCAGCAGTGCAGCCAGGTGCAGAGGCAGGCTTCCCACCTGTCCTGGTACCACAGGCTACGCTGCGCCCTGGAAGCGGCCAGCAACAGGTCCGGCTCCTAGGCGGAGGTATGCAAGTGGCTCTGCGTGGCTCTTTCCACAGGCACCACCCTCCCAGCCAATGGGAGTGTGGAGCCCTATGGACCCCCTGCCTAGAAGCCGGACCTGCTGCTGGCCACTTCCGGGGTGCAGCATGGTGTCGGAACAGGTAGGCACTAGCCTGCCTTAGCTGGGTAGCACCGCCGACGGGACTTTTAACGTCCCGGTCAGCGGTGCTGACCAGAGCCACTAGGGTCCCTGAGCACTGAGCAAGGCGACCCAGTGCCTTACATGCGGCGACCCAGTACTTGGTCGTGACTCGAACTTTGAAAAACATTGCTGTAGAGGAAGGTGATGGTGAGGGTCATCCCAAGGTCCCTGCCAGTCTGATCTAGTGGAGTGGGGGCGGAATTCCTTCCCAAGACAAAATCTGGTGATGAGTTGGACTCTGAGTATGTGAGCAAGATGCACCAGCCAGGCATCTAAGAAACAGGATTATTTGTACCAACTCAGAGCACTAGTCCATTTCATTCCATATCCCATTACCAGCTGTGGCCAATCTCTGATGCTTTAGAGGAAGGCGGGGGAAACAGACCCCAGAATATATCAGGCCAGTTGGAGGGGAGGGGAATATCTTTCCTGACCCCTGCAGGCATATATCTGAAGTATGAGATTTGATCATAGTTATTGTCTTAATGCAGAGCTACAAGTATTATGAGTATGTTCAGCACAATGCATAGCTTCCTGTTCTTCCCATGGCCTGTGAAGGAAGGGAATGAACAGTGTGATTCACAGATACCAAAGCTGGATGGGACCATCAAGACTAACTAGCCTAACCTTCTCTCTCTCTCTTCCACACACACTCTCTCACACACATCGTAGAATTTATCCCAGAAATTGAATTCAAGCATGCTTTTAGAAAGATATCTAATTACACCTAATGACTCCAAGCGGTGTTGAATCTACCACCTTCCCTGGTAAGCTGTTCTAATGTTGAATTTTGTTTACTGTTAGGAGGTTGCATCTTGTTTCAAGGTTGAATTTGTCGAGCTTCAAAATCCAATGGCTGGAAGCTGTTATGCTTTTGTAAGCAAGGTTGAAAACTCCCACACTGTCATATCTTTTTCCATGTGTAAGTATCTATACACAGAGATTAGGCCACCCCTGAACCTTCTCTGTGATAAGTTTAGTTCCTTAAGCCTCACAGTGTAAGGTTTGTTTTTCATCCGCTGGATCATTTTTGGGATCCTCTTTCAAAATCTTGCTAGTATTTTCACATCCTTTTTCAAGTGAACTGGGCACAGTACTCTAGCATTGGTCTGACCAATAAGGAGTATAGAGGCAAGATTTCTTCCCTACTTCTACTTTATATCTCCTCCTTATACATCCAAGGATCACATTAGCCCTTTTTGCCACAGCATTGCAGTGTGTGCTCATGTTAGGGGTCATTGTAGGTAATCACCTCAAATCCCTTCTCTGAGTCACAGCTTTCCAAGCCAGTCCCCCATCTGGATAGATACAGATTGCATTCTTTGTTTCCAGATGCATTACTTTGTTAAAACATGTTTTGTTGGATTGCAATGGTCTACAAAGGTGATTCAGATCACTCTATCAGTAACCCATCTGTCCTCCTTGTTATTTAATACCCCCAAACTTTGTCATCTGCAAATATTACCAGCACAGATTTCATTTAATTATCTAGATTGTTAGTTTAAAAAAAACCAAACTGAATAGTATTGGACCAAGCACTGATCCCTGAGAGACCTTGCTAGATATGCCCTGCTCCTTGATGTTTTCCCCATTAGTAACAATATTTTGAGATCTGTAACTGAGCCAATTTTAATCCATCTCATTTGTAAGCCCTGTTAGTTCCATATAATGCAAGTTTTTTAATCAAAATGTCATGTGGAACTAAGTCAGATGCCTAGGTGAAATCCAAGTGTACTGTATCAACATAGTTGCCTTTTATCAGCTAGACCTCCAACAAACCAAAACAAACCAACAACCACCCAGGGTTGTTTGCCAAAATCTGCCTTCTTACTGGCATTAATTATATTTTTAGCCTCTAATGCTTTGAAAGTCCTGAGTTAACCATTCCATTATCTTACTCAGGATTAACGTCAAGTTAACTGGTCTATAGTTCTCTGGGTCATCCCTTTTGCGTGCACTCTCCCTCTCTTTTTTTTTTTTTTTTTAAAGCATATTAACACTAAAGGATCGGCAGCCCTCCAATCCTTTGCAATTTTGCCAGATAGCCAAGATTTGGTAAAAATTAACCTTAGTGATTCAGAGAGCTCCTCAGCTAGTTCTTGTAAGACTCTTGGGTGTAAGTTATCTGGCCTGTGGAATTGAAAGTGTTTAACAGATGTTACATCACATCATCCTTTGTTACATATGGTAAACTTTCTGTTCCATCCGCAATACCATATGGGATGGACATATCCTTCTGGTTTGTTTCAAATATAGACCAGTAATATATATTGAATACTTCAGCCTCGTCTACATCACTATTTTTTTACTGTCTGCATCTAGGAATGGACCTATACCTGACACAGGGTTTTTCTTGTTCCTAATAATTGTTAAAAATTTCTTCTGACTGTCTTTAACCCTGTTGGACATTAATATTTCATTAAGGGAATCCTTTAGCTTCCCTTAAGTCACCTAAATTTTTAATTTGTAACTTATATCCATTGCAATTTACTTCCCCTCTCTTCCATTCTTATTTATTTTATTACTGCTTTTACATCTACTTTTAACCAGGATGGCTTCTTGTAACTTTTTTTCATGTCTATGGAATCATGGTTGTTTAGGTTCCTGGTAGGATGTCCTTAAACAGCTCCCAGTTTTCATTAACACTTCCCACTTTAAATTTAATGTTCCCAATTATGCTGACAGTTATTTTAAACTTGGAAAACTGGCTCTTTTAGAGTTCCAAATATACATATTATTGGTCAGTGCTGTGTTCTCTTTGCACAAAGTAAATGTACCCTGATTGCAATCACTGGTGCCTAGGTAATTGCTGGTCTTAGGTCAGCACCTAACTCTTCCTTGTGTGTCAGAATGAGGTCCAATATTGAATTATGTGGGGCCTAATTTGGGCGGGGGGACGGGACTCAGTACATCCTTTCTGTAGCATAGGGGACCTGCTATGCGTTGAAATGGCCCATTTATCTCAGTGGGTGCTGTCAGCTGAATGAGGACCCCCGAGATATTACATTTATTGAATATGCCTGTTCTTGTTTGCCATCACAGACTCAGTCTGTCATGCCTAGTGGACCTGGCAGGAATTCAGTGAGCATCTCCCAGCACAGAATTGATCCAGCTCTCCTTGTGTAATTTTTACCATGGCACCAAGTCCCTCTCATATCAGCCCAGTGACACACTACCATACTAGGCTTTATATCATGGGCACAGTAATGCCCCCAGCCGGTCCCAGGATGGGATTTGGCACTGGATGATTACTGGTGGAGTGCTGATATTCCTCAAACTGGCACTCACCCTTCCCTTCCAAAAGATAAATCCGCAATAACTTGAAATATTTTGTTTTCTAAACTGGTTCTTAGGGGCAGTCCAAGGACAAATGGTTCCAAATATTTGAGAATTAAAAGCAGGTGACTTTGGGGTGCTGTAACTTGGGAGCTCCTCGACCAAATAACCCATGACTTGCCTCACCAACACTCCAGCCCCTTAACAGTTATAGCAGTTTTCAAGAGACATATGCATATAGACTTTAGAGCTGATTTTTTTTCAAGGTGCTCTCACAAAGCTGCCCAACGGTAAGCATGGACATTCCTATCGCTCCTCTATAATTCCCACCAGTGTTCCCTCTAATTTTTTCCATCCATGTGCCGAATAAATTTTGTTATGTGCAGCACCAATATCGAGGTAATAGGCGGATGTGTGCCATCCCCTCCATACTTTCACGGCAGCCCTTATCCCACTAAGAGCTCACAACGTCCTACTGCTAGTACCATCTAGGGATGGTATGTCTTCAGGTGACGTCTGCAATACCCATCTGTTCATTCCTACAAGCCTCCTTCCACAAGGATCAATTCGTGCTTCGCAAACTATACATAGAAATGCACCACTGAAATGCAGCCACCTCTGAGGAGGAAAGTCAGCAGCCAGCTAGGCCAACAGCACAGAGAGCACTGTGCAGTAGTTTGGAAAGAGAAGGGGAATTTTGGATAGGAAGAATCTTTTCCTCTTATTCAAAATGCTTGAAATATTCAGTGTTCAGACTGGGCTTCATCTGTAAAGGTCTCATATGAATGTAAAATATAATACCGCAATTTAGAAATCAAAGTAAATGTTTCTTTTTAAATCAGGACACTAAGGCTTAAAATAATTTTTAAAAAACACTCACATTCCCTTTACTACCATCCTCTTGTATTAACAATACAAAGCACTTTAAAAGTCCTATGAACTATTCAGCCTTCATGTTGTTTATATTTTACACTGGATTAGCTTGGACAATTGAAGTAGCACAGTCAAGTTCACCTTCAGATTCTCATGCACACATACAGTGTTCTAATGTCTCGGTTATTACAGTGAAACACATACAGCTCTGTAAATTTACACAGCACTTTACAAATACATGGACTCAGGCAAAATTTCACTTGACATGAAGTTCTCCCACTTCTTTCCATGAGGCCGCTCACGTGAGTAACTGCTACATGAGTAATACTTTACAGGATCAGGCCCCTAGATAAACCACATGTCCTCCTGCCCACAAAAAGCTTTGCAAACACTGCGAGGGATGTTTAAATCCACAACAGGGAATTGTCACTGAGGCACGGTGTGGGTTGAGTTCGGGGTACAGAATAAACATCCCAACCTGTGGCCAGAACAGATACATATCCTCTTTGCAGTTGCTGTACCAGACCCTGTGATTCCTGCACACTGGTCTAGTAACATTCCTTGCCATGTCCACTGGATACGTGTAACCATGGACTTTTTCCATTCCTTGGCCCATTCCTTAAGCTAGTGTGGAACCCAGTTCTGTGACATGTGGGAGGTACAGTGTCCTCTGTGCACTCACTGAACAGTTACCCATTCACATGCAGCGTAACCATGACAGTTCTGCTGCATTTGGGGACTTTGTGTGGCAACCTATGTTCCTGGGTGAATTTCAACAAATCTGTGCAAAGCTGACATTCACCCTAATGAGGGTTGCATACGGCAACAAACAGACCCCATAGTTTTCCCAAGGGGAGCGCAACCAAAATATACTTGTTTATCATCAGAATTTGTCTTAACTTTTATTTGTCTTACCTAGAGACTGTTCCTTTGCAATCTATAAATGAGAGAGGCTCACTCCTTCAGGCTGATACTTAAAGCTTTCATGGAATGCTTGACACATGCTCTTACTTCTGAATACAGAGCACAGTTCAAGTTGAGGGACAATGTTCTAGTGATCCAGTGACTAACCTCAACACAAGAAAATTTCTGCTAGCTGATCCAAGTAATTAATCTCTCATGCAATGGTAAGCCAGGGACAGTGAAATACTAATTTTGCCATTTTTTAAAAGCATGAGAAAAATAATGTAGATAGTGTAATGGCAAAAAAAAAAAATGTAAATGATAGCTAATGGCCAAGAATGAGGTTTATAAGACCTTTACATGAAGTTAAAACTTATCAACTGATGTGGAGCTTGCTAGAATCATTCTCTGGCAGACTACTGACTGTTTTATCGAGGCATTATCTCCTGGCTATTCAGATGGTGACAAAACACATTCTGGTAATCAAGATACTATGTTGACCAGGAGAGAGAGGCAGCTGGAAGTTGAAACTAGACAAATTTAGACTGGAAATGTCTAAATTTTTAACAGTGAGAGTAATTGACCATTGGAACAGTTTACCAAGGGGTTGTGGTAGATTCTGCATCTCTGGCAATTTTTAAATCGAGATTGGATATGGTTCTAAAAAATCTGCTTTAGGAATTATTTTGGGACAGTTCTATGGCCTGTGTTATACAGGAGATCAGACTATATCAGTGGTCCCTTCTGGCCCTGGAATCTGTGAAATGTAAGTTAATGATACTTATATTAATGAGGAAATGTTTGAACAATTAGCTGTATGAGTTTGTATTTGTCCTTATAATTTTCTTATTATTGTACATTTTTGATTGTTGAACAGCATGACCAATGCATATTTTGTGCTTACTAATGCTTTTATTCATTTCTGTAGAAGTTTTGCAGTCTCCTAAAGGTTCCTGAAAATCACATGACAGGCATCCACCCTGTGGTACTGTAAGTGTGAAACCATTGCTGTCCTGGCTTTGCAAGTTGGGATAGTTCTATTTAGGAATGATACCAATTTGAATAATTGTCCATTTAATAATGCTTAAATCACTAGTAACTTTATGGCTTGTTTCACTTACTGTACCATTCTATATTCTGCAAACATACTGTATCCATTAAAAAGAAAGATTAAGAACAAAATGTATTGGGCAGGTTCTCCTAAGAAAGGAGACCATCACAGGTCTCTGGATGAACAGTTCTGGTCTTGCTTGTTTCTCTTTAGAAACTTAAGGGAATTCAGGATGGAGAAGAGTGTGCTCTGTAGTGAGCTGTGGTAGGCTGGAAGGATTCAAATTGAGGGACAGTTACATCTGAGTGTTTACAGTCGTGAATACTGGAATCAGGGCTTGGAAAGTAGCTTTCATTTGAAATCATTATTTTTAAACTTGCTTATAACTTTCCTAACAATTTTTCTTCAGGGTTGAAGCTTCCCAAAGCTGACTATATTTGGAAAGTATAATGTTACTCATGGACTATTCTCCTAATGATCTGTGGGCAAAGGTTACATAAATACGGATTAACTGCCCAAAAACTTTATTAATGCAGTTAAGGTTATTTAGTGCTCCATTGTGGACTTACAGAATATGGACAGAGGATAAACATAACCCTCTGAAAACCAAGAAATACAATTAAGGTTATGTGTCCAACACCAAATCTGACCTACCCCTAACAAATTCTGCCATTTTGTGTGTTGTCTAATCCAATTCTATACTATCATTCCCCTTTGTACACTCTGTGGCCCTCATTGCTAGGTGCCAGAGCTTGCACTGCCTTTTGAGGAGAGGTTGCAGCAGCAGTGAGAGGAGTTGGGGTCCTTCTTTTCTGGGTGCTTATACACACCATCGGAAGAGAAGATCACAATGGGTGTGTCCTACGCTGCAACAAAAGGCTGTGGCCGGCCTGGGTCAGCTTGAGCTTCGGAGCTATAAAATAGCCATGTAGATGTTTGGCCTCAGGCTGGAGCCCAGGCTCTGAGATCCCATGACGGGGGAGGATCGCTGAGCTTGGGCTTCAGCCCGTGGTCAAACATCTACTGTGAAATGACATAGCCTTAGATTATGAGCCTGAGTCAGCTGACCCAGGCTCGGAGAATCAGTGCCAGGGTGTTTTTATTGCAGTGCAAATATCCCCAATGTCTCTTTGTCTCTAACATCTAAGAATATATGAAAGGAGTTTCAGGTTTGCTCAGACAGATGCCGTTGACATTGCCGTAGGTATGTCAAGAAAATGGGGGAATATGATTGCTTATCTCAGTCTAACACTCTTGCGTATTCTCAATGCCCACTAGAACTCTATAGCTGCATTGCCATTCACCAATGCCTTTCTGCCGCACCATTGTACTGGGGAGCTGTAGCCAACTGCTGGCACATATCACAGAGCAGAACAAGACTCAGTCAGGGGCAGCCAAACATGGGGTCCTAAAGGGAGTTCTGAGGCCAGGGATGAACACTTATAAATATCTAGCAGCTCTTCAGGGGTTTGTGAGGAGTAGGTAAATGGTTGAGTGTAAGTCAGGCTTAGCTAACTACTGTTCAAGTCTAACCTAAGGTTGGCCAAAACCGAAGAGTTCTTCTTTGAGTGCTTGTTCCTGTCCATTCCAACCAGGTATGTGCGCGCCACGAGCACACCAGTCGGAAGATTTTTCCCTTAGCAGCGTCCGTAGGGTCGGCCTGGTCGCCCCCTGGAGTCGTGCCTTCATGACGCCCAATATAGCACCCTGCCAGCCCCCCCACCTCCTCAGTTCCTTCTTACTGCCAGTGACGGCTAGCTGGAACATCGCTCGCTCTCATGGCAAGCACTTTGGCAGTGTCTTCTGTAGTTTTTTGTACAAACGGTTTAAATAGTTAGTTAATTAGAAGTTCGTTAGTTACAGTTGTGGTAGTTTAGATTTGTTTGGGGGGTTTCCCACCAACAACATCTTCTTCTTCACCTCTGGGGTATGCCTGAGTTCCCAGGGTTTAAGCTCTGTGAGGACTGTGGCAAGTTTATGCCCAAGAATGACCCTCACTCTTCCTGTCTGCGGTGCCTTGGGGAGAGGCACCAGAAGGACAGGTGCAGGATCTGTAAAGGTTTCCGACCCAGAGCCCTTAACGACTGGGAGCAGAGACTTAAAATCCTGCTAATGGAGGCGGCACTACGACCACGCTCTGACCCCGGGCCCGCTGAACCCTCGCTGAGTACCTCTTCGTCAGTACGCAGTACTCTGGTGCCAACTAAGGACCCTCGGCACCACCATGGCTTGGGCCATAAGACACCATTGTCGGTGTGGCACTGCTCTCAATCCCCAGTGCTGCTAAAGAAGGAAAGGCCAGAGAGGGGTTGGTCCCTCCTGCCAAAGTCTAAAGGTTCGGTGGTGTCCACAGGTATCTCATGACAGAACACCTTGTCCCTGCAGCCCAGTCAAGTCTGAAACCCCCACGGTCCCCGGATCGCCAAGGTGACCAGCTCCCATCTACGCCGGAGGCGTTTGAGGCAGCCAAGGACCTGATTCGCCTCTCGGTGCCGACCTCCTCACAGAGGAGGGACAAGTCGCCGGTGACTGCGCAGCGCCACATCCAGTCTAGGGGCAAACCAGTGCTGATGGCACACCGATCTCCAGCCCCGGCGCACATCTCCCCACCACAGCCCATCCATGTAGGAGAGCCACACCGATCCCCGGCCTCTTGGCACCTCTCTCCAGCAGCCCTCAGCAGGTCCAGGAGCAGGAGGTCCAGATCCTGCCGGAGCCACCAGCCCTACCCGGCACCATGGCCTCGGCAGTGGCAGCCGTAGTTTCAGTGGCCCTTTTGGATACCCTGGGCATACCACCGGAGCCAGGGACAGGTCCAAGGTACCAGTTGGCGTTGGTGTCATCAGTGTCCTTTGTCCCACCGCAAGCAACGCTGGCACTGCCGACCAGAGCGCCAGCCCTGCTGTTACAAACAACAGCTCCAGCACTGACCCTCCCATCAGCGGCACCGGCAACAGCTTTGGCTCCAACTCCACCGGCGTCAACAAGGTTGGCACCGCCGCATCTAGCGGCTCCTGCACTGACTGCAGCACCGAGGCTTCAACCTCCAGCGGCCTCGACACCATATCCCACGGAATACTGCGTGCCGAGAGATCCAAAGGGCGCTGAAGGCAGTGAGCAGGGTCTGCTGCCAGGCTTCTCTTCATCCTTGCCGGATGAAGCGGTTGCGGGGGCGTCGATGGCCCCAGCTCTGGAGGATAATCGGGTTCTCTAGCAGCTTCTACTCTTTGCTGCCCAAAGCCTGGGCATTCAGGCAGAGGAGGTGGTGGAGGAATCGGACCCACTTGTGGACATCCTCGGGTCCATCGCGGGTAGCCCTACTACTGATTAAGGTAATAATTGAAATGACTAAATCCCTGTGGCAGACCCCTGCTTCTCTGGCCACTATGGCCAAAAGATACAAATGGCATTATTTTGTCCCTTCAAAGGGGTATAAACACTTATACCTGCCCACCCCCCCGACTCTTTGGTAGTTAATACAGCCAATCAGTGGGAGCGCCAGGGTTTCCAGGATCCCACCCTGAAAAATAGGGAGGCGAAGAGACTCGACCTGTTCGGCAGGAAGGTCTATTCAACAGGGGGTTTACAGCTCTGCATTGCAAACCAGCAGGCTATCGTAAGCAGATATGCGCATAATACCTGCGCTGCGATGGCCAAGTTTGCAGAGCTCCTGCTACAGGACTCTCGTACTGAGTTCTCAGCATTAGTGGAGGAGGGGAAGCCGTTCTCCCGAGCTACCCTACAGGCGGCTTTGGACGCGGCGGATGCAGCCTCACATACACTAGCCACGGGGGTTTTAATGAGGTGGGCTTCCTGGTTGCAGGTCTCTGGTCTACCCCATGAGAGCCAACAAATGATCCAGGACCTCCCCTTCTAGGGCTCGACCCTGTTTTCTGAGAATAGGATAGGAGACTTCATAGTCTGAAGGACTCTAGGGCCACCCTAAGATCTCTGGGACGCCACACACCAGCCACTCAGTGTAGATATTTCAGACCTCAGCCTCCCTCCAGATTCTGCCAAACCCAAAATCACCAGGACGCCTCTCGCAGGCGAAATAGGAGCGGTAGAAGGAGGCAGCACTCCTCCTTGGGGCAGAGTTCTGGACAGCCCAAGCATCTGGCCGGCCCCAGACCCCCCTTTTGAAGGTGCGGTCGAGGACGGCTCACCAGTTTAGAATCTGGATCCATCCCCTCTTACCTTTTCGTCCTGTCAATCCCCTTTCTACCGTGCTTGGTCCCGTATCACCTCGGACTGTAGGGTGCTCCGCACAGTAGAGAGGGGATATTTCATCCAATTCTGTGCCCTCCCACCCCCCTTCCCTGTTCCTCTTCAGGGACCCCCTCATGAGCAACTTCTAATACAGGAAGTGCAGTCCCTCTTCTTGGTAGGGGCAGTGGAAGAGGTTCCTCAGGGGCAAAGGGGCAAGGGCTTCTACTCCTGATATTTCCTAATACCAAAAGCCAAGAGTGGCCTCAAACCCTTCTGGACCTGTGGCAGCTCAATAAGTTTGTAAAGAAACTCAAGTTCCGCATGGTCTCGTTGACCTCCATTATCCCTTCATTGGATCCAGGAGACTAGTACGCTACCCTCGACTTGAAGGATGCATATTTCCACATAACAATAGTTCCTCCTCACAGACGTTATCTCAGATTTGTGGTGAACAACAGCCACTATCAGTTTACCGTCCTCCCTTTTGGCCTGTCAGCAGCACCTCAAGTTTTCACCAAATGCATGTCAATCCGCACGGCATTCCTGAGCAAGCACCAGATTCAGGTTTTTGCATACCTCGGCGACTGGCTGATCAAAGGCCACTCCAGATCCCAAGTGGAGGATCAGGTCGGCTTCATAAGAAGGACCTTCCTCAAACTAGGTCTCCTTCTCAACGAGGCCAAATCCACTCTGTCCCCGGTGCAGAGAATAGAGTTTATAGGTGCAGTACTGGACTCAACTTAAGCCCGGGTGTACCTCCTGGAAGCCAGGTTTCGGTCTCTAGGGGACATCATACAGGGCCTTGGACAGTTCCCTATGACCACAGCAAGGAACTGCCTGAAACTGCTGGGGCACATGGCTGCGTGCACCTATGTAGTCTAGCATGCCAGACTCCGACTATGCCCACTCCAGTCATGGCTTGCGTCAGTTTATCGACTGGTTCGAGACACTGGACAGCATTGTAACCCTTCCCTGCCCCGTACTAGATTCCTTTCTGTGGTGTCTCGACCCACAAGTAGTTTGTGTGGGAGTACCTTTCACCAGCCCCCAGCCATCCCTTTCATTAGTGACAGATGCCTCAGATTTGGACTGGGGGACACATTTGGGAGACCTCAGGACTCGGCCTCTGGTCTCAGGCGGACCTCGCTCAGCATATCAATGTCAAAGAGCTGAGAGCGGTGTGCCTGGCGTGCCAGGTTTTCAGAGCCCACATATCAGGCAGATGCATATCATTCCTCACGGACAACACCACAGCAATGTTTTATATCAACAAACGGGGGTGCACGCTCCTCTCCCCTGTGCTGGGAAGCCCTCATGCTGTGGGACTTCTGTGTAGAGCACTCGATACACTTGCAGGCTTCATACCTCCCTGGGGTACAGAACGAGCAGGTGGACAGCCTCAGCTGATCTTTTCACAGCCATGAGTGGTCCCTTCGGCCAGACGTAGTGAGCTTAATTTTCCATCTCTGGGGCTTTCCCCAGATAGACCTGTTCGCCATGTGCAGCAACAGGAAGTGTCAACTATTTTGCTCCTTCATGAATCACAGCCCGGGTTCCATCGTGGATGCATTTCTTCTTCCGTGGGGGGACCATCTGCTTTACACATTCCCACTAGTACTGCTGGTCCACAAGGTGCTTCTCAAGGTCCACGGGGACTGGGCTTGGGACATATTGATAGCTTCGGCATGGCCGCGCCACCACTGGTTCATGTCGCTCCTGAAAATGTCCGTGGCAACCCCGCTCACCTTACCGCTGGTCCCGGACCTGATCACGCAGGATCATGGCCATCTCTGGCACCCGAACTTAGAATTGCTCCACTTCACAGTTTGGCTGCTCCATGGCTGAAAGCTATGGAACTGTCCTGTTCTGACCAAGTCAGACAAGTTCTCCTTGGCAGTAGGAAGCCCTCTACAAGGGCAATGTACCCTGCCAAGTGGAAGAGGTTCTCTCTCTGGTCGGAGCAGCACCATCAGTCGCCAATGCTCGTCCCGATCCCATTTATCCTGGACTACCTCCTCCATCTTAAACAACAGGCTCTGTCCATGTCGTCAATAAGGGTCCACTTGGCCGCCATCTCCGCCTTCCATCCAAGCGCAGACGGCTTCTTGGTCTTCGCGAACCCTATGGTCAGCCGTTTTCTCAAAGGCCTTGACAGACTCTACCCGTAAACGCATCAGCCTGTCCTGGCCTGGGACCTTAACCTGGTCCTTGCCAGACTTACAGGCCCTCCATTTGAGTCACTGGCGATGTGCTCCCTGCTTTATCCCTCTTACAAGGTGGCGTTCCTGTTGGCGATAACCTCAGCTAGGAGAGTGTCGGAGCTCAGGGCCCTTACATCTGAGCCCCCTTACAAAGTATTTCATAAGGACAAGGTTCAGTTCAGACCTCACCCGTGTTTTCTCCCTAAGGTTGTCTCCCAGTTTCACATGAACCAGGACATCTTCCTTCAGTGTTTTATCCTAAGCCACATTCCTGCGACAGGAAGCGAAGGCTTCATTCATTGGATGTCCGCAGAGCGCTGGCCTTCTATATAGAGAGAACTAAGTCGTTTCAAAAGTCCATCCAGTTATTCCTAGTGGTGGCAGACAGGATGAAGTGCATCCCCGTCTCATCCCAACTCATCTCGTCGTGGATCACATCATGCATTCGGGAGTGTTACAGCCTGGCAAAGGTGCTGGCTCCGCCGCTCACTCCACCGGGGCTCAGGCCTCCTCAGTGCATTCCTGGCACAGGTCCCCACCCAGGAAATCTGCAGAGCGGCAACATGGTCCTCGAGACACACATTTACGAGACGCTATGCGATCACACAACAGGCCAGAGACAATGCGGCTTTTGGACGAGCCGTGCTCCAATCAGTGGATGACTTCAATCCCACCTCCTGAACTTTGGCTTGTGAGTCACCTGGTTGGAATGGTCATGAACAAGCACTCGAAGAAGAAGGTTACTCACCTTCTTGTAACTGTTGTTCTTCGAGATGTGTTTTTTCATAGATTCTAGGACTGGAAGGGACCTCGAGAGGTCATCGAGTCCAGTCCCCTGCCCTCATGGCAGGACCAAATACTGTCTAGACCATCCCTGATAGACATTTATCTAACCTCCTCTTAAATATCTCCAGAGATGGAGATTCCACAACCTCCCTAGGCAGTTTATTCCAGTGTTTAACCACCCTGACAGTTTGGAACTTTTTCCTAATGTCCAACCTAAACCTCCCTTGCTGCAGTTTAAGCCCATTGCTGCTTCTTCTATCCTTAGAGGCTAAGGTGAACAAGTTTTCTCCCTCCTCCTTATGACACCCTTTTAAATACCTGAAAACTGCTATCATGTCCCCTCTCAGTCTTCTCTTTTCCAAACTAAACAAACCCAATTCTTTCAGCCTTCCTTCATAGGTCATGTTCTCAAGACCTTTAATCATTCTTGTTGCTCTTCTCTGGACCCTCTCCAATTCCTCCACATCTTTCTTGAAATGCGGTGCCCAGAACTGGACACAATATTCCAGTTGAGGCCTAACCAGTGCAGAGTAGAGCGGAAGAATGACTTCTCGTGTCTTGCTCACAACACACCTGTTAATGCATCTATGACAATGCGGTTCTGGCGGAACCCAACTGAGAGTGCCAACGCAGGACAAATTGCTCAAACAGGGCAGTTACAGCCCAAGGCTGGGTTTTTTTCCACCTCTAAAGCAAACCAAACCAGCCAGACTAAGAGGACTTCGGTCTCACCCCACCGGCTAACCGCAAGTCTCACAAGCCATTTCCTTAGACACTCCAGTTTCCCAGTATCACCACCAGTACCACTCGTTATGGGGACAAATGGTTATGAAAACCAATACCCAAATAAAAGAAAAAAGGTTCTCCTGATCCCAAAGGACCAAGCCCCAGACCCAGGTCAATATACAAATCAGATCTTACCCACAAATCACGCTACTGCCAATCCTTTAGAATCTAAAATCTAAAGGTTTATTCATAAAAGGAAAAAGATAGAGATGAGATTTAGAATTGGTTAAATGGAATCAATTACATATAGTAATGGCAAAGTTCTTGGTTCAGGCTTGTAGCAGTGATGGAATAAACTGCAGGTTCAAATCAAGTCTCTGGAATACATCCCCCGCTGGGATGGGTCCTCAGTCCTTTGTTCAGAGCTTCAGTTTGTAGCAAAGTTCCTCCAGAGGTAAGAAGCAGGATTGAAGACAAGATGGAGATGAGGCATCAGCCTTATATAGTCTTTTCCAGGTATAAGAACACCTCTTTGTTCTTACTGTGGAAAATTACAGCAAAATGGAGTCTGGAGTCACATGGGCCAGTCCCTGCATACTTTGCTGAGTCTGAAGGCATATTTGCCTTCTCTCAATAAGTCCATTGCATAGCTGATGGTCCTTAATGGGCCCATCAAGCAGGCTAGGCAGAGCTAATCTCAGTTTGTCTGGGATGTCACTCAGCAGCATAGCATAAATTTGCCATACAGACATTATAGAGCCCATATTCATAACTTCAACTACAAAACTGATACACACATATAGACAGCATAATCATAACCAGTAAACCATAACCTTGTCTTAGACACCCCATTTGACCCCCTTTATACAAGATTTGGGTGCCACTACAGGACCTTGGTTGCAACAATGATCTATATGGTCCCAGTTTATGTCAATAACGTCACAGCATCCCAGAATCATGTTTGCTTTTTTTGCAACAGCTTCACACTGTTGACTCATACTTAGCTTGTGGTCAACTATAATCCCTAGATCCCTTTCTGCCGTACTCCTTCCTAGACAGTCTCTTCCCATTCTGTATGTGTGAAACTGATTTTTTCTTCCTAAGTGGAGCACTTTGTATTTGTCTTTGTTAAACTTCATCCTGTTTACCTCAGACCATTTCTCCAATTTGTCCAGATTATTTTGAATTATGACCCTGTCCTCCAAAGCAGTTGCAATCCCTCCCAGTTTGGTATCATCCGCAAACTTAGTAAGCGTACTTTCTATGCCAATATCTAAGTCGTTAATGAAGATATTGAACAGAGCCGGTCCCAAAACAGACCCCTGCGGAACCCCACTTGTTATGCCTTTCCAGCAGGATTGGGAACCATTAATAACAACTCTCTGAGTACGGTTATCCAGCCAGTTATGCACCCACCTTATAGTAGCCCCATCTAAATTATATTTGCCTAGTTTATCGATAAGAATATCATGCAAGACCATATCAAATGCCTTACTAAAGTCTAGGTATACCACATCCACAGCTTCTCCCTTATCCACAAGGCTCGTTATCCTATCAAAGAAAGCTATCAGACTGGTTTGACATGATTTGTTCTTTACAAATCCATGCTGGCTATTCCCTGTCACCTTACCACCTTCCAAGTGTTTGCAGATGATTTCCTTAATTACTTGCTCCATTATCTTCCCTGGCACAGAAGTTAAACTAAAACAACAAGGAGTCTGGTGGCACCTTAAAGACTAACAGATTTATTTGGGCATAAGCTTTCGTGGTAAAAACCTCACTTCTTCAGATGCATCTTCATCTGAAGAAGTGAGGTTTTTACCCACGAAAGCTTATGCCCAAATAAATCTGTTAGTTTTTAAGGTGCCACCAGACTCCTCCTTGTTTTTGTAGATACAGACCAACACGGCTACCCCCTGATACTTGACACCATGCAAGAAGTTAAACTAACTGGTCTGTAGTTTCCTGGGTTGTTTTTATCTCCCTTTTTGTAGATGGGCACTATATTTGCCCTTTTCCAGTCTTCTGGAATCTCTCCCGTCTCCCATGATTTTCCAAAGATAATAGCTTGAGGCGTGTGGGAGACGGGAGAGATTCCAGAAGACTGGAAAAGGGCAAATATAGTGCCCATCTATAAAAAGGGAAATAAAACAACCCAGGAAACTGTTGTTCATGTCCATTCCAATACCCACCATCCTACCCCTCTGTCGGAGTAGCCGGCAAGAAGGAACTGAGAGGGTGGAGGGTCGGCAGGGACCTATATTGTGTGCCATGAAGGCGCGACTCCAGGGTGCGCCCAGGCCGACCCTATGGACGCTGCCAAGGGAAAAATCTTCCGGCTGGTGTGCACGCGACGGACACACACCTGGTTAGAATGGACATACACAACACATCTCGAAGACCAACCGTTATGAGAAGGCGAGTAACCGTTTTTTTCTTTGCCCCTCATTCCCCACTCTTGTGCATTTTCCCCACTCTCTTCTACATGTTTGGGAATAGCACAGTCGTGTGATCTCTGACTGATGGGTTGGGGCATTGCTTGGAGAGGGCAGAATAGGAGAGTACCGTAACTCTCTATTGCCTGGTTTTCAGAGCTTTCAAGTTTAACCAGCCTCATATTCTGCAAGGCGCAAGGCAGTGGTAGGCTTCATTAACTCTGTATTAACACTGTTTTTTGGCAGTGAATTTCCCTTGTCTTTTTGAGGAACCGGAAAAACTTGAAAAACTTTGAAAAACTTCAAAAACAGACTCCAAGGAGAGACTGCTGAGCTAGAATTGATTATGCAAACTAGACACAATCAACTCCGGTTTGAATAAGGACTGGGAATGGCTGAGCCATTACAAACATTGATTCTATCTCCCCTTGTAAGTATTCTCACACTTCTTATCAAACTGTCTGTACTGGGCTAGCTTGATTATCACTTCAAAAGTTTTTTTTCTCTTAATTAATTGGCCTCTCAGAGTTGGTAAGACAACTCCCACCTGTTTATGCTCTTTGTATGTGTGTATATATATCTCCTCATTATATGTTCCATTCTATATGCATCCGAAGAAGTGGGCTGTAGTCCACGAAAGCTTATGCTCTAATAAATTTGTTAGTCTCTAAGGTGCCACAAGTACTCCTGTTCTTCTTTTTGCGGATACAGACTAACACGGCTGCTACTCTGAAGCTTAGTTTGCGTGTTTTGTTTGATTTGCTTAGCAAACAGAACAAAGCAGATTACTATCTCTTTAACCACTTAAAATTTGCCTTTTATAGTTAATAAAATCTGTTTTGTTTATTATTAAACCCAGTTTGTGTAATTTCTAACGGGGGGGGGGGGGGGCAAGAAGTCATGCATATTGCTCTTCACATTGAGAAAGGGGGCGAATTTATGAGTTTATGTTGTACAGATTTCTCTATAGCGCAAGACAGTATTATTTTGGGTTTATTTCCCAAAAGGGGTGTACACATGAGTGCTGAGTGAGTCCTCTCTCTCTCTCTCTCTCTCTCTCTCTCTCTCTCTCAGAGCTGGCTTCAATCTGTGTGTGTGCGTATGTGTGTGTGTGTGCGCGCGCAATCCGAGAGGCTGGAGAGCCTAATTCAGCAAAACAAGGAGAGGGAAGCCAGGTTGGTGGAGCAGGAGAGTGTCAGTGAAACACCAGTACATCAGGTGGCATCCCGGACACGGGGGTCCAACCCTTCACCGTGGTGTTCTTATCCCCCTCCCTGCTCTTGCCATTGTGTGTCTGGTACATGTACAGACCAGAATGCCTGGTCTTCCTTCTGCAGCACATGTACTGCAGCACATGTACTCTAAGGGCAGGTGTACACTGAAAACTTATATTGGCATAGCTATGTCTTTTAGGAGTGTGAAAAATCCACACCCCTCAAAGATGTAGCTATGCTGACCTAACCCGCGGTGTAGACAGTGCTAGGGTGATGGAAGACTTCTTCCTTCTGTCGATCTAGCTACCACCTGTTGGGGTGGTGGATTAACTACAGTGACGGGAGAACCCCTCCTATCTCTGTATTGAGTGGCTATACTGAAGCACAAAAGCTGCGAAGCTGGGGCACTGTAGTGTTTCAGGTATAGACTAGCCCTCAGTCACCACATGAACGTGAGCTCAATGTGTCTCTCACAAAGGAGTTCCTGAAGAGCAATAGGTCATGAGAATGCAATTTGTAAGCAGTGGTACTAAAGCTTTTATAGTGTAATAACTTTTGTAATATTTCTCAACCAGTCCTTTTTACTGTTGAGTAGCTGGGGAGCTCGTGGTAAGTCTGTCTGTCTTTTTTTTTTTTCTGCCTCTGCACCAAAAAAATTATATGAATTGGATAATATTAAAAGTAGCTTTTTTGGTGTACGGGTTTGTGCCCTATCTCAGAATCGCCTTTCAAAATGATCTCAAATTTGCAATCTGACCTCTAAGCCAGTTCCTGTTGTATGTGAAATTTAAAGGCCTGTGTTGTGCAGGAAGTCAGATTAGATAATCTCATTGTCCTTTCTGGCTTTAAACTCTGTGAATAATTTGGCCACACATGAATGTTCTGAGAACAGGAACATTTTACTTTCCTTTTCTCATAGGTGCCATGTCTCAGAAATCGCTTGATCCAGTGACCCGAATCTGCACCACTAATACTACCCCAGACTCCACTGATCACATCACTTTTCAAGACAATCTGAATGTTCTTATGGATTTTAGAGCACTTTGAAAAATCAGCTGCTGAAAGGAAAGCTCATCACAGTCTTAACTATGGAGCTAAGGAGAGGCAATTCAGATAACAGTAGAAAAGCTTCAGAGAGCTATTTTCCAACTGTAGTGAGTGGGATACAGTGTGATGGGTTCCTTTAATAAACACGCACAAAGTGAAAATGTGCTAACACTAAAACCAGTAAAGCTCTAGAGGGGTTTCTTAGAAAATATTTAACCAGTGACTTGCTGCATACTAAGACTAACTTTAAAGGGACATTTCCTATTAAATATCTATTTAACCTTGTGAAACTGCTTTCAGAAGCTGTTTATACCCTACACCAGAAATGAATTTACCTTTAAAAGCATCTCATAGTTCTGTATCAATATTATTATAGGAGTGACTAGAGACCCCAGTCAAGTTTGTGGTCCCATAATGGTAGGCACTGTGCTAACGTATTGAGAAACAATCCTTGCTCTGAGAGTTTGTAGTCTAAACAGACAAGACAAAGGGTGGGAGGGAGGGGAAGCGGAGCGATAGGGAGATGACGTGACTTGCCCAAGGTCACACAGTCCTCCTAGATCTAGTGACCTGCTGGCCAGATCATGCTGTATTCCCAATAATCAATAATTCTACGTCTGCATACTTCAGAGAACCAACCATGTATCCGAATTGCTTTCTGGGGGCAGAGGTCTTCTACTAACCTTTGTTACAAATGCAGGATAGCAATATTTCAAAATACTGTCTACATAAGTGTTCTAAAAGTTGGTAACAATCTACATGGCTGATGGTGGTATGATGTAGAATACCACCGCTATTAGACAAGGAGTAAGAACTTTGGTAAAGGTTGCTTAAAAAACAATATAAAAAAATACCCCTAGTACTGTGTTTGGAAATTGGGATTTTTTAACCTTTGTAGTTTCCAGCTGTTTTGGCAGTAGAGCTTTTAAAAAAAAAAAAAAATTGCAAGATTTTTTTTTTTTTTTTATAATGGGAAAGAGTATTTTCATCTTCTATCCTCAGAAACATTGAACTGTGTTTATTAAAACCTTGTTAAAAAATCACTTTCAGGCACAGACTAAGCCTACAGAATTATTACGTGAAAGATGAGTGAAAATGAGGTTATAATGGAAATACTGGTGCAACCTTAACTATAGCTGTTGCTAGTGCTTCGGCTACAATTACAAGACTAATTACTATGAATTTAGTTGTCATGACCCTTCTGCCTTGTAAGGTTCTTCCCACGCAATCTCAACACTTGACATCCCAAGTGGACCATAAGCAATGAAAACAGCAATAGATTGTTTGTATGTCTAGCACTGCTATATGATCCATTACTGATAAGTGAAGTCTTATTTGGGATATTAAAAGGGCCAGTACCACTTGCAAATATGATTTATTATTACATTTTTGTTATCCTCCACATATTCTAGTTTGATATTTTTTGTAGATTTACAACAGACGATTAAATATAAAAACCTAAGTTAATAGAACATTAAGATCACCTATTTAAACACTAGTCAGATACCGAGACTGTTAAGATCATCATTGCTATGCTAACTGACTTATTTTTAAATGGACAATATACAATACAGCATGTTACATAGATGAACATTTCCCAACTTTTGAATGCTTGTTAGATTTGCATATACTGCTTTAGCTCTGTCTGCTGTGTACACATGCATTAAAGGTAGTCTCTAATCACAGGATCACATTTTGCTAATACAATGTAATAAACTTTTTATAGAACTTTAAGCACAAGCTTCTACAGTCTGTTACCATGTGTGTCAGACAAATGTCATTTATGCATGAGGTGATCCGTACAAAGTTATGTGACAAATTACTCCTGAGGGCATTCTGTGCCAAAAAATTAAAATTTCTGTGCACAATATTTTAAAATTCTGCAAGTTTTATTTGTCAATAAATAAATGCTGAGGCTCCAGCATGGCAGTGGGGAGCACTGACCACTGGTTGTACGAAGGTGGGAGATCACCCTGCAGCCTCCTCACACCGTACCCCTGGGACACGGCCTCAGTGGTGAGGCTGCATCTGACCCTGAGACAGCACAAGGCCTGGGCCTATCCCAGAAACACCCTGGGGCCCTGCCCCTCTGTGCCAGGTGCACCAAGTGTGGGGCAGGCAGGATCCAAGTGTGGAGGGGCTCAATGTGGGGGGATCCAGGTGTGGGGTGAGAGGATTCTGTGTGTGACAATCTGGGTGCAGACAGCTCAGTGGTGGGTCGAGGTATGGGGGGATCTAGATGCACAGAGGCTTGTTGGGGTGGGGGGATTCCAGATGCAGGGACAATGGGACTCTGTAGGGGTTTCCAGGTGAACGTAGTTGGGACTCAGTGGAGGGATCTGGGTGCTGGGAGAGTGGGGCTTGGTGGGTTTGGGGTCTGGGTGCAGCTAGTGGGGGGTCAGTAGCGTGGGGGTCTGGATGTGGGGGCTTAGGAAGGTGCAGGGGGTGGGGCTTGTCAGGGTGGGGGTTTGAATGCAGGGAGCTCAGTGGGGGTGGTCTGGGTGCAGGTCTGGAGACAGGGGGTTTGGGTGCAGGGGGACTCCAGATGCAGAGGTTGAGGTTCAATGGGGTTCGGGAATGGAGGGATAGGGGGGTTCTGGCTGTATGGGGTGAGGCTTGGCAGGGGTGTCTGTGTATGGGAGGTCCAGATGCACGGGGGTTGGGCGGATTGGGGAGCAGCTCCCTGCACAGTCACCTCTCCCCCTGCAGCTGAGGAGTGATGGGGGCAGGAAGCTGGGGAGGATGTTGAGCTTCCTGCAGCTGGGGGAGGTTTCTGGGGGTGGGTCTGACACCGCCCCAGCCACTCCTTGCAGGGGAAGAGGAAGTCTTGTCCTCTCCTGCCTCCAGCCCAGCCGGGACTAGCAGCTGATCCTGGCTCAGGGTAGGAGCCACTGGCTGGGGTGTCCCCAGCCCTGCAAGTGATTTATCTCTCTGCCAGCTGCTCCGGGTTCCTGAAACGATGCACCTGCGCAGCTAGGGAGTGGTGCGTAACTGCACTTGCAGCTTCCCTTTGCTTCCCTGTCAGAAAGTCATTTTCCTGTGGGGAAGCAAAGAAATCTGTGGGGGACATGAATTCTGTGCCCATGCAGTGGTGCAGAATTCCCCCAGGAGTAACAAATATATACCATATGTGTTGTAGTATTTGAGAAATAATATGTTTTCATGCAATTAAAGACTCTATATTAAAAGATACACAGAAAGAGGCAGAGGTAAGTTGATGTTTCCTAACTTGACTGCTTAACTCCTAATTTTTCAAAATAGTTTTGTGCAACATCCTTGTTATAAAAAATAGAAAAAATATTGTCTTGCTCCTTGATTAACTAAACTCCTCTACAGTATATGCCACACATATCACATGGCATTGCTTCATAGGAATGCTTTGAAATCTTTGGATGGAAGGTGCTAGAGAAACCTAAGCTGCTGCTATTTGTATTTATTTGCCACTCCTCTTGTCTTCTCATACAGCCCTATGGAGGCAAAAATTTCCTGTTAGCACTTAACAAAAAGCATTGCTTGTGAGGGTTGCATCACAGCTCTGAGTGGGGATGATGGCTTACCAACACATCTTCTATGAGAGGAACAACAAGAAGCAATGGTAGTAAGGTTGCATAAATCCAGGCTACCTGAGGAGATCATGCACCAGTCAGATATCAATGCTTGCAGTGAATATAACTGGTAATAAGGAACCTGACGTTGATAGAAATTTCAGTTTCAATAACTTTAAGAGTCACTTTCATTGACTATGAGTTTGAAACCTGTCTAGAAGGCTAAAAAGTCCAGCCTCTGATGGATTAATTACTGTTCTTTTGTATAGTGTTTTCAAGTATAGTTCGTTTTTTTATGTAGTACCACTTTAGTTGTTCTTGTACCTTTTCAAGGAGGGAGTTTCCCCCATAGCTACCTTTCTTCACCCTTTGTTCCCCCCAAGGGGCTTAACTAATCTCTGTTAAAGTTTTCTTAAAAGATTCATTAGAAAAAATGTTTGAAATTTGTTCAAGTATGTGATACAACTGAGTGGAACCTGGGACAGTTTGAGGCTTGCATTTAATGTTAAATCTTTCAGTAGCTTGGCTAACAGAGCTAGACAAAAACAATATGAATCTTTGCTTAGCTGTCAACTTTGTTGCTTGTGATGTGAAATCAATGGCTACACTGGGAGTGGGATGTGAAGAGCTGTTTATATTTGTGAGAAAAGTGTTAGCAGTTTTGTGATGTTTGCTGACAGCCATGTACCTCCTTAGGAACTCTAGATTCTGCCTTTTATGATATCCCTGAAAAGTATTACTACTTTTAGTACTGAGCTGTTTTCTTTCCTTCCTGTTTCAGTCTCTTATCTTTATATAAACAATGATTTTGAAAATGACACGTGTTTTGTAAAACACATACAACACTACTTGCATTTCTGTTTGAGGACTTTTATTTTCCCTCTTTGGCTTAGGGACTTTGTCCTCTGTCTGGCTATTTTTTTGTTCAGAGATTTTTATGTTTATGAAGCCAGTGTAAGACTGCTGGGCCTATAGGGCTGGAAAAAATCCTACTTAGATTCTGGAGTTTGAAAAGTACAAAGTGGCTTAGTGAGAAAAGTGTTAGCAGTTTTGTGATGTTTTGCTGATGGAATCTCCATCTCTGGAGATATTTAAGAGTAGGTTAGATAAATGTCTATCCGGGATGGTCTAGACAGTATTTGGTCCTGCCATGCGGGCAGGGGACTGGACTGGATGACCTCTCAAGGTCCCTTCCAGTCCTAGAATCTATGAATCTATGAAAAGAAGAACAGGAGTACTTGTGGCACCTTAGAGACTAACAAATTTATTAGAGCATAAGCTTTCGTGGACTACAGCCCACTTCTTCGGATGCATAAGTGGGCTGTAGTCCACAAAAGCTTATGCTCTAATAAATTTGTTAGTCTCTAAGGTGCCACAAGTACTCCTGTTCTTCTTTTTGCGGATACAGACTAACACGGCTGTTACTCTGAAACTTGAATCTATGAAGTGTTTGCTATGATTGCAACATACCACTTGAGGGCAATAGATCTTTTTTTCTGCTCCTGTGCTTGATCCTACTTGAGTATCATTATTCTTTCATTCATCCAGTGGCAGTGCAACATTAAATGGGATTGTTAGACACTTTCTGTCGCATATTGATCAAATCTCTGCCATTTTACATATAAAAGAGCATAGCATACATCTCTTTCATTACTGTTCCGAAGCGATGAATCCTTAACAAGCATGTCTGGGTAAATTTAAAATATACATATTTTTGCCAAAATGCTACTAACGTTATTTACGTTCTCGGCAGATCATTTCCTGTCATTCCTAAGAGAACCACATTTTATCATGTTATTTTTCCTCAATGATTCATTTAGTTCCGGGGTAGGCAACCTATGGCACGTGTGCTGAAGGCGGCACATGAGTTGATTTTCAGTGGCACTCACACTGCCTGGGTCCTGGCCACCGGTCCGGGGGGTTCTGCATTTTAATTTAATTTTAAATGAAGCTTCTTAAACATTTTAAAAACCTTATTTACTTTACATACAACAATAGTTTAGTTATATATTATAGACTTATAGAAAGAGACCTTCTAAAAACGTTAAAATGTATGACTGGCACGCAAAACCTTAAATTAGAGTGAATAAATGAAAACTCGGCCCAGCACTTCCGAAAGGTTGCCAACCCCTGATTTAGTATGATTAATGCTAAGATGTTGTCATGGATATTTTTAGTAAAAGTCACAGTCAGGCAATAAAGAAAAATTCACAAAAACTGTGACCTTTCCTTGACTTTTATTAAAATATCGATGATAAAATGGGGAGGGGCTGGGCAGCTGCGGGGTGGCAGGGAGCTCCAGGGCCCCAACAACCCATGGGGGCTCAGAGCTGCGGGGGTTCTCCCTGCCCTGCCGCAGCCTCTGGGGAGTTGCGGGGTATCCCCGCTGCCCATGACGGTTCGGAGCTTGGGGGCCCGCTGCCTTAGGCGGTGGGGGTACCTCACAGCTCACTGCTGGTGCAGGAGGCAGTGGGACCCTGCACCTCCTAGCTGCTGGGGCTGAAGTCACAGAGGTCTTTGGAAGTTATGGATTCTGTGACTTCCGTGACCTCCATGACAAAATCATGTCAGTGACTTGTGACAAGGTTGGTCTCCTTGCAGAGGGTTGAATTTACCAGTGTGTGGAGGACCAGTACAAAACCTATACAATGTTTAAATTCTACAGGATCCTGGTCTCGATCAGTGCATGGGATAGATGGGGTTTAGTGAATGAGGCAGCTGTTCAGTACTTTGCTATATCTTCATAATTCAGTACGTGTCCCCCTGCCTCAGTTACTGCACAGCATGCAAAGCTTGCATTGAATTAGGAATTTTTTTTTATTTCCTCCTAGGCTTTTTAATTGCATTCATTACTCTAGTATTTGACAGTCCCAGAAACATTAATGAAATTTCTTCCTAATATCCTAGTGAGGTTGAAAAATATCATAGAAGATTAGGGTTGGAAGAGACTTTAGGAGGTCACCTAGTCCAACCCCCTGCTCAAAGCAGGACCAATCCCCAACTAAATCATCCCAGCCAGGGCTTTGTCAAGCCAGGCCCTAAAAATCTCTTAAGGATGGAGATTCCACCCTTCCCTAGGTAACCCATTGCAGTGCTTCACCACCCTCCTAGTGAAATAGACCTAGACCTCCCCCACTGCAACTTGAGACCATTGCTCCTTGTTCTGTCATCTGCTACCACTGAGAACAGTCTAAATCCATCCTCTTTGGATCCCCCTTTCAGGTAGCTGGAAGCAGCTATCTAATCCCGCCTCACTCTTCTCGTCTGCAGACTAAATAATCCCAGTTCCCTCAGCCTCTCCTCATAAGTCATGTGTCCCAGCCCCCTAATCATTTTTACTGCCCTCCGCTGGACTTGCTCCAATTTGTCCACATCCTTTCTATATTGGGGGGCCCAAAACTGAATGCAGTACTCCAGATGTGGCCTCACCAGTGCCGAATAGAGGGGAATAATCACGTCCCTCAATCTGCTGGCAATGCTCTTACTAATACAGCCCAATATGCCGTTAGCTTTCTTGGCAACAAGGGCACACTGTTGGCTCATATCCAGATTTTCGCCAATGTAATCCCTGGGTTTACTCTGGTTTACAGAGAGAGCTGTTGGCACAGAAGGTTTAAGGCCAAAATTTGCAAAATGATCTGCTAATTTTGGTTGACTTAATGATCAGGTGCCCAACTTGAGATGTCTGGGGTCTGATTTTTTTTCAAAGCTGCTGAGCAGTCACCGATCCCATTGGCTTTGATTGGTGTGGTTGGTGCACTCAGCACTTCTGAAGAGCACATCCTGCATGTCTGTAGTTAGGAACCGAGAAAACGAGGACTGCCTAGCTAGTGGCCACCTCTGAAAAGATTTCGGTCGAAGTGACTTGCCCAGCATCCTATTACACAGTCCATTCCAAGCTCTGGATGTCATTGACACTTTCTAAATTATACAAAGTGTGAAATAAACTCAGTTATTCCTACAAACACAATACCCTGTACGCAGCAAAGACGACAATAACAAAAACCTTAAACCCTCCAAAATCAGCTCTATTTAGCTTCATAATTCTGTTTGCTCCTCATGAGTGAGGGAGAAGTGGTGGATCTTTCAGTACACCCAGACAATTAGAAACCTGGGTTCTGTTCCCTGCTCTGTCAAAAGTGAAGTGTGTGATCTGTTGTTTCATCTGTAAAATGGAGTGAGGAGAATGTTTGTCTGCTTCCTTGGGTAGAGGTGAGAGTTCTTGCTTAGGCCTGGTCCACACCTAAAATTTAGACCAACCTAGCTTCATCGTTCAGAGGTGTGCCATGATATTTTTAGTCAGGCATGCAAAATAGTGTCTTCTCTTCAGTGTGACCTCACATGGACCATACATGCAAGGTCGCACTATGCAGAGAATGTCACTTTGTTTGCATGTTCGAGGGCTGGATGGAATCATCTTGCAGGCACAGCCCGTCCTGGGGCATTGCGTAGGGCTGTGAAAAATGTTGTGACCTGTGCAACGTAGTTAGGTCGACCTAACCTCCCCTGTAGATGCAGCTAGGTCAACAGAAGAATTCTTCCATCAATTTAGCTACCGCCTCTTGGAGAGGTAGATTAACTATATCGATGGAAAACCACTTCTGTCAGTGCAGGAAGCATCTGTGCTGTGAGGCTGCAGCACTGTAGCCGTTCTGCTGTAATGTACACACACCCTTAGTAACAGAGGTGGTTGTGAAGTGTTTAGAGCTATTAACACCGCTCGGTGGAAGAGGTGAGAGTTGAGCTGGTGGTCCAAGGGATCTTTCACTGAACCAGATTTGGTCTATGTCCTGTCTGGAGCTATAGCGCTGCATGGTTATTTCAAAATGATGAAAAAGGTTCTGCAGAATCAGAGAGCATGTGCAGTGAAGTTGAAATGTTCAGAAAATTAAGGATAAGTTGTTTAGCAATTTCTACTGTGCATGTACAGAAGATGAATTTCTTCAGTTTATAATTGTGCCAAATCTGGGCATATGATCATGAGGACAGTAAAAATCAACTCCCTGACTTCAGGACTTCCCCTGCCAATTTTCAGGTTTCTGTTGCAAATCACAGTAGTGCTAGACCTGTTCAAAAATAGGCTGAAAAAATTTAACACTGGCTAACCTACCAATTTGTACTAACCTTATTCTCAAAAATAGCTGCAACATTTTTGATCAAACAGAAACACTCAGGCTGTGAAAATTTAAATTACTCTGTGTCTCCAGACCAAGGCAGAATTCATACAATGGTACTGAAAGCAACAAAAGGCCAAAGAATCATAGAATTATAAAAATGTAGGGCTGAAAGGGATCTCAGAGTCATGAAATCCAGCCCTCTGCGCTGAGGCAGGACCAAGTAATTCTAGACCATCCCTGACAGGTGTTTGTCCAACCTGTTCTTAAAACATCCAATGATGGGTATAAAACAACTTCCCTTGGAAGCCTATTCCAGAGCTTAACTATCTTTCGAATTAGGAAGCTTTCCCTAATATCTAACCTAAATCTCCCTTGCTGCAGATTAGATCTATTACTCCTTGTCCTACCTTCAGTGAACATGGAGAATAATTGATCACTATCATCTTTATACCATATTTGAAGACTGTTATCAGATCCCCTCTCAGTCTTCTTTTCTGAAGAGTAACATGCCCAGTTTTTTAACCTTTCCTCATAGATCAGGTTTTCTAAACCTTTTATCACTTTTGTTGCTCTCTTCGGGACTCTCTCCAGTTTGTCTCCATCTTTCCTAAAGTGTGGTGCCCAGAACTGGACACTTTATTTCAGCAGAGGCCACACCGGTGCTGAGTAGAATGGGACAGTTACCTCCTATGTCTTACATACACTTGTGTTAATATACTCCAGAATGGTGATAGCTTTTTTCGCAGCTGCATCTCTTTGTTGACTCTCATTCAGGGTGTGGTCCCCAGATCCTTTTCAGCAGTACTCCCACCTCGCCAGTTAGTCCCCATTGCGCAGTTGTACATTTGAAGTTGCCTTCATAAGTGTAGTACTTTGTACTTGTCTTGTTGAATTCAGACCAATTCTTCAGTTTTGTCAAGGTAATTTTTAACTCTAATCCTGTCATCCAAAGAACTTGCAGTCCCTCCAATCCTGGTCTCATCAGTAAACTTTATAGCATACTATCCACTCCCTAATCCAAGTTATTAATTAAAATATTGAATAGTAGCAGACCCAGGACTGACCCTTGTGGGACCCTCCCTGTTTGACAGTGAACGATTGATAACTGCTCTTTTTAAAGACGTTGAACTATAGTGCCAACCTCTATGTTAATGTATCATTGTAAAAACACCACCTGACTGCTAACTTCCTAGCCATTTTTTAAGAGAGGCAAGGGTGACTGGGTTGGGGAGGGGGCTGGGAGAGGAGGAAAGTCTATTACAAAATGCTTAGATGAACATCTGATGAATATAAATCAGCACAGATACTTCAAACTTTTAAGGTTCTTTGGAAAACTTTAAAATAATAAAGAGCACTGGGGAATGTATTTTAGACTTTTCAGAAGCTTTTGTAAAAGGACTAGATGAAACTAAAAGGCCACAGATATAAAACTGATAAGAGGAAATACTAGTTCATATAATGCACAATTAGCCTGTGGAATTCTCTGCCAAAATAGATGATTGAGTTCAAGAGTTTAGCAAGTTTCAAAAAAGGAGGGGACACTTTTCTATAGATAACGAGAACGTCGAATTTAAAAATGAAGAGCCTTGGAAGGGATGTAAACTTTCCTGCTTCAGGGCATAAGACAAGTTCGATCAGTGCACATGATCAATTAAATGCTGCTGCTGCTAATGAACCATCAGGTGCCACGTATTGAGCCAAGGGGGGTGAGGTAATATCTTTTATTGGACCAACTTCGGCAATGAATTTAGCAGTGAGAATCTGAGTTCGTTTCCCAGACCTGAGGAAGAGCTCTTTGTACGCTCAAAATCATGTCTCTCACAACAGAAGTTGGTCCAATAAAAGACATTACCTCACCCACCTTCTCTCTCTAATATCCTGGGACTGACACAGTTACAATGACACTGCATGCTTTTTGAGACAGTCAGTCCTCCTTCACATGAATTTGTGCCCTAATCTTGCAACACAGTCTGTTAATGTTTGGCATAGGATGTCATTATGGCAGAATGGAGGATATGTCTGTGTCAATTTACATTCGGTTTGCTGTTTTGTGGACACCATGTTATATTTTCAACCTACTTTTTCAGTGTAGTCTTATTTGTGGCTTTGAGCATTCGTTCTGTAGCATTTGTGGTTCTGAGCATTGGTCTAGCGGGTAAGATGCTGGACTGGGTAGTAGGTGACCTGGGTTCTATTCCTGACTCTGCCACAGATGTGTTGGGTGATTTTGGGCATGTCACCTCCCCTTTGAGTTAGTTGGTGTTGGTCCTGCTTTGAGCAGGGGGTTGGACTAGATGACCGCCTGAGGTCCCTTCCAACCCTGATAATCTATGATTCTATGAAGAGCTTGATACCAAATGCAAAGACTCTCAGCTGGCCTACATTGGGAACCTACATTGGCATAGCTGTGTCTCTGCCATTTCATCACCAGAAACGGAAGAACACATCGGAGAGAGTGCAGGCAGGAGGGACCTTGCCTCCCCTAAGGATGGTGACCAAATCCAAGGACTCACAGCAGTGGTGAAGATACTGGTGTGTGTGTGTGTGTGTGTGTGTGTGTGTGTGCGCGCCCATTGAGGAGGTAGTTGTTTTCCATAGATCTGCAAGGGCAAGTCTACACTACAAAATTAAGTTGACCTAAATTACGTCGACGTATAGCCTCTGCAGTAATTAAATTGCTTGTGCGTGTCCATGCTAAACTCCTCGTGTGGGCAGTGCACGGCCTCACCACGAGCGCTTGCACCAATTGAGCGGTCAGTGTGGGGCATGTATGGGACGGCTTCTGAAAGGCAGCCACAGTCGATGTAAGCAACGCAGTGTCTATGCCGACGCTGCGTCGACCAAACTACATCGACCTCTTGTGGAGGTGGAGCTATTAAGTCAGTTTAGTGGGCGAGATACATCATGGGAGCTACATTTTAGTGTAGACACTTGCAAAGTTAGACCTGGTCTATACTACAGAGTTAGGTCAACGTAAGGCAGCTTATGTCATGGATATAAACTGGCCGTGGGGAAGTTCAGGCTTGAAATTAGACGAAGGTTTCTGACCGTCAGAGGGGTGAAATATTGGAACGGCCTTCCGAGGGAAACGGTGGGGGTGACGGACCTGTCTGGTTTTAAGATTAAGTTAGATAAGTTTATGGAGGGAATGGTTTAATGGTAAAACATAGTAGCCAAGTTTCAGAGTAACAGCCGTGTTAGTCTGTATCCGCAAAAAGAACAGGAGTACTTGTGGCACCTTAGAGACTAACAAATTTATTAGAGCATAAGCTTTCGTGGACTACAGCCCACTTTATGCATCCGAAGAAGTGGGCTGTAGTCCACAAAGCTTTTGCTCTAATTTAATAGTAGCCAAGGAATACCAAGCAATGGTAGGTAAATAGTATAATGGCTAACAGGGGTCAGGCTAGAGACTCTTGCCTACATGCTCGGGGTCTTACTGATCGCCATATTTGGGGTCGGGAAGGAATTTTCCTCCAGGGTAGATTGGCTGAGCCTCTGGAGGTTTTTCGCCTTCCTCCGCAGCATGGGGCAGGGATCACTAGCAGGAGGGTCTCTGCCAATTGAAGTCACTAAAACACAGGATTGGGGACTTCAACAGCAGAGTCCAGGGAAGGGGTAGGGACGGTTTTGTGGCCTGCAGCATGCAGGGGGTCAGACCAGATGATCATAATGGTCCCTTCTGACCTTAAAGTCTATGAGTCTATGAACTCTTGTGCTCTTTCTTTAAAAGAGTGTGAGTGTGTGTGTGTGTGGTGTGTGTAAGTAATTCCTTTGCTAAGCCTGTGTTTCTTGCTTTACTGCCATGTCCCTAATGGGGTTACTTAGCAAACCAGAGCTTCCCCAGGCTAATTGTGAGGGAATGAGTCTAAGCAACAGGGGGTTCAGGAGTGCAGTGGCACTGGTTCCGTGGGCTAGGTGGCTGGATACAGGGTCCCACACATGGGATCTGCATCTGGGAGAGTGTTCATGAGAGACCCAGAGCTAGAAACCATGACCAGACACTGCCCATGCTTGGGAACTTAAAAGCAATGGGGTTCAGTAGTTGAATTACATAACACAAGGCTGGTGTCTATCCAGAGAGTGGGCTGGACCCAATTGTGACAGTTGTATTCAGAGAAACTGAATGTGGCATGATGCCAAAGACCATATCTTTATGTATTTTCACTAGTCACAAGGCTTTCAATGGGCCTGTCTTCTCCCGTCCCCTGGATCTCCCTAGATATCTCTGCACTGTCATAGCTCTGGTTATTCAGCTGGATGTGAAGGCAGTCCTTTTACTCTAATCAGTCTTACTTTGATCTCTAGACTAAGGGGCTAGTGGTCTAATCGGTGGTTCTTTCTACAATCCTCTGTTCTTTGGGGCTGGTCTTCTGTTCTTATATCACTAACGTTTTCCTCAGAATAATCTGTTCTAGTCGTATGCATTTGTCTGTTGCCATGAAGAAGGCAAGCTTCCCTAGACAGCAGGAGTCTTGCAATTCTTCATGCAGTAAATTTTGTTTGGTAACTTACAGAAGAGCCTTAACCATGAATTGACACTCCTCCCCGGAACTCCTTTATTTAGGTATTCAGCTGTGATTTATAGCCTACTGAGGTATCAAGTGGATCGGGCAGGACTTTGTGCGTCCCTGGGACTGAAGTACCATACTACCTCCATTACCTCTTAAATCACCCCCATACTCTGTGCTTGCTGGAATCTAGCTTTTTTCTGCAAATTTCAAAATTTCACTGATGTCATTGTAGGTAAAACTAAATTGACATGTTGCAGGATGTAGGGGACTCCAAATTAACCAAGACTCTGTTATCTTGAAGTTCCATTACCAGATAGAGGAGAGAGATGATGTGGAGAAAGGAGCAGAGTGGGTCTTGCAGGACTTGTAGACCCTGAACCTCTGAGCCATGATTCTCTAGGGAGCTCAAACTAGTGGAACTGTTTGGAAGAAGAGAGCTATTGCATTCTCCTATGCAATCAGATGGCCAGAACCATGCAGGGATGGTGGATGGGAGGGAGAGAATGCAAATGGCAATTGTGTCATTTGAGATACATTTCACTAATCCTTATTAGGTACTTTCATTTGTGCGCCAATGGGAACACTGGATTGGCATGGGAACCGTTTATTGCATTTGAACATATTCCACTATTGCCACCAGCTGTTAGTGTTGGGCACGTCTGGGTTGTGAGTGCATGTATGGAGGCAGCGGGAATGTTGGACAGAGATCAACTCTTCACCGGAGTTACTGTAAAATTATATTTGCAAGCTATTTCCCGAGCAAGAGGCTGTTAATAGTGCATTCCTCTCCAATACAAGAAGTGCAGTGACCTTGTTGAAGATATTTTCCCTTGTGAACATGTACCCAAAGATCATTTCTGCTTTTTCTCAGCCGAGGGAGGATAGGTTGGGTCCCCCTTCCCCCCCCCAGTAGTTGAGCACCCACAACTTCAGTGAACTTACATGAAAGCTGTGGGTGCTCAGCACCTCTGAAAATCAGGCCGTACTTTGAAATTAAAAAGTCTTAAGATGTGGTGGGAGGTGGGTCTGCACCCACAGTACATCAAGTTCTATATTTATTTGTCCTGAGTGCCAATCCATGGTAGCTGACGAGCTACTTTCAAAAGCAGAGAAACTTTACATTCACTGCATTGCCAGTTTACACACATTCTGTCCCTTTGCTGAATCTCTTCATTTACCGTACATCTATCCTATCTTCTTTGTCCCATATAGTGTGCCATGGAGAGGGTCATGGCAGGGTGACAGTTCCACATAATATTGAATCTTGTTGGACCTTGAAGTCCCATCATCTTGCATTTCTGAACTTTTTCCAGAGAGCTAGTGTGGCAGTCTCACAACTTTCTAATGAGTACTTTGAGGCATTGTGTATATTCATTTTTTTTATTAAGTCCCTTTAGATAGTCTTTTAAAATGTTTGTGTGTTTGTAAATATATGTAATACAAATGAGTTTTTCTGTTCCCCTGATGGCTATAAAGGTCTTTTCAGCAGCGGAACAAGAAACTGACTAAGGTCCTGATCCTGTACTTGAATCCATTCAGCCAAAAGGGTTCACTTGTGTGGATCCAGTTGCAGGATCGGATTCTGACCTAATATCCAGGAAAATGAAGCAGAATGCAGGCAAATGCACAAATAACAAATTGAGAATATTTTGTTACTAACTTTTTTCAGTGTTGGTAATCTTGGTTTTTGCATAATGTGCATCTGAGGATTTACCTCCTCGAGAGTGTCTTTTTTCCAGCCCTCATGAAGATTTAGCTGGGACACTGCACATAGAAAGGAGAGCAAGACCTTGGGGAAGTAAATAGCTTTGTGTCTTAAGACAGGCTAGTGGATCTGAGAGAGACCAATGTGGAGTGCCTTGACTTTGAGAGAGACTAGATGGATTGTGAGGAAACCCAAATATCCATGGCTTCCAAATAGATACCTTTGTGAATTTCCTTTGAGTGTCTGACTAGTCTCACTTGCAACGTTAGAGGGCACTGTTGCTACAAGCTGCTACTGATGGAGAAATGAGCAGTGTGGATTTTTGTAGTCCTGTCTCTCTGTTGGTCTGTGGAGCTATGTAATTGACTGTTACAAGTTTTGCTTTCAAGGGTCACCCTCCATGCTTCTGTCCTGTCCTCCGGTTTTGCTATGTGGTTGTGCAGTTTCATGTCCAGCATTTAAGTAGACAGGGTATGGCTGAATTGTTCCAGATGCTCACTGGTTCTTCCAGATCTCTCACTGGGCTGTCTAATATGTCCTGCAGCCTTTTTGCATGTTAGCAGGCTTTTGGAACTTGAGTGATGTCAGAGTTGCCTAGTTATCTTTTGCATTCTCTGTCTTGCAACTGATAGAGCCAGATCTAAGTGTTGTTTCCAGTCTGTTTAAATCAGGCACCTTTAAAGTTCAAGGATGCATTAACATAGGAGTACATACATACTGTTACAAGTTATCAGAAAGTGTTGACTTGTCCACCAGCAAAGCCCATCAGTAGGAAGGAGCGGCAAAATTGATGTCCAGTAGGGAGGGGGAGAGAGAGGAGATTTTTTTTCTCCTTTCCTCCCCCTCGCTTACCTTCTGTTGCTCCAGCACATAACATATCCCCAGCCAGAGCATCAGTGAAACCTATGCAATTCTATAAGCTTCCTTTGTTTAGTGTGCTATTTCCTTTGAGCAGGGCAGCAGCAAAGTGAAATTTACCATAAGAAGGTCTGTTTCACTTTTATGCCTCCTGGAGCTCTCTTTGCTTAAAGCCAGGGCCGGCTCCAGGGTTTTTGCCACCCCAAGCGGTGGGGGCGGGGGAAAGCCGCAATCGCGATCGGCGGCAGCTCCACCGCGCCGCTTTCTTCTTCGGCGGCAGGTCCTTCCTCCAAGAAGGAGCGAGGGACCCACCCCGGAAGAGCCCGACATGCCGCCCCTTCCCCTTGGCCGCCCCAAGCACCTGCTTGCTGGGCTGGTGCCTGGAGCCGGCCCTGCTTAAAGCTTCCCAACATGGGGCTTTTTCTAGCATAATTCTGCTGGTATAATATAACTCCTTATGTGGCTACTCTTATTCTGGAATAGGTGTGTCTACATGAGGAGTTACACTGGTATAACTATGAGGTAAAATTCCCCATATAGATAAGCCCTTAGGAAATTTGCCCAGGGACCACTGGCAGTAAGAGAGTAAGCTGGTGTTGGGTTTTTTTTCATGTACTCTTTGAGCTTTCAGGGGAGAAAGTCCAAATCTGATAGGGAAAGTCAGGTCTGCATCTTCTTTTACTGGGAAAGTGAAATTTGAACCAAAATTTCAGTGTTCTGAAAATGCTTTTACTCCATGGCTAGTTTGGAAGATCTCACCTTGTGCTGTAAAAATTGTTTAAAATTATGTCTGTTCCAAAAAGAGGTGGTACAAGATGGTTATGGAAGACCCTCTTCTGGGTAAGGGGGTCTATTCCTTCTATGAGATCTCTCTTCATCCTGTGTTCATGTCAGTACTCTAATGGTAACATCACATTTTTCATTTTGTAAACTTTCTCTGGAAGCATATGCTGTGGGTAATGCAACCACTGATGACTGATCAGACACCCCAGGAAACAGTCGTCCCCAGGCCCAGCCAGGACTCCTCTCCTGGATTTCCACTGTGCTCTCCTATCCTTTTGAACCTCCAGCCTATGGCACAATGTACTAGAAAGATCTCAGATGAGATAACCCTACCCAGATGCCAGTGGTATCATTTTCCTGTATTTAGTTAGTATCTGGGACCAGATCCTCTAGGGTAGGATCACACATCTTCCCAGAGCTGGCACACGTACTTGGGGTGTTCCTCTCTAACCACTAAAGCCCTTGGCCTCATGGGCCAGGTGCAATAGCTATTAGTGGCGGATAAGCATGATAGAGAATCCACATAACCCTGTCCCCCTGACTATGCGTGGGGCATTAACAATTCCAAATACTCAGCCAAACGTAAAAATGAAAATCAGTGTGGTCTGACTGCGTTAACAGCACAGAGTAGCTGTCTCCATTACGTACTAGCCCCACCATCAGCAGCACTTGAGCTTCAACCCACACCCCCGATGGGTCCACTAGTTTGAGTTTAAAGCACCACTTACCTCAAGCTACAGGTTTTGTGTTTGTTCATGGGACTTGGGTTAGTGGCAACACTCGAGTTATATCTTCGCTAACAATGTTGCAACGAAGACAAGCCCAGAAACCGATTAAACCCCTCTGCAAGAGACTGCACCTTCTTTTCCCTGTTCATAACCTATGCTCATGGGTAGATCTGTTCCTAATATCTGTCAGTCTCATAAATAATATGGTTAGCGCTAGTACTGACACTATTGATCTCTCTGATCATGCAGCTGTCTTCCTGGATTTGCAATTTACCCTCATTCCTAGATTCCATGGCCAGAAGGGACCATTATGATCATCTAGTCTGACTTCCTGTATACAGGCCATAGAACTTCTCCAATTTAATTCTTAGAGCAGATCTTTTAGAAAAACATCCAATCTTGAGTTAAAAATTGCCAGTGATGGAGAATCTACCATGACCCTTGGTAAACTGTTCCAATGATTAATTATCTTCTCTGTTAAAATTTACACCTTATTTCTAGTTTGAATTTGTCTAGCTTTGACTTCCAGCCATTGGATATTGATAAATCTTTATCTGCCAGACTAAAGAGCTCATTATCATGTACATCTTCTAGACTATGACCAAGCCATACCTTAACCGTTTCTTTGTTAAACTAAACAGGTCGAGCTCCTTGAATCACAGAATCATAGAATATCAGGGTTGGAAGAGATCTCAGGAGGTCATCTAGTCCAACCCCCTGCTGAAAGCAGGACCAATCCCCGCCTAAATCATCCCAGCCAGGGCTTTGTCAAGCCTGACCTTAAAAACCTCTAAGGAAGGAGATTCCACCACCTTCTTAGGTAACGCATTCCAGTGCTTCACCATCCTCTTCGAAACCCCCTTCACGTAGTTGAAGGCTACTGTCAAATCCCGCCCCCCTTCTCTAAATAAGCCCACTTCTCTCAGTCTCTCCTCATAAGTCATGTGCCCAGCCCCCTCATCATTTTCATTGCCCTCCGTTGGGCTCTCTCCAGTTGGTCCACATCTTTTCTGTAGTGTGGGGCCCAAAACTGGACACAGTACTCCAGATGTGGCCTCACCAATGCTGAATACTCCAGATGTGGCCTCACCAGTGCTGAATAGAGGGGAATACTCACTTCCCTCGGTCTGCTGGCAATGCTCCTACTAATGCAGCCCCATATACCGTTAGCCTTCTTAGCAACAAGGGCACGCTGCTGACTCATATCCAGCTTCTCGTCCACTGTAATCCCCAGGTCCTTTTCTGCAGAACTGCTGCTTAGCCAGTCGGTCCCCAGCCTGTAGCGGTGCCTGGGATTCTTCTGTCCTAAGTGCAGGACTTTGCACTTGTCCTTGTTGAACCTCTTCAGATTTCTTTTGGCCCAATCTTCCAATTTGTCTAGGTCACTCTGGACCCTATCCCTGCTCTCCAACATATCTACCTCCCCCCAGCCTAGTGTCATCTGCGAATTTGCTGAGGGTGCAGTTCATCCCATCATCCAGATCATTAATGAAGATGTAGAAGAAACCGGTCCCAGGACTGCCTCCGGGGCACTCCACTTGATACTGGCTGCCAATTAGACATTGAGCTATTGATCACTACCCTTTGAGCCCGACAATATAGCCAGCTTTCTATCCACTTTATAGTCCATTCATCCAATCTATACTTTTTTAACTTGCTGGCAAGAATACTGTGGGAGACCGTATCAAAATCTTTGCTAAAGCCAAGGTATATAACATCCACCGCTTTCCCCATATCTACAGAGCCAGCTGAGTCTCACTATAAGGCATATTTTCTAATACTTTAATCAGTCATTCTTGTGTCTTTTTTTCTCTGAATCCTCTTCAGTTTATAAACATCCTTCTTCAATTGTGGACAACAGAACTAGAGACACTATTCCAGCAATGGTTGCAGTAGTGACAAATACAGAGGTAAAATAACCTCTTTGCTCCTATTTGAGATTCCCATGTTCATGGATTTAAGGATTGTATTATCCCTTTCTGCCACAGTGTCACACTAGGAGCTCATGTTCATCTGATTATCCACCACAACTCCCACATCTTTTTCAGTTACTGCTTCTCAAGCTAGTCCGTCATCAAGTAAGTATGGCCTATATTTAGCCATATTAAAAGGCATATTGTTTGCTTGCACCCCAGTCTACCAAGCAATCCAGATCGCTCTGTCAGTGACCTGTCCTCTTCACAGTTTATAACTTTCCCCAATGTTTGTGTCATCTGCAGACTTTATCAGTGATGGTTTTATGTTTTCTTCCAAGTTATTAATAAAAATGCTAATTAGCATAAGGCCAAGAACAGATCCCTGCATGACCCCACTAGAAATGTGCCCAGTTGGTGATGATTCTATGTTTACAATTACTTTTTGAGACCTATCAGTTATCCAGTTTTTAATCCATTTAACATGTGCCATGTTAACTTTATATTTATCTAGTTTTTTTAATCAAAAACTTGTGCGGTAGCAAGTCAAACACGTTACAGAAGTCTAAGGCCATGTCTCCACCACAGAGTTAAATCTACTTAAGTTATGTCAATGATCATAAACTGCTGTAATTACTTCACTTGTGCATGTTCATATAACGCAGCTTGTGTCGGCGGAGCGTGTCCACGGTTGGTGCTCTAATACCGACCGGGAGAGCAATGCACTGTGGGTAGCTATCCCACTGTGCAAGTCGCCACTTTCTGCCGCTAGGAGTTCTGGGAATGGATCCCAGTGCATGATTGGGGTGGGCTCATGGCGTAGGAGCTGGAGGGGGGACATGCCGCTGCTTCCGGGAGCTGCGTGAGCTAAGTGCTGCCCAGAGCCTGCACTCCTGACCCCCTCCTGCGCCCCTGACCCCCTGCCCCAGTCCTGATCCCCCTCCCGCCCTCCAACCCCCTCGGTCCCAGCCAGGATCACCCTCCTGCACCCCCAACCCCTCATCCTCAGCCCCACCCCAGAGCCCTCACCCACCCCCAACCCCCTGCCCCAGACTGGAGTCCCCTCCCACAGCCTGAACTCCCCATTTTTTGCCCTACCCCAGAGCCCGCACCCCCAGCCAGAGCCCTCACCCCCTCCTGCACCCCAACCCCCAGTTCTGTGAGCATTCATGGCCCGCCATACAATTTCCATACCCAGATGTGGCCCTCAGGCCAAAAAGTTTGCCCACTCCTGCTCTACATGGAACTGAAGCATAAATTCTTTCTGGAGACCAGTGAAGCCACAGCTCCCTCCCAGGTCACTGTGTGGGTGTCCATTGAAAGCCTTCCTGTGTGGCAGAATCATCTTATATGTATCCATGGGAGAAACCCCGGGCCCTAGTATTTGGGAAAGTGACTGCACAGCTAGACCAGGAATATGTATATTTTCTTACTCTTCCCCCTCCCCCTCCCTGTCTGCCTCCTTCTCCTCTGCTTTGCATCTTATCTGATGCGTGGTAGAGAAGTAACTGGAGAGGCAATCTGTCTGCCACGCCCTTTAGCCCATCAGTTGGAGGCATGAGATGAGCCAGGGAGCATCTCTGGACCAAAGGACACTGCTTTCAAATGATCTGACTCTGGGTGCATGGCACGCATGCGAAACCTACCGTGGATACAGATCGGGACCTGTGACACTGGGCCAGCGAGGGTTAAGCACCTAGCAGGCAAAGTGACCCAAAATTAATTTTTAAGAACATGTTAGAGAAGTATTGAAATGGTAAACAGTGCCATTTCTTGTAGATAGTTATCAAAGCCGTGTGAAGTAGACTAAATTCTTTGAAATGTAAACTTGTATTGTCAACGAATTAGAAGCAGATACTAATTGTATTTGTGTTTATCTATATCTGTTAGAAGTTTATCAATGTGATCTTTCCTGTCTGTTACTATATTATATTGATTCAGAGGTCAAAAGGAAATATTAACATGTGCATGAAACTTGTGGTGTAATAATATCATTCTCTATATTTCTCTTTGAAATTTGTAGTAAACTACTTATGAACTGCTTGGATAGTAATTACTTTGTTAATGAATGCAGCTAGTTATTGGTGTGTGCCTGGGAAATAGAGATTCATTTCAAAGCAACAATGTGTATATTACCTATTCATTCAGGGAATGCCTGCTGTGATGTCTTCTGTCAAGCAGCTATCATAGCCTGCAGGAGAACTATAAAAGAATTCTAGGGTCTGATCCTTTTTTATCTCAGCTTTGCTTAAATTTTGTCAGGGGAAGTTCAAGCTGCAAGACTGAGGTCTCCAGGTATGTCCTGGATTATCCCTCTATTTCTCATGGAAGAATTTGAACAAACTCTGCACATGGACTGCCTATTGGACTATAACTTTTAAAATTGATTCCAGAAAGACTTTTATAAATCAGCAACTTCGCCATCTGTCCAATGAAACTGACCTAAGAACTTTATTCATATCTGTATGTATAATGATCTTTTAACCACAGTAACTTTTTTCTTTTTGTTAGTAAATTTTAGATTAGTTATTAAGAATTGGCCGTAAGCATGCATATGGGTAAAATCTGAAATATTCATTGACCTGGTGGGTAATGTGTCCAATCTCCTGGGGCTGGTAGAACTTTGTAGTGAATAAGATTTTAAGTAATCCTCGCTATATTAAATTTGGCTATATGGGTGGGAGCCAAAGGTTGGCTTACTTAAAGGGAACTAGTATCAGAGGGGTAGCCGTGTTAGTCTGGATCTGTAAAAAGCGACAAGGAGTCCTGTGGCACCTTATAGATTAACAGAAGTATTGGAGCATAAGCTTTCATGGGTGAATATCCACTTCGTCAGACGCATGCTTATTCACCCACGAAAGCTTATGCTCTAATACTTCTGTTAGTCTATACGTGCCACAGGACTCCTTGTCGCTTTTTAAAGGGAACTGTATTTTTGGCTTCTTGGTAACCAGTGAGGTATTACAGAAGCTGTTTTGTGACTGGCTCAGTGAATCTAATTATAAGAATAAACCACCAGTTTTGGGAATGGTCTGTCCCATTCTTTGCAGTTTGTCCTGACTGAGCATTCTCAATGTGGTCGCTGGAGGGGCCAGGGTCACAGGACTACACATGTCAGAGTTTCTAGTTACAGGAAAGTAACCTCCTCTTCTTAAAGAAACTGTTCCACAGGCTTGAGGTCAAACAGCTCAGTGATCCAGGTTTGTAAGCAGGAATAGATGTTGGGCACTCTTCTACTTCTCTGGCTGCCCAGGGCTGTGCCTTCCAGGGCTGTGGCTGCTTTGAAGAACAATGCAAGTGTTCCTGGTTTGTGGCTGCATGATTTTAGGGCACTGTGCACAGAAGTAATAGAGGACAGGGTGACAGATTTTGCTATTAAAGCTGAAACTTTCTGTTCCACACACTCAAGAGATGCTAAGTGAAGGAATGTGTCGGTGAAGTCATGTGACCAAACAAATGGAGCAGAACCACAATTTTCATTCAACCAAACTTTTAAATTTTGTTCTTTGCCTTCCATATTATTCTGTCCACCTTTACACAGCTGTTTTTTCTTATGACGGTGTGATGCAAAAACACATGCAGGGGCATTCTAGTTGTATCACAAAATCTGGGGCCAGAACAGCAGGTGGAGTCTAGTCAAATTTCTCCTCCTCTTACCTGTGCACAGGTCTCAGGTAATCATGAACCTCTTCCTCACACCTTTCTCTGTGCACTGCTTGCATGTCAATAATGAGGGTTGTGGTGACCAAGAGGGGTGAACTCTGCAATGTTCAGAGCTTTGGCAGTGCTGCTTGTGATCAGCCAGGGAGTGATCAGACAGAATGTGACAAGACTAGCTTTTATTCACCCCCCCTACAACCTGGGGGAGCCTCAGCCTCTGCCAGCTCAGAAAACGACACTGAGTGTTGAGTTAAGTGGGTTGTGTTGGTTCATGAAACTTGCTTTAGTTAGGTGCTTAGAGTTGGTTCTAAGTCCACTTATCCTTGTTCAGATCAAATACTTCTCTGTATGTAACTTTGTGGGTGCTCTGGGCGTTTATTTTTCTCACTGGATTATTTCTTTGCCAAGCGCTAATTTAAAGGGATTCATTGTATTTTTATGTTCAGTGTAGCGAATAGAATGTTTTTTCTTTCCAAAGGCTCCAGCTATATTTGTCCAGGGACTGCAGTTTCATAATTTGCTTCTTCATTTGCTGCTGCACTTTCAATAGTTTTTACTGCCCTGCAGCTTTCTGCATATAGAGATGACCAGCAACTTAATGTACCTCAAATCTTATCTGATGAAGAAGGTTCTTTTTCTTCTGAGATCAAACCAAAAAAACCCAACAACCTAGAAATGGGAATCGCAGCACATGACTGAGCAGAGCTACCATGGGCTTTCTCTGATTTTGAATTTGACAGCTTTCAGATCCTATATCTGTTGTAAACGATGTGTGAGAAGATCAGTTTTTAACCTGCTAAGAGTTGTGCTGTTCACATTTCCTCTTAAGTGACTTTGTTCTAGAACATCTTTACTCCTGGTATATTAAAGTTGCATTTTTTTTGGAGGAACACACGTTTCACATCTCTCTGTATTTAGGGGTTAGCAATAAATCATGTTTCTTTGGTGGCTAGAGATGTGCAGTGTTTTTCTTTATTGTAGAACACAGTAAATCACAAATTTCACTGCAGTATGGAGCCAGTGAGCCTGTAGGGGATGAAAAGCCAGTAACCTCTTGAAATTCAAATGATGGTGATGCTGCCAGTGAAGGCACTACAACCATGCAAAGACAGCAATGGAAAACAGATCCACAGGCTGGGTCTGTTAAATATCAACTTTCATTCAATAAATGTCCTTTTTTGGATCTTAGTAATGAAGAAAAAAGTGGGGCATTGCCACTTTCTACAGCGGCTACCTGTAAAGTGCTCTGTGTCAGAAGAGAGTTTATCCCTCATATGCCTCTTTTCTTGTACCTTAATCCTGCCTGTCATTTTTTATGTTCGCAGTAGAACTGAGAGAGAGGGGAAGTGTCAATGTAAAGCTGTCTGTGAGCTTGCTGACAAGTCTTTTGGCAGCTGGACCAGATGACGTATGCTTTGTTTTTGGGAGGCTTTTGACCACTGGCTTCAGATCAGAAATAGTAGATCATTTTCAAAGAAACCCAAGAGCACATGTTCCATGGTGGAAGTATTTACATTTCAGGAGTACTGGTTAATCCTTTTGATGTAATAGAACTTTCTTAATGTTGGTTTTCTTGCAAATGTAGTTAAAACTGAGAGAAATGTCAGTATTTTAAGAGTTATATAGTTTACCCAAAAGGGAAAGGAAAGATGAAAGTGATTGAATCCTATGTCAATGTAAGGGCAAGGATTGGATAGTACAGATGCAGTGGACAGTAAAACAGGTTGAGGGCATGAAAATTGTGGAGTTAATCTAATTTTCATTTAATTCCATATAGATAGCATCCTTTAATTAAAAAGATGATTAATACCTAACCTCATAAAGCACTTTTGACAGTTTTGGATAAATAAGTGCAAAACATTATCACTCATATAATTCCCAGACAAAAAAAGGTATTAAAATAGAATTAAGGTTTCATAGATTCATAGATTCTAGGACTGGAAGGGACCTCGAGAGGTCATCGAGTCCAGTCCCCTGCCCGCATGGCAGGACCAAATACTGCCTAGACCATCCCTAGTAGACATTTATCTAACCTACCCTTAAATATCTCCAGAGACGGAGATTCCACAACCTCCCTAGGCAATTTGTTCCAGTGTTTAACCACCCTGACAGTTAGGAACTTTTTCCTAATGTCCAATCTAGACCTCCCTTGCTGCAGTTTAAACCCATTGTTTCTGGTTCTATCCTTAGAGGCTAAGGTGAACAAGTTCTCTCCCTCCTCCTTATGACACCCTTTTATATACCTGAAAACTGCTATCATGTCCCCTCTCAGTCTTCTCTTTTCCAAACTAAACAAACCCAATTCTTTCAGCCTTCCTTCATAGGTCATGTTCTCAAGACCTTTAATCATTCTTGTTGCTCTTCTTTGGACCCTTTCCAGTTTCTCCACATCTTTTTTAAAATGCGGCGCCCAGAACTGGACACAATACTCCAGCTGAGGCCTAACCAGAGCAGAGTAGAGCGGAAGAATGACTTCTCGTGTCTTGCTCACAACACACCTGTTAATGCATCCCAGAATCATGTTTGCTTTTTTTGAAAGTACCTGTCAGTAACTTAAGGGTAAAAAACATTGCAACAAAACATTACATTACAAACCCAGGAAATTCAGACTTGCGATTACATTTAAAAGAAATCAAACACGTTGAAGTATGGAAATACACCAGTAAGGCACCGAAACAACCTTAACTCTGTCCTATAGCAACATCATTCAATAACCATATGATTATGGCATTTTAGTGTTTGTGATCCCACATTAGTTTTAACCTGATTTTTAAAGACACATTTGAGTTTTTTCTATATATTTTTCTCCTCATGCTGACAAGTCACTAATAGACACTCTCAACCTTAATGCCCTTTTAATGTAGGTTTTTTTTGGGGGGGGGGGGGGTGTCTCGGACTTTCCTTGGCATTTTAAATAATTATTAAACGTTTCATTCATGCACCAAACAAGAAACCCATACTATATTGCTAATGATTTGAAGACCTGTATTATCACCCTTCATTTCCTTTTTAAATGTTTTATTTTTTAAGGACATATTGGAGCAGCACAATGTGCTGTCCAATTGATCTGAGTTTACAGCCAGAGTAGCAGCCCAAGTGTACTGGTAACTTTGGTGTTAAGTTGCAATTGATGTATTGGTTGAGAGGGCTATGTTACAGAGAGAAGTGCTGTGTGAAAGGAGGGATGGGGGAGCCCAGTCCTTGAGTCCAAGTGTGTCTGTATTTTAACAGTTTCCCTCTTGTCCTGCTTCAGTCCCTCTAGCAGTCCTGCCTCTCTGACCAGTGGAGCTGCAGCAGGGGTGCCATAGGAAACCTTTTAAGCACTGGTGCCTAATCACAGAATCATAGAATATCAGGGTTGGAAAGGACCTCAGGAGGTCAGATAGTCCCACCCCCTGCTCAAAGCAGGGCCAATCCCCAACTAAATCATCCCAGCCAGGGCTTTGTCAAGCCTGACTTTAAAAACCTTTAAGGATGGCGATTCCACCACCTCCCTAGGTAACCCATTCCAGTGCTTCACCACCCTCCTAGTGAAAAAGTGTTTCCTAATATCCAACCTCGACCTCCCCCACTGCAACTTGAGACCACTGCGTCTTGTTCTGTCATCTGCTACCACTGAGAACAGCCTAAACTGACATGCAGCCATGTAGTCTTTAAAGAGCAGGCTTGCAAAACAAATGGTGATTGGTTTGAGTTACCTCTGTTACTATGGCTTCTCTGAAGAGTCACCTGAGCTGTTGCCCTGATCTGCCGGCAGCCTATGTAATCATAACAATTAGATACAAGTCATTAACAACTTAGGCCTGCTCTATATTACGAAGTGAGATCCATGTAAGTCACTGTGTTGACTTATTTATGCATGTGTCTACACTCAAATTTGTCTCTGGCTAGCACAAGCCTCCCGCTACAGCGATGTATTAAAACCATGTCCCCGAATGGTGCAGATCCGTGATTGACCTATTTTGGTCAATGCAGTGTGAGTGTGGACACTGCATGACCTGTGTTGATCCTAACAGTTCTCCAGCCAGTGTCTCACAATGCCCCTGTCCAAAGTAGTCATTGTCATTTAAAACTCTATTACCCAGGAGTCAAAGACCAGAGCTCTGTCCTCCCCTTTAAAAACCCTGGGTGTTTTCCTGGTTGCCTGTTTTGGTAAGCACATCTTGCAGCTCCCTTTTGTTGTATGCATCCAACTAGCCATGGCTCCATGCACACACAGGGGTACTAAACATGCTCTTGCTGGAGCAGGCAAGAAATGTTGGATCTCCTGAGCCTGTGGGGAGAAGAGGCTGTGCAAACCCCCGCTATGGACCAGCTGTAGAAAAGAGGACGTCTCTGAGCAGATTGCATGGGGGATGCAGGCAAAGGGGTACAACAGGGATCAGCCCCAGTGCCATGTGAAAATAAAGGAACTTTACTAGGGATATCACAAGATGAGGGAGAGCAACAAGAAATCTAGTGCTGCCCATCAGACTTGCCGTTTTTACAATGAACTGCATGCCGTACTTGGCAGGGGCCCCACCAGCACCGCACAGACCACTGTGTGTACCTCCTGAGGAGCCCAAGATGGAGACTCCTGCCCTGAACAGTGAGGAGGAGGAGGGTGGAAGACGTGGTGGGTGACTCTAATGATGCCACGAGCCAGGATTCATTTGAAACTCAGCAGGAGTCTAACCAGTCCCACCAGGCAAGTGCAGCTCATGAACGGGAAGGGAGTTCTGGTAAGTGTGTGCATTTAAAGACGGCGCCTGGCCTATCCACAAGTGTACAAGACAAAGATATTGACTTTTCATTGTTTTACTGGTATACCATGAGAAAATAAAAAGTTAGAAAGGTAAATTCAGAACCAATTCCTGCACAGTACTAGGGCACTCTGATTACATGATCCACATCCATTTAATGTCCAGTGGTAGGGTGGAGGTGGAACAGAGGTAGAATCGGTATCTGCCTTTCAATTCCTTGTTGCCTTGGGGCGGGGGTGGGGAGGTGGGATTGGGGAGCACTTTGTTTATGTGAAGAAAGATGTCCCTTTTATCCCCCTGAGAGATCTCGCTTAACTTTCGTGGGGATACTCTGCAATCCCCTCCCAAAGGTTTCTAGGGTTGGCGGCCTTATTTCTTCCTCTGCAATAGGAACTTTGCCTTGCGACTTTGCAGTGCGGTTGGCTGGTACCGTTGCAGCAAACAGGCTAGTGACATGTGCCTAGGTGGCTTGGGGGAAACCAGCAGCAGCTTGGTTCTCTGTGCCTTTGTGACATTCAGGAGTAAGACATCAGCCAAAATCCCCACTGCCAGTGAAAAATAGTGCCAATGTTCACTGCCCAGCCTTCTACTCGTACCCTGGAATAGAGGCTGACATTGTATAGCTTCATCCAACAGAACTTCATCCCCCAACCCTTCCTCCCTGCCACACCCCACTCACCATGGCTGGAGCTGGAACGCAGTTCTGTACTGAGGATCCCCAAAGCTGAAGTGTCAATGGGCATTTCTTCTTCAAAGTATTGATGGGAATATGGGAAGGGAGTTGTGAAACATCTCTTTCCCTTTCCATTGTGTCTGAAAATCTAATGGTGCATCTGTTCTTAGCAGCAGCTTCTGATGTGGTGGCCTGGAGGGGAGCCCCTTCCACAGCTGCAGAATTCCTGACCTTGATGAGGAGAAGGAAGAGGACTAAGGAGGACATGTTCTGTGAAATCCCACAAGCCAGGGCTTCCCTGGACTGTGAACAGAGGGCTTGGAGGGCCAATATGACTGAGAGAGGACAGGCAAAAGGCCTGGGAGTCCCAGGAGGAAAAGGAGTGGGAAGTGCACCAGGACAGTTGGTCTTCTGAGGCAGCAAACCCAAATGCTGCAGACCCAGTTGATGTACTGGTCCACAAATCCTGGACTCATCAGCCTTTGCACTCCTGGAAAAACTCCATGGTTGCTGCTTCTTACATCTTCGAGTATGCCACTTGGTATTATGGACTGCATCCTTCTCCCTACCACTCCACACTGGGGAACAAGGAAAACTATAGCTTCACATACACTGAGGTGTGCAAACCACAGACTGGTGTCTGTGTAACCATAATGGATGATGCTGAACAACCTTTATGTTTACACAAATAGACATACATGTTTACTTCCTTTTCAATATGAATTTTAGAAGTTTCACCCTGTTAAGTTAGGGTAAAAGTTTGTATGATGTATGTGTTTATTTGCATGTTGATTTTGTGCCCTGATTTTTGTCAATTTTTGTATAATAAAGGTCCACTTTTGGAGAATCAACGTATCAAAGTATCTTTATTAGTTCAGAACAAATATTACAGAATGCATAGCTGCAGTCAAGAAATCAAACAGTACTTATAAATGTGCATCAAGCACCACAGAATGTATAGCCTCAGGAAAACACCCAGCCATATTTATATATGGACAGCAAGCACCACATAGTTCATAGTCGCAGGCACAGCAGTCAGTTATCTTACCGCAGGCAAAAAACAAAAATTACATCATTGAAATTACTAGTGAGGTCATTTGTCAAAGACTCTTCGATCTACCAAAAGGCTTCCTTTTTGTTGATGTTCTCAGTAGTATGGTAGGCTGGTCCCAAAATAGGGATGTGTGTTGCATCTGTTGCTTCACCACAGTTCAGGAACCCCATGGTCACAAATCCATCCACTATTTCTTGCACATTGCCAAGAGTCAGTCCTGTGTGGCAGGAGGCAATGGCCCTATAAACTTGCATGACAGTGGCTCCCCCTTATGGATTTTCTAACTCCAAAATGATTTCCCACTGACTGATAACAATTTGGCATTGCAAGTTTCCAGAGTGTGATTGCCACTCGATTCTCTATCAATGCTGGTCTCTTTCTGGTGTCCCTGTGCTGGAGGGCTGGGGCGAGCTTGGCATACAGATCCAGAAATGTGGCTTTTCGCACTCAACAGTTCTGCAGTCACTGCTTGTCGTCCCAAACCTGCATTGGGACCAAAAGTGACACTCTGCTGTCTGCAGCTGCTCTGTGAATGCCACAAGCAGCCTAGAATTTATTTATTCTGCTACATCCATCAACAAATTATCCTTGAAGATACCCTCATCTTCCTCATCGTGATCTCAGCTGTTGCATGCTTCCTGAAGGTCTGCAAACACAGGAGAATTGTGTGTCCTGTATTCGCAGCGTTCATGATAACAGTGCTGAACTCTGTGAGCTCCATGCTTCTGTGCAGGTTTGTGGAAATTTTTAAAAAATGGTGCAAAAATTATGGGATGTGGAATGTATTATGGTATGGAGAAAGTTGCATGCTGGGTACTTGACCCCTAGCTCACAGAAACCCCTGGGTGAATTGTTAGTATCCCAGAAAACATTGCGAAAATGTCCCACAAGACATTGCTCTGGGCGACGTGGCACACTGGGATTACCTACCTATGGTGCATTGCACTTCATATCGGCTCAACCACATGCAGCGCCAATGCAAGCAGCCAACTATGCACGCGCCAGAGCACTATACGCACTTCGGTGGCTGTACACCTATGTATTCTGTACTGACCGAAGTTTGACATGTATACATGGCCTTAGTTTAACTATGATGTAATTTCTTCAAAGACGGACTACGGACAAGGTTTCAATTAATGTTAAATCCATGGAAAGTGTCAAGAGTTTGTGGTGTTTTGTCTTTATTATTAAAGTCATTCAGGACAAAGAAAAGACTGAAAAAGATGCTGAATTTCTTAAAGGACTTGTTTTAAAATTAATTTTAACTCATAAGCTAAGTAATGGATTTACTTGTAACGTCTCAGAAAACTTATTCTCTACTTAAAAAGCAAGTGCTATAAGTTTGGGGGCGATACGCTGTATTTTTCATATGTAACAAATGGGCTGACTCTACGTCAAATACAAAATAGAACTTAACCTTAACTGTGGAGCCTTTGCCAGCTCCTCCAGAATACTGCTATTTGGTTTTCTGGAAAATGTTCTGATGTTTCTGAAGTTTTAAGATAATAACTAAGCACTTTAGGGAGATCAGGTATTTTTAGTATCTGTGTGGGACTGATCAAAAGTTTTCTTTCTGCCATTAAGGGGAAAGTCTTCTGGGATTCAAGATCGTCTCCATCCCACACTACGCTCTTGAGCTTTCTCCTCTTGACTGAGGAGTAAGTCTGTGTCTCCTCTGCCCTTTAAAATGGGGCTTCTGGAGGCCAAGCTTACCCCACCTTGAGCTTCTCCAGCACCCTGGCAATCCCCATACCTTTGGCCATACTAGCTTGTATGGGCTTCACCTTCTGGAGGGTGAGTCTTCCAGGGGAGTGGTACAGTCAAGCTCATCTTCCTCCACAATTCCTGAGATACCTGAGGACACCTATACCCTCAGTGAGACCGCCCTCTAGTTCATATGTATGCAGATGTTCCTTCTAGTAAGGGTGATGATTGGGATTCCCCACGGGATTAGAAGCAGGACCAGCTGGAGTCTCGCCTGTCATCTCTGGACAGCAGGCTGGGCTCAGATCCTACTTCCCTGCAAGATATCTGGAGCTCTTGACATTGTTTCGATGGCTCTGGATCCTAACCTGTTGTTCGTCTAGGGGAAGATCTGACCATTTGTGCTCTTCAAAGCAAGGGCTATCCGATCTTAAGAAATCAGCCAGCTTTTAACACACTTTTACTGAAACTCTGGATCTGAGAATAAGCAACAAGAAATTTTATGTTACTGACTTGCTGTGGAATTCTTGGAGGCTTTTCTGGACTGTAAGACAAAAGCATTTAGGGCCGCGCATGCTGTTGGCACTCAGTAAACAATTTTTTTCACTGTTCTTTTGGGGTGAAATTGCACTTTGTGCGTGCCCTGTCTTTCACCTCTGGTTGACTACCTGGTGCAGTAGACGCAATCAGAACCTGGTGTGTGTGTGCTCTGATGCTGTACAGCCTCACCCTGTGCTTATGTGAAAACTGGATACAAGAATGAGCCCGGTACAGGGCTCCTGTCCAAGTTGTGAAGGGCTGTACATGGGCCACTTTTGTACAGCGGTACTTAACTGGTGTCTTGCGGTTCCCTGATTCCACCTGCAGCAACTGTAGGAAGGGGACCATTTTCCCTATTTTTCAAGGACAAACACCAGACAACTGTGCCATATCATGGCATTCCTGTGCTGATACCAAGAGAAACTTGTACTTCAAATGTTGAGATTTTTTTGTTTTTTAAATGTGCCTTGCAACAAAAAGCAGAATACATCTTAGGCAATTTCTAAAGCGGGAAGTAGAAAGAGAAGCCTGTGGAAGATTCTGGGAACTACAGGGCAATGACCCGAGCTGTGTCTCGGAGGAGCTCCAAACACAGGAACGCTGATAAATGAAGTGTCACATTATGGTCTCTCACACAGCTTCGTATACCACTGAGTTGGGAAGGTTACATAACTCCATATTAATATTAGTCTTGAGATTAAATCACGTCAAACTTCCCTGTTACTGAGTGACTGTTCCGGAACTGTCAATAAAATCCTTCTGAAACCTTTGCCAGCTGGAGCATGAAAACTAAAGGCTTCCATTGTGGTTACTGCTGGATAAAAGAAATCATTTTAAAATGCTTTAAGCACGCTGAGCATGCAGCAGTGTTTGGAATATGAATATTGCACTTTGCTTTGCAAACACACTATTTGTTCATGAATGGCCTGATGGAGAGTGGCCAAACATGACATCAGTAAACATAAGGATGGGGGAGGCTTTGTAGTAGTGCAGAGAAAAAGGAGATTGATCACCTCTCCCATAATATAACAGTGAGAGAGGCTTGATTAAATTAAAAGGTAACATTCAGCATTGAGAAAAAAATACTTTTCAGCCGATAATTAACCCGTGGAACTCAGTGCTACTTGATACGATTGAGGTAAGTAATAGAATCATAGAGTCATGGAACCATAGGGTTAGAAGGGACATCAAAGGTAATCTAGTCTAACCCCCTCCCAAGATGCAGGATTTGTTGTGTCAAAAGCATCCAAGGCAGATGGATCCAGCCTCCTTTTGAAAAACCTCCAGCGAAGGAGCTTCCACAACCTCCTTAGGCAGTTTGTCTCATTGTTCTATTGTTCGTAGAGTGAGGAAGTTTGTCCTTAGATTTAATCTAAATTCGCTATGCTGTAGTTTGGACCAGTTGCCTCTTTTCCTGTCATCTGAGGCAAGAGAGAACAACTTTTCTCCATCTTTTTTATGGCAGCCTTTCACGTATTTGAAGACCACTATCAGGTCCCCTCCTAATCTCCTCTTTTGCAAACTAAATATACTCAGTTCCTTCAGCCTTTGCTCATGTAGCTTGCATTCCATTCTTTTGATCATCTTTGTCGCTCACCTCTGGAGCCTTTCCAGTTTCTCTACATCCTTTCTATACATTGGTGACCAAAATTGGACACAATAATCTGCCTGAGGCCTAACCAGTGCTGAGTAGAGCGGTACGATCACCTCCCGTGACTTGCATGCTCTATACGTCTGTTAATGTAACCTAAAATTGCATTCCCCCTCCCTCCTTTTTTTTGGCAACAACAACACATTAATGACTCATGTTGAGGTTGTGATCCACCACAACACCCAGATATTTCTTAGCAGTGCTGCTGCCAAGCCAGCTCTCCCCCAGTCTGTATTTGTGCATTAGGTTTTTCTTCCCTAAGGGTAGCATCTTACATTTGTCTTTGCTGAATTTCATTTGGTTTTCTATAGCTCAGTTCTCCAATTTATCAAGATCCTTCTGAATTTTAGCTCTATCCTCCAAAGTATTGGCAACCCGCCCCTCCCCCCAACCCAGCTTTGTGTCCTCTGCAAATTTGATCAGTAAGCTCTCTATTCCTACATCCAGGTCATTAATAAAGCTGTTAAACATCACCGCCCCAGAACAGATCCCTGTGGAACCCCACTTGAGACCTCCCTCCAATTTGACGTCATCCCATTAATAGTTACTCTTTGTTTGCAGTTGTTTAACCAGTTATGTATCCACTTAACGATAGTTCTGCTGAGCCTCCAATTCCCGAGCTTATTTATCAGAATGTCATGTGTGACTGTGTCAAAAGCCTTGCTGATGTCCAGGTATATTATGTCCACCACATTCCCCCAATCCACCAAATCAGTTACCCTATCAGAGAAGGAAATCAAACTGGTTTGGCATAATTTGTTCTTAGTAAATCCATGCTGACAGCTAGTGATTACCCCTTCATCCTCCAGGTATTTTCAAATTGAATGTTTTATACCTTGCTCAAGTAGCTTCCCAGGTATCGAAATTAGGCTGACACAGCGGTTTTCATTCAGAAACATTGGTTCTTTCCAGAGGTGTGAGTGTGCACATTTTGTATATGAGGAAACGTGACATAGTGAGGTTGAGTGACTTGGCCAAGTAAGTGACTCACGCAGTAAGTCAATATCGTAACTGGGGGGTGCGGGGGGAGGGGAGGGAATCTAGATGTCCTTGTTTGGTATCCTAGACGCATTGGTCCACACTGCCTTCCTAGCTTTGTAAGTTTAAAACTGTGATGCTTATATGAATAAGCATAGCATACATAGAGGCTAGCTTGGATAAAATTATATGGGCGTTTCAATTCTCCATTCTGCAAGGGATAAGTGGATTGTCACTTAGGTCTGGGAGAAATTTCCCCCTTTTTAATCTTTCACAGTAATGAGCACTATGGGAACTTTAAGCCTCTAGCTGCCTCAGGTTAGGAAATAACTTTCCCCATTTTGGGGTTTGTTGCTCCTTCCTCTGAAGCATCTGGCACTTGGCACCATCAGAGACCAGATACTGGGTTAGAAGTACCACTGGCCTCATCAACTATGGCAGTTTCTCTGTGCAAAGAATGAAATAACAAGGGAGGCAACTAGAGGGCAAGTGATGGGGGAAAATTCATTCTCAAGCTGATTGCACAACTGAACTCTTACATTTTGATGCTATGAATGTAATGGAGGCTGTTTTCTGTTGCTTTATCATGGTTGTGCTCTATGGAGAGGCTATACTGAGAGATGCTTTAATGCTAAGTTGCTGTGGAAATTGCATTAGTTGATAGATGTATGTATAATTTGGAGAATACATGCTAAAGTAAATCCTGTGTCCTTGTCTGAAATACTCCCTGGTGAAACACAGTCTGTTGGCTGCCTAAATTCTTACCAACAGCAAAGCATGAAAAATAACTGATGGGCAATGGGTTTGGGGCAGAAGAAGGATGCTCAAGAGCAAAGGACCTGGTGAACACATATAGGAGAGGAAGAACTCTGTTTCTCCATGAGAGTGAAGATATAAACCTTTCTCTTTCCCCATTCTTGTCTCAAGTGGGAAGCAGTCACTCTGAAATCAAGTCACATGACTGTTGGAACTGTCTTGGAACTTGCAGCCTGTGTATGCCAAAAACGGAGCCATCATCTCTTAAGAGGTCTTAAACTGCTGGAAGTGCAGGGAATGGGAAATGTAGCAGAAGATTAGGACTCCCACTAAAAATCAGTAAGCGGTTTCTCAATACTTTTTGGTATTGGAATCTTGTTTTGAGTCTAAGGGGCTCTGACTTGTTTTGGGTTATTTAGCTGTACATTATTTTGATTTTTTTCTAATGGATGTATACAGTTGTTTTTGACCATACATTTGCTGTATGGTTTAATGGGACAAGAACATAAGAATGGCCATACTGGGTCAGACCAAAGGTCCATCCAGTCCAGTATCCTGTCTACCGATGGTGACCAATGCCAGGTGTCCCAGAGGGAGTGAACCTAGCGGATAATGATCAAGTGATCTCTCTCCTGCCATCCATCTCCATCCTCTGACAAACAGAGGCTAGAGACACATTCCTTACCCATCCTGGCTAATAGCCATTAAAGCTTCACTATTCGCAGAATTGAAGATTTTGGTTTTCTGTAGATTCATAACTTCCCCCAGCCCTGTCCTTTTAAAAAATGGAAATTTTGTTTTGGAAACTTGGGTTGGTGTTGAGCAGAAACTTGTTTCTATCTGAGCCAGAACTTGCAAACCTCCCTCCCCCAATCCCATGTCTGTTTCCCAATGCGGAGGTGGCCATGTGGTACCCGGAGCAGGTATTCCAATTTAATGAAACAGAAACACAGTAAGTATGGAATGGAACCTCATTTTGAGGCGGTTTATTAAAGTAGAAAATCCGGAATTTATTGGAAATGGTTTTTACAATCAGATGTTTCCTGTTGTGGGATTCTAAAGTGACTTTTTTCCTCTTGTAAAGGGAATAAGAATGAACTTTGGTCTCAGTTCTCCTGTCAGTTGGAGACAATACTTGCTCAAGGCTTCAGTCACATGGTTCACTTGCCAACAGCTTGCAGTCCCCATGTTTCACATCACCATGCACATCTGCAGTCAGAAGTTTGTGTGTGTGGTATATGCGGTGTGTTACAGATATTCACTCTTGTGCTCATGATATTGAAAATGTTGTAATAACTCAGCTGTGAAAATGTGCTTAAGGTTTTAATTTCTTGCATGGGAGTACTTTTTGTATTTTTTAACTGTGTGTGTGTGTGTGTGTGTGTGTGCATGTGTAAATTGAGAAAATATTGATGAGTAAAATCTTAGACTTAGTTCCAGTAAACTTCACGGATAATGGGTAAAGTGATATATAAATGACATTCAAGTAAATGCCCAAATTTTTTTTTTTTTTAAGCAAAAATTAACCTTGATAACACTCTGCAGCTCCATTTTGGTTAGCAGAGGTGGAAGCTCTGCTGTAGATAAGGTTTCTGCAGCCACTAGTGTTCTTAACACAGTGCTATCTTACCTTGCTCAGAAAAAGGACAACAAGAGTAAAATGAATTAATGCTGCCAAAGGGAGTGAAGTGAATATAAAGAGCTTTAATGAAAAGACCAGGAGGAAAGGCAATGCTAACGTGAAAGTAGGATCATCAGTAAATAAGGAGCATAAAATTCACACCTTTACTTGATTTGCCTTAACTTTCCTGAGTGTTCCTGTGTAGACATGGCCTGAGAATTGTTAAATGGATTAATTCCTGTTCTAGTCTGTGTTTAACAGGAAAAATAGGACACCTGGAGAAGCCATACATGCCCCCCAAAGGGGCCATGCACCTCCCAACTTCTGCAGTCAGAAGTGACACTCAACCAGCTACCTCTCAATATCTGATGTAAAACTGTTAAATCCTGTACATTAAAGTGACTAGAAATAAGTTTAATAGCCACAGATATGCTTTATTTCTTCCCGCCCAAAATTCAAAGAGAGCTGCTTTTGCTGAAATGTTTAGGGTTATTTTTTCATAACTAGCCATAAACCTTTGGGTGCTTGGGAAAGCTAGGGGTGTATAGGGTCTAATTTAGAAGAGTTGTTGTAGACTTGTTGGCTCCAGGCTCTGAGAGAAACAAAGTGGGTGAGGCAATATCTTTTATTGGATCGACTTCTGTTGTCGGAGATGGTTCCTCACTTTTTCTAAAGTCCTTCTGCAGAGTTGGTCTCATAGCCTGGGACCAACACGGCCACAACAACAATGGAAGATACTGAATTTTGCCATCTGAAATGGAAATTCCACAATGTAAAAAGGGAAGCCACATTTAACAGCAACATCTACTTCCTTACCAAATGCAAGAACCAAAACATCATCCCCAGAGGACTCACTAGCTATAACCCTCTGGACACTATCTACACCTCTAAATATGCTGAAGAACTCTGCAAAAGGACTTCAGAAAAACTGAGGCATCATCTGCTGCATCAGAAGTTGTTCCAATAAAAGATAATACCTTACCCACCTTGTCTCTCTCGCTTAGAAGAGTGAGTTACTGCATATGTGCCCTAACAAAACTCTTCAGAAACACGTTTGTTCTGGGAGTTAGTTCCGAGATAGAATGTAAAGTGCATTTAAAAAAATCCTAGTATCTTATTTCTCATAGTTATTTAGCTAATGACCCTTACTGTATTTTCAATGCAGTCTGATTTTAACTGCGTCCCCAGCTGGCTGACTTCCCTTCCCCAACTAGGGCAGAATCTGTCTCTTGGCTAGTGATGGGGTACAGTGAGCCACTCCTGCTCTACTCACATTACCTTTGATTGGGAAGAATCACCTATATTCATTCTAGGCTGGATATGTTACTAACTGGAGGTAGGAAACAGTTCAGATCTGTGATGTGTGCACTCCTGATGCTGTATAAATAAGATTGAGACTTTCTCTGTGAAGCCCATGTGTGTGTACATTGATTTGAACTACTCTAAGGCAGTCAATATGAGGACTGAATTTGGCTAGTACAAGGAATGTTTACTAATACTCACCCCAAACTTGGGATCCAGTTGAGGACTGAGGTTTTATTTTGTATTTTTGCAAATTATTTTTGGTCCAGTTCAGTGTTTTTAAAAAAGGTAATATTGTATTTTCATCTTGGACCCTGTTCACAGACCTTGTAACTTGGGGGTTGGATTTGGCAATAAAATTTGCCCCTATTGTGTCCTATAACAAGGTCCTTCTCAGGCATTTTAACCATTCTTTACAGAACTAGTGGATAGGTAATAATGTGTGTAATTGAGAGCTGGATTGATCACAGATGCAGTCAGATGCCATTTTTGTCAGAACAGTTTCTGTAAAAGTTTCTGTAAAAGTCTAATCTAAATTCACATGGTAGACATGAACTTCAAAGGTGCTGTTACAGTCTGTTGGGCTTTTAGTATGCAATCCAAGGATTCGTACACCTGTAATCAGGGTGGATTTGATTTAAATCAAATTGATTTAAATAATTATTTAAATCACTAGTCGGGAAGACTCAATTTAATCAGGGTTTTCTACATAAAAGTGCATTCTTGTTGGTTGTTATAATCTTAATACATATTCTTCACAACTCAGAGATAGATGTAGATTTCATTTTTAGAAGGTGCACACCATACATTTTCAAAATAAATCACTGTTTAAAAACTTTTCAGATTAGTTTTACAGCTATATCAGAAAATGAATGATTGTTTGGTTATTTCATTTACCAAAGGTAACTGAAGCAGTTCACCTCCCAATGACTTCATAAATATCTATCTCCAATTCAACAGGTTAATCATTAATGTTTGGAGGATTTTCTTGCCATCCTGTATTAGGAGGAGAACATCACCAGACAGACATTTAAATTGTTTTATTTAACTAAAATAACAATGTTAAGTATTCTGGATTTTTTTTCTTCAACAGCAAACATATAATAATTTAACAAAACAAGCATATGTCCCTCGCTTCTCATGTTTATCTCCAAACTTCCTCTCCTTGTCCAGATCTATTCTGCCCCCAACAATCTTCTATTCATTGAACTTTTTGAAACTTTGCACTTGTAGAGAGAGGTAAGGGATTGACTCCGTGTACACAAATTTGCAGAGGGACAATAGAGTTGAGGTCTGTTATTTCTCACCTCTCTATATTATTTATTTATTTAAAAACATTTTTGCTGTTGCCTCTGGAGACACAAATCCACAGTTTGAGAACTGCAAAACTAAGCATCTCTGCTGGTATCTTCTAGACTGAGAACTGAGTCCCATTGGGTAGATAGAAAGATTAAACCAAATAATCTATATAGAAGCTTGTGGAACCCCATAAGATTGGGTCCCTAATCCATGAACTATTGGAACTCATTTACAAAACTTTTCTTAAACATTACATGACTATATTGTCTCATACTATAGAATTAGAATTTATAATCCCTATTCCATGATGAGATATCTTTGAGATATAATGTTTCTTAATTAAAACTATCTTTAGGTAAGTGTTTTCCTCAAAAAGCATTTTATCAAAAAAAATCTGATTAAAAAAAATTTTTTTTTTTAATCATTGATTTTTATCCACCCTGCCTGTGATGGATTGCTCCTTTTTTAGAAAAGTAGTATTAAAAAAGTAAACGCATTTTGCTACCTATAATTAATTTAGCAAATGCCTGGTAACTCCTCTCTACAGCCAAAGCTGTCTCTTGGGCTGGCATTTCTTTTCTCCTTTCTGAGGTGGGGAATGTTCTGATACTGTTGGTTCTTTCTACCAAGTGGATACCCTGTGATGTGTCTACTGTACAAAGTGGCGAGCTCTAATCATCCTCCACTTCCCATGCTAAATGGTGGAATGTTTTTCTTTAACATGGCTCAAACTGCTCCTGTGTTTTCACTGCGACATGGCCTTTGCAGAGCTTTGGAAAGGATCAGGAGACCAAAACTTAGTGAATTGGGAAACCCTACACACCTTTAAGTCACTAAACAAGTAAGAGATTAATAATGTCGCCAAAATTCTTGAATTTTCCCTAATATCTCTTAAACTCAAATAGGCAATAGTGGCTTTGGTGACTAGTGAAAAATAGTGATCTTATCCTTTATCAATGTGCCATTGAAAATGGGAGGTCTGTGTTTGCATGACAGACCATTTCACTTACAGTACAATCTTCTGATTCCAAAGTGGAAAAAAGAAGAACAGGAGTACTTGTGGCACCTTAGAGACTAACAAATTTATTAGAGCATAAGCTTTCGTGGACTACAGCCCACTTCTTCGGATGCATACGAAGAAGTGGGCTGTAGTCCACGAAAGCTTATGCTCTAATAAATTTGTTAGTCTCTAAGGTGCCACAAGTACTCCTGTTCTTCTTTTTGCGGATACAGACTAACACGGCTGTTACTCTGAAACCTGTCAAAGTGGAAAAAGTGACCCTAAAGCCTCCCTTGGACGGCAATAGTAGAATTCGGATTCATGAATGTTGTCATTGGAAATGCCACCCCAAATTCAGATACCTGATCATCAAGCTTTGGACACTGGCAGTCTCTGGTGATCAAGCTTTGGATGTGGGAATTCTTCTTAATAGCACTCAGTGCTCCCACTGGTTCTGTAGTGAGCCTGACCGGATATCTGGAGAGCAACGTTATGGGATGAAAAACACTGCTGTCCTAACCATGTTCATGATGCACAATTTGGCAGAAAGCAGTACAGTTTCTAAAGCCTGTACTTTTTCTAAGGAGATGTGCCAGAGTGCCGTTTCAGCATATTGCTGTGTTCTGAGCATGGCTTGGTTTGTGGAGCATATTACTATAGTGGTATATGACATCCTGGCTGTGTTAAACCTTTATTACTAAACTCTTATAACTCCTCTGAGACTAATGGTTTGTGTTTTGTGATTTCTCAGGACCACTTCCAAAACAGCATGCAATATTAGTTAGTGAACGTCTTTTTTGGAGGGGAATGGATTGTTGGGGGGGTTAGTCTATTACTAAAATCTGTTTCTGCTGAAAACATCTTCTTTGTGTGTGTAGGATATGAAAAGATATTACTTCAGCTTCTTTGGTTTCTGGTGGTATAGAGCAGTCTCTCAAAATCCTCTGAAAGAGAATCTGTAAAAGGAACAAAAAAGCTGGGAACTGACTTCACAAAGAAACTGTTTTACAGTAAAAGATATTAACTGAAAAGATGAAGCAACAGTTTAGAAAGGTGAACTAAAACTGGATTTGGCTACATCCATTGCACACTGCTATTGTTCACTATGTTCTTTGTCTTTTACCCCATCTTACGTTCAGTCCTTGCAGCTGAAGTAAGACTCGATGGAGACACAGGTAATCATATATTGTACAGGGCATCTGAATTGACTGAGCAGTGGTAATATTCAACAAACTGGTGTCTTCACTGAATGATGAAATCAGTGCAGGGATAGCAGTTGCATAAAAGAAGGGCTGCCTTACTTGTCCCTGCATCAGTTCAGTATGGCCGTACAGCTTGTTGGCTGCTGGAGTTTTGTTCACATATTGCTCATAATCGTTGGTGTATCAGTACCATCAGGGACATTCTGTGTGTGACGGGTTGGATCACAGAAACCCCCTTGGGAGCTGCCACCCGATGTGCAAAGACTACCTCTGCTCCTGTTTTCCCTGCCAGCTCAGGACTCCAGCACCCTGTCTTGCTGAGCCAGACACTCCCGTCTGCTCCAACACAGACCCAGGGTCTGAATCACTTGTCCCAGAGCTGCAAGTTTACCCAAATGCGGTGGACCTAATATACCTGGATTTCAGTAAAGCGTTTGATACTGTACTTCATGAGGAATTATTGGTTAAACTGGAAAACATGGGGATCGATATGAAAATCCAGAGGTGGATAAGGAATTGGTTAATGGGGAGAATGCAGCGGGTTGTATTAAAGGGTGAACTGTCAGGTTGGAGGGAGGTTACTAGTGGAGTGCCTCAAGGTTCAGTTTTGGGACCCATTTTATTTAATCTATTTATAACTGACCTCGGAGCCGATTGCAGGAGTGGGCTGATAAAGTTTGCGGATGATACGAAGGTGGGAGGTGTTGCAAATTCGGAGGAGGATAGGGATATTCTGCAGGGAGACTTGAATGAGCTTGTGAATTGGAGTGTCAGAAATAGGATGAAGTTTAATAGTGAAAAGTGTAAGGTGATGCACTTGGGGATGACTAATAACAATTTTAGTTACAAGATGGGGACGCATTGGTTAGAAGTAACGGAAGAGGAGAAGGACCTAGGGGTCCTAGTAGACCGCAGGATGACTATGAGTCGACAATGTGACGTGGCGGTGAAAAAAACCAATGCGGTCTTGGGATGCATTAGGCGAGGTATATCTAGTAGGGATAAGGAGGTCCTGCTTCCGTTGTATAAGGTGCTGGTGAGACCTCATTTGGAGTACTGTGTGCAGTTCTGGTCTCCCATGTTTAAAAAAGATGAACTCAAACTGGAACGGGTGCAGAGAAGGGCCACTAGGATGATTAGAGGAATGGAAAACCTGTCGTATGAAAGGAGACTAGAGGAGCTTGGGTTGTTTAGTCTGACAAAACGAAGGCTGAGGGGGGATATGATTGCTATCTTTAAATATATCAGAGGGGTAAATACGAGGGAGGGAGAGGAATTATTCCAGTTTAGCACTAATGTGAACACGAGAACGAATGGATATAAACTGGCCGTGGGGAAGTTCAGGCTTGAAATTAGACGAAGGTTTCTGACCGTCAGAGGGGTGAAATATTGGAACGGCCTTCCGAGGGAAACGGTGGGGGCGACGGACCTGTATGGTTTTAAGATTAAGTTAGATAAGTTTATGGAGGGAATGGTTTAATGGTAAAACATAGTAGCCAAGGAATACCAAGCAATGGTAGGTAAATAATATAATGGCTAACAGGGGTCAGGCTAGAGACTCTTGCCTAAATGCTCGGGGTCTTACTGATCGCCATATTTGGGGTTGGGAAGGAATTTTCCTCCAGGGTAGATTGGCTGAGCCTCTGGAGGTTTTTCGCCTTCCTCTGCAGCATGGGGCAGGGATCACTAGCAGGAGGGTCTCTGCCAATTGAAGTCACTAAAACACAGGATTGGGGACTTCAACAGCAGAGTCCGGGGAAGGGGTAGGGATGGTTTTGTGGCCTGCAGCATGCAGGGGGTCAGACCAGATGATCATAATGGTCCCTTCTGACCTTAAAGTCTATGAGTCTATGAGTCAAAAACAGCTCACAGAAGTGTGCTTGTCTTTAGCACTCAGATGCCCAACTCCCAATGGGGTCTAAACCCAGATAAATCCGTTTTACCCTGCATAAAACTTATGCAGGGCAAACTCATAAATTGTTCGCCCTCTATAACACTGATAGAGAGATATGCACATTTGTTTGCTCCCCCAGGAATTAATACATACTCTGAGTAAATTACTAAATAAAAAGTGATTTTATTAAATACAGAAAATAGGATTTAAGTGGTTCCAAGTGGTAACAAGCAGAACAAAGTAAGTCACCAAGCAAAATAAAATAAAATGCGCAAATCTATGCCTAATCAAACTAAATACAGATAATTTCACCCTCAGAGATGCTTCAGTAAGTTTTTTCTCAGACTGGACACCTTCCAGGCCTGGGCACAATTCTTTCCTCTGGTACAGCTCTTGTTCCAGCTCAGGTGATAGCTAGGGGATTCTTCATGATGGCTCCTCCCTCCCTTTGTTCTCTTCCACCCCTTTATATATCTTTTGCATAAGGCGGGAACCCTTTGTCTCTCTGGGTTTCCACCCCTCCTCACTGGAAAAGCACCAGGTTAAAGATGGATTCCAGTTCAGGTGACATGATCACATGTCACTGCAAGACTTCATTGCCCACTTGCCAGCACACAGATATACAGGAAGACTCACAGGTAAACACAGCCATCTGCAGACAATGGTCCTGGTTAATGGGAGTCATCAAGATTCCAAACCATCATTAATGGCCCACACTTTACATAATTACAATAGGCCCTCAGAGTTATGTTTTATATTTCTAGTTTTAGATACAAGAGTGGTACATTTCTACAAATAGGATGATCACACTCAATAGATTATGAGCTTTGTAATGATACCTTACAAGAGACCTTTTGCACGAAGCATATCCCAGTTGCATTATATTCACTTATTATCAAATCTTTATAAAACTATCCCCGTTACATTATATTAACTTATTATCATGTTTTTATAAAACCATATAGACTGCACAACGTCACACTGTGTTGTATCCAGATTGGATTGATTTAAATCAAAACAATTTGAATCACCAGTTTAAATCATAATTTAAATCAGTAAGGAGGAAACCTTGATTTAAATTACTGATTTTAATCGTGTTTTGCAATTGTACTTTTTAGTTATTTTCCTAAAGAAAGATTGATTCTCATTAGTTGGTAACCATTAAAACATGTTTGCAACTAAAATCTGTCCTTTACACTAAATTTGGTGCTTTTTTTTTTTGCTAACCGGGGGGGGGGACACTATATCTATATTATCTCAACCCCCTTCTCTTAAATTTGTTTGAGCAATTATGTAGCTTAACTTACTTTTATTCAGATTCTTAATTTGTACATTTGTAATATGTTAGAAAATGGTGAATGATGCATTTCTTATTTACTAGATAATATTTTTACTTGTGATTTGTGTCAAGCTTTGTGGGTGGGAATTCAATTAAAAATACACAAACAGAATTTTAAATTTTGCTGTGAAATAAAACACTTAATACATAAGAAAAAAGGCTATAAAAGGTTATGAAAGTATGTTTTGTGTTTATAACTAACTGATTTATAAACAGAGGAAGTATTATCTGTAATTAATTAATTGAACTGATTGTTTCTGGTCACTGTGTCCTTCAAGATTTTGGAACTAGTAGATGTCATCCTCTCACACTTAGGTTTTTATTAATAGAATGAAAAAAGAAAACAAGCTTCCCTGCTTTTTTAGTTCCCAGTTGGTTTCTCACTTTTGAATGAACTAGTCATTGAACTGAGCATGTTGAATAAACTGAAATTAAGAAAATATACTCTTTGCATCTGCAGAAGAGGCTACTGCTGTCAAAAGCTGGTTTAACACTTCAACAAACTCTGCTTCTAGGTGCTTAGCCAGAGACTTCCACCAGATCAGTGGTTTGACTTACTTTAAACTTGGCAGCAGACATGTACAGAGTAATATTATTTTTTGTATCTAATTTAAATGATTTAAATAGATGATAGGTTTAAGCCTTAACATAGGTTGTCGTCATTTCAAATGTAATTTTAATTGTTTGTTTAAAAAACAACACCCTATATTTAATTTAAATTTAAAACCAGATTATTTTATTGTTTTATTTTATTTTTAACCACTTGTTTTTATCCACTCTGTATCAAGTGTCTGTCCTCTAGTGCTCAGTAACTCTTACTTGGAGCAGAAGACTTGTCTAACTAGCTGTGCAGCTGATTTAAGTAAAGCTGCCTTCTCACTCTTGGCCATGTGCAGAGCCTGTAAGAGCATGTGGAATTTGGGAATCATTCTTTCCCATCTGCAGCTTCAGTCACATTGATGCATGCTCACCAGGCTGTGTCATGCTGACGGAACTGGTGGCTACTGGGCAGGCAAATGTTTAGGGAGTGCTGATTGTTTGAGTGGCTGCAAGCCTGCAAGGCACGCATATGCTATAGCGCAACCAGAAATGATGGGCTTGATGAAGGAATTATTGGGTGAAATTCTGTGGCCTGTGTTATGCATATGGACAGATGACATTGTCATAATGGCCCCTTCTGACCTTCAAATCTTATATAGCTTTTGAAAGAGAGATAAAAGTCAGATCCTGACCCCCGAATTTACTAAAAATCCCATGGCTAGAGCCCTGTGCGGATACAAACTTTGTATCCGCATCCAATCCATGATCCACAAACAGGGTCTGTAGATATAAAGTGGATATCTTCAGATTTGCAGGGCTCTACCCATGGCATTTTGTGTCTAATCTAAAAACTTCTGTGGTGACTGAAGAACTAGTGAAATTATGGTTTCATCTAAAGAGATAAGACTGAAAGCTGAGCTGCTGAGAGGACAAGGGATTTTAAGACAGACTTTTAAAAAAGTTTTATGTTTTTGTTTTGTATTTCACACTATTTATCTCCCAGCGTTAAGGAAAAGCATGTCTTTGTTTAAGATTCAGCATCCTCGCCTCTTCAGTTTATCTGTCATAAAGAAGGGAAAATTGTAGATGAAAATTTCCTAACTCAAAAAGTGTTGCATCCAGCACATTACATCCAGCCTGGGGGAATTCTATATAAGACCTCTTCTTGACAGATAAAGAAGAATTTCTCAGAATTAAAAATTAATGGTTCCTTAGGTACCAGTGATTGTGACTTGATCATATTTACAGAATACGGTCCAGTAATATATGTATTTGACGCTTTAAAAGGTCACATTCACAAATCTGAAAACAATTATGAGCCAGATCAGGTGGAAGGAAGAATTTAAACAGAAAAATGTGAATGATAATTGAGAATTATTCAAGAACCCTTTACTAAATGTCCAACATACCACAATCCAGGAAGAAGGCTGTATTGGTTAAAAAAACAAACTAGTGTAGAGGGGAAGCAAAAGCAGCTATAAAAGAATGGAAGAAAGGGGAAGTTGATAGACATGTATATAAATTAGAAGCTAGGAATTGTAGAAATTTGATAAGGGAAGAGTTAAGGACAATAAGGAATTCTTAAATCATATTAGGAACAAAAGGAATCCTAACAATGGTATTGTTCCTTGACTAGATGTAAGTGGTAGAATTGTCAATTATAAAGCAGAAAATCCAGACGTGTTCCATAAGTATTTTTGTTCTGGATTTGTGGGGGGTGTTGGTGAATCAGATGTATTCATCATGAGCATTGGAAGTTTTAAGAAGAGACTTTATTAAGGGCACAAGAGCCAACTATCCCAGTGTGCAGGAAAGACAGGAAGTATGGTAAGTGATCACTCAGGGTTAACCAGGAGATCTTCAGTGACCTGAAACTCAAAAAAGAGTCATACAAGAAGTGGAAACTAGGTCAGATTACAAAGGATGAATATGAAAAAACAACACAAGCATGTAGGGACAAAATTAGAAAGAGCAAGGCACAAAACAAGATTAAACTAGCTAGGAGCGTAAAGGATAATAGGAAAATATTTTACAAATATCTCAGAAGCAAGAGGAAGACCAAGGACAGAGTAGGCCCATTACTGAATGAGGAAGGAAAGACAATAGCAGAAAAAGCAGCAATGGCCAAAATGTTAAATGCCCTTTTTTGTTTCAGTTTTCACCCAAAAGGTTAGCAGTGAGCAAATGACGAGCATAGTCAACGTCCCTGTAAATGGGGTAGGGTCTGAGGCTAAAATAGGGAAAGAATGAGTTCACCTTGGTCTACGCTAGTAACATGTTGTGAACAATCCACATCCTTGAGCAACGCAGTTCTACTGACCTAACTCTGGGGTAGACAGCGCTGTGTTGATGGGAGGGCTTCTGTAGCCTCTCGGGGAGGTTGATTACCTGCACTGACAGGAGAAGCCCTCCCATCGGCCTATGTAGCGTCTTCACTGAAGCGCTAGAGTGGTGCAGCTGCAGCCTTTTTAAGTGTAGCCAAGTCCTTAAGAATTATTTAGACAAGATGTTTTCAAGTTGGCAGAGCCTGGCAAAATACGTCCTACAATACTTAAGGAACTGTCTGAAGAGATCTCTGAGCTATTAGCGATTATCTCTGAGAACTTGTGGAGGACAGGAGAGATCCCAGAGGACTGGAAAAGCGCAAGTGTAGTACCTATCTGTGAAAAGGGAAATAAGGGCACCCCAGGGAATTATAGACCAGCCAGCTTAACTTTGGAACTCAGAAAGATAGTGGAGCAAATAATCAATTTTTACTCTCCTAGGGCAGTGGTTTTCAAACTTTTTTTTCTGGTGACGCAGTTGAAGAAAATTGTTGATGCTGCGACCCAACAGAGCTGGGGATGAGGGGTTTGGGAGGGACTCAGGACTGGGGCAGAGGGTTGGTATGTGGAAATGGGGCTGGGAATGAGGGGGTCAGGGCTCTGGGGTGGGTGTGCAGGCTCTGGGGTGGGTCTGGGGATGAGGGGTTTGGAGTGCAGGAGGGGACTCCGGTTTTGGGGGGCTCAGGGCTGGGGCAGGGGATTGGGGCGCGGGCTTACCTCGGGCGGCTCCTGGTCAGCGGCGCAGCGGAGGTGCTAAGGCAGGCTTCCTGCCTGTCCTGGCACTGTGGACGGTGCCCCAGAGATGGCCTTTCTGAGGTATAGCATAGGGGCGGTCTCTTAAAAGCAGTAATTGATAAAGTACAAGCTCTAACCACATGCCTTGTCCTCCAAACAAAAAGGCAAGTGAAGCAGTTCTTGGGCCTGCTGGGATATACTAGAGGTTTATCTCTAACTTCACTTCACTCATGGCTCTCTAACAGACCTTATAAAAAGACAGTAACCCCAGAAAACTCCAGTGGGATGGGAATTGTGAAGATGCTTTTAACACATTGAAGCCCCGCCTGTCAGTTGCCCATGGTTTTTCATCTTGACTTTTTGCAAGAATTTATATTACATACAGATACAGATGCCTCAGATATAGGAGAGGGCCCTGTGCTTTCACAGTACTTTGCAGGTGAGCAGTACTCGGTCCTATATTTAAGTAGAAGATTGCTCGCTGGGGAGAGGGCCTTTTCAATTATCCAAAAACAAGCACTGGCAATTTAAGTGATTTGTAGATTTTCTCAGTACTACCTGCTGGGTAATCCCTTCTCATTGATCACTGACCATGCCCCCGGCATTGGTTGGATACCACGAAGGACTCGAACCCACGTATAATGCAGTGGTACCTGGCACGTCAACCTTATAGGTAAAGATCGTGTTTTTCAAGGGAGGTCGGAGACGCGGACACTTTGAACCAGGAACTGCTTCCCATTTTGACGGATGGAGCATGTGATAGGGCACACCTTAATCCCAGCCAGGAAAAGGATAATGCGGTCCTCTGGGCTCAGCTGATACTAAATAGGCATATGTGCAGAGCCTCTCCACTGGGAGGAGATGAGCTTAAAAGGGAGATTTCAGAGTAGCATCCGTGTTAGTCTGTATCCGCAAAAAGAAGAACAGGAGTACTTGTGGCACCTTAGAGACTAACAAATTTATTAGAGCATAAGCTTTCGTGGACTACAGCCCACTTCTCCGAAGAAGTGGGCTGTAGTCCACGAAAGCTTATGCTCTAATAAATTTGTTAGTCTCTAAGGTGCCACAAGTACTCCTGTTCTTCTTTTTAAAAGGGAGACAGTCACAGGAAGGGGTGGCAACCAGGAGGGAGACTGCTGTGCTTCAGAGTTTGCTGATTCCTGCAACAAAGCTGCTGGGAGGAAGATCGCTTGTGAACCTCTGCTGCCTATAAGAGCCCACCAGAGCAGGCCCGAGCTGATTGCAGCATGGTGGGGTTGAAGATAAGCCCTGACCTGGAGTCTAGCTGTATTTAACCTTCATAGGCAAGCTAGGCCTCTATAGACTCTCTTGAAACACTCAGAGACCGAGTGTCCCCATAATTGTAAGGACTTTTAAAGGAGAAAGGGTTCTCCAAATACCCAAATGGGCAGAGGCGTAGCGAGCGCCCTCCGTACCCTCTGACCGGAGGGGGCCCCGCAAGGAAGGGGGCCCCTAAAAGTGGCAAAATAAATACCGCATTCCAGTTTCTGCATTGTAAGGGGCCCGCCTGGACATACGTTCGGAGGGGGCCACGTTCGGAGGGGGCCACGTTCTTTGTTGCTACGGCCCTGCAAATGGGACCTACAAAAACCCAGCTTATCACAGGATGACTTGATCACATTCGATAAGTACCTACATGGGGAACAGAAATTGGATTATACTGTAGATTCCTCTTCAGTGTAGCAAACAGAGGTCTAACGAGATCCAGTGGCTGGGAATTGGAGCTAGACAAATTCAGACTAGAAATAAAGTAAAATTATTTTATACCTCAACAACATCCCCCAGCAATGGGGCATTATTATTAACTATTCATGATTTGTTTTAAATAATGTGAATTCTGGCTGTGTCTACATTTTGTGAGTGCTGTCAGCAAATGCAGGCATGCACAGAAAGAGACAGTCCCTGGCCCAAACAGGATCAGCATTCAAATCCTTTTTTTGTATGATGTAGATAGCAAGCTGAAGCTTCTTCCACTTTTCAACACATGTGAATCCTCTGGGTGCTCCAAGCATTAGACTTTTGCTGCGCTACACAGCTAAACAAATAAATAAATCCCATGCTGAACACGTAAGTGTACCTGTCGGTCAGGTTTCACATGTATAAATCATTTCTTTTTCGTCAGCTAATCACCATCTGAGATTCTCTAACTTCAAACAGCACCCTCTTTTGCTAGATGCCTGTTATCGTCTGTAACACTGGGGAACAGTGGGCATGCGTACCTGACTGGTGAAGAGGTTCATGTTCCTCCTGATGGAACATAGCAAGGGGGATTACCTCCTTAAAACGAAAGAAAAATGCAAGAAACACATTGCAGTGATATGTAGTTCTCTGCCTTGTAATGGCAATGGGGGTATCGCTCAGAGTGACATCTGTAGGCCATAGATGCCGGACTGTGGTGTATTTGCCCATATTTGCCAGATGGCATGTGGTTCCTGCCCCAGTACACCTAAACGTACTCTGAAGGTATGGATTGATTCATATGCACATTAAAACGTAGAGTATGCAGCCTCTACATGATAAATGGGGAGAGGAAAGAGAAGCCTCTTGTAAACAATTCATGGATTTTTTTAAAAGGGGAAAATGAACTTGTACTCTTGTGTTACAGATTCAGTGGTTCTTTCCTTTGACTCCGTTGGACGTACAGTAGGCTCAGGTACAACATCCCCTTCTTCCCCCTCTATCTCCCTCACAAAAAGGCTTTTATTTAATTAGACTTGGTAGCCATGTTGGGAGGCAGATAACAATGAGTCAGATCTTGGCGCAGAATTACATTGAAAATTGGCTGTCTAACCAAACTGGCTAAAAATATCCCTTTGTTATGAGCACTGGAAATGTTAAGGGACTTACTGTGGCATGAGGTCTTGTCTACATTTGAAATGCTACAATGGCACAGCTGCATTGCTTTAGTGCTTCAGTGTAGATGCTACCTATGCCGATGAAAGGAGTTCTCCCCTCAGTTCAGGTAATCCACCTCCCTGAGAGGCCTGTCTACACGGTGACTTAGGTTGGCTTAACTACGTCGCTCAGGGGTGTGGATTTTTCACATGCCTGAGGGGCGTAGATGGGTTGATCTAATTTTCTAGTATAGGCCAGCCCTAAAACGTGAAACCACTTCCAATACTCAGGCCATGTCCACACTAGTACTTTTGTGGGTATAACTTACGTCGCTCAGGGTGTGACAAAAACACCTTCTGAGTGACATAAGTTACACTGACAGAAGCACCAGTGTGTACAGCCCGATGTCTGCAGGAGACGCTCTCCTGCCAACATAGCTACCGCTGCTCGTGGGGGTGGTTTAATGATGTCGATGGAGAGCTCTCTCCTGTCCGCATCGAGTGGCTATCTGAGCAAACTTGCAGCAGTGCAGCTGGCACCGCTGTGCTGTGAGCTCGCTGCTGTAGATGTGAAGTCAGTCAGGCAGAAGAGCTGGGCGCACCCAGTGAGGTTAATGGCCCAGTTGCTAGTGTGAAAGACGTTGAATTGATGTTGCCCACTGACGGGAACAACGGTTTCATTCTGCCAGGAGAGGTTCTCAGCTGGACGTGCAATTGAATTATGTGAGGGAAGGGTGAGGAGGAATGCTCTGAGGAGGGAGGAGGGGAATTTCTATAGTTTCTCAAGCAGGGCTGTGATGTTGTTTTCTGCAGAGCTAAGCAGAGTTAATGAACCCAAGGGAAGCGTCTGGATGATCACATTCCTGTTGCCCTCTGAGTATGACCATGTGTATTACTGGCCATCACATAATTAAATTGAAGCAAAAAGCAAAATTGAAAGGGTCTTTTGTGCTTGGGCTGCTTCAGGGAACTAGTGAATATTAGCTTGGCTGTCTGCAGCACAACATGGTCTGTAGTTAAGGCACACTGCACTGAGGTAGACATTTCTATAGAGTAGCCACAACATTGGATAAAATTCACTTGACACAGTTTATAGTTGTGTGTGTAAAGTACCTACGCAGGGGTTCTCAAACTTCATTGCACTGCGACCCCCTTCTGACCAAAAAAAAAATAAAAAAAATTGCTACATGACCCCAGGAGGGGGAACCGAAGCCTGAGCCCCATCGCCCCGGGCGGGGGTGGGCCAAAGCTGAAACCCAAGGGCTTCAGCCCCCGGGGGGCCTGTAACCTAAGCCCCGCTGCCCAGGGCTGAAGCCCTTTGGCTTTGGCCCCAGGTGGTGGGGCTTGGGCCCTGGGCCCAGCAAGTTTAACACAACATGTCCTTTTATACCTGCTAAAAGTCTGACCTGATTCCCTTTCCTTTTCAAAAACAAAATGTGCTCCTGGATTTCTTTTGTCCAATACTCTTTCCTCCCAGGTTGGTAGGAATAGTTTGCTGCCTTCCAGCATGGTACTAGTCTTCTGCCTGTATGCGTATCAAACAGAGCCTGCTGCCTGGCACTATAGTGACGCTTGTGCAGAGAACTCAGAGTTATCCCGGCCTTGGTGTCATTAAGCCTGAAATGCATTCTGATGTTCTTTCATCATTCTCTGATCTGTCAAGAGTGCATGATCTGATTCAGGAACAGCTTAGGGTTGCTGGCACTGCGTGCAGAATGGAAATGACGCCAGTCGTCTTGGTGCTTTGCATTAACCCCTCCCCCAACCCCTGCCACACTAACTACTGTGCAGAGTTTTCTCTTGTACTAAAGGACAGTTTCTTTAATCCTCAGAAGTGGGCAAGAATGGAAAAGATTAAAAGTATATGAAATATCTGGGTGAATTCAGAGGGGCATAATTCGATCTTGGTTTCCCCTGAATCTTTGCTTAGCTACTTACCGCTAATTCCATGGATAATTTGAGTTTGGCATACCTTTACAGAATCCTGACCGGTTACTCATCAATGTGGCGTTACAATATTATCTTTCTATGTGCCAGTTTTCTATGAATGGTAAAAATAGGAGCATTATCACCGGAATGGGGTGTTACAATTTGAGAGACGATAAATAATTAGAAATTTAATTTATTCATGAAAAAACAAATTCTCTTGATCAGTGTCTCTGAAGTCGTGTTTTTGTGAGGGGTGGGGAACAAGGCTAGTTGTAAGCAGGCTGGCTCGCTGGGACTATTTGAAGAGACAAGTCCCTGTCCTCTGACATCTCAGGGAGAGCAGTTGGAGTCAGTAAAACACCCTTCTGTAACTCCATCTCCCCTAACAAAATCCAATTTCTCCCTTCTTATTATGAAGCAACCTGCTACTCAGGAGAGAGGGGCTGAGAAATGCCCAAGAGAATAGGTTTTCCAGAGATCTGTGTGCTAAATTGGCCTTGTAGTAAAACCCTTGGATTTATTATACTGCAAATTTTAGCTCATGCTGAGAATTGAGACATCAGTCTGTGTGTGGTCTCTGCCCACTGAGGGATAGCTTTCCTTGTTAAACAGGAAGGAGAGAGAGAAAAACTGTGACTCTTGTTCTTCCGCCGTCCATCCCATCACACCTTGCTGTGAACCCAGGAACTGGCAGTGCCCAGAAAGAACCTATAGCTGCACCAGGCCCAGCCATTCCGAGTAGGTGTTGTTTCAGGTCGGGGTATAAAAGGGGGGAAAAGTTGAGTATTTAAAAAAAAAAGTTTAATCAATCACATCATCATTCCTAGGATTTCATATTTTAAACAAGCACAAGGAAACTTTCTATTATTCCCTATCAGCTCTGTGTTCTTGGGGAACCAGGGCGCAGTGTTCAGCCTGTCTGACTCATGAAAGACCTACCCCCCTCGCCCCAGCTTCTGCTTGAACCAAAGCCCATCAGAAGCAAGACTTACAAACAGCAATGAAAAGGCGGTGGAAGACTCACCTAAACCCCTCTGGACAAGGGTGACAGCTTGGAAGTGCTGCTTGACCCAGCCTGCTGAGTTGAGGGACATAAGGGGTAAGCTTGGTAGTGCTGATTAACTCGGTCCTCTTAGACGCACTCTGTTAATGGGTGTGTGTGTGTTTGTCTGATTCTGGGGCTGGAAGAATCCAGCCCTAGGGAGCCTAGGTCCTGCAGGACAGCTCCATTGGGAGGGAACTTGCAGAAGGGAGAAGTAGAGCTCCATATGGGAACACAAGTGACACAAGCAGAATTACAGAACTCCCCCCCCCCCCCCCCCCGAAGAGTAACCCTAATAAATGACCATACCCCAAAGTAATGGGCAAATCTGGTAACACTATTTACAAATGGGCAGACTGGGTACTTCGTTTAACCTTTTAGAAGTGCTCAACTATAACCACTAATTCACGTCTTTCCATGGCCAGAATAATTTTTTGAATTGACTGTAAGACTTCATCTTGGTTTTGTATTTACTGTTCTGCTTATGTGCAATTCTCAACTTTCAGGGGAGCCGAAAGACTGCTGCACTATTAACTCTTCAGCAGGTGGAGGTCAGGGGGTAGTCAGGATAATGCGGTGAAATGTGCAGAAGGATTGTCCGGCGGTCACTGAGCACCTAGCTGTGATTGATTCACAGAATAGCATTGGCATGGAGCCTGTGGCTAGCTGATGTGCTGAGAGATGAAGGAGTGAGGTTTAGAAGTGTAAAAAGACATATGGCCCTAAATAAAGGGGGTCCCTGAGGCCACATCATGATCTTGTCTGATAGCTGGGGCTGGATGTTTCTGGGGTTCTCTGGCCCATGCATCACAGATAAGATCTTGAGCAGCAAGGGAAGGTTCGTGCTTTAGTCCTGGGTGTATTGTCTGGACCAGCTGTTTAGTTGGGGCCAGACATGATAATAACCCGTGTTCTGAACTCTGGGGACTTCAAAGTAGAGAGGGAGTTTGAGTGGGGCCCGGATCTCATTCACCTGGAATGGATGCTAAGTGCTTTTTTATAGTTGCTTTGTTTTACATTCAGATGCTGGCTACACCCACTTAGAGCTTAAAAATCAAATTTATATCTCCACTAATTTTGTCCAAGAGGTTGTTGGGGTTTTTTTTCTGTCTGAGAGCAAGCAGATTAATTGCTGTGCTCCAGGCCTGGGGAGGATAAAGGTGCATTGACTGCTGGAAGCTATAGATTGAGCTTTACTCACCATCTTGCTAACATACAGATTGAAAGTGATAAGAGTTTTGATACATATATGCCTGTGTGTAAATCGTATCTGTGCACCTGTCAGAACCTGAGGTTTGATCCACAGTTGCCAACTTTCATGCGGTAAATAAGCACCCCGACTTTCACAATAAGCCAAAAATCAAGCTAATCCCATTTCAAAGCAAGGCCAAAACAAGCCAGTCCCTAAGAACTCCCACACGCTGTGACTAGATTCCCCCGGCATGCAGTCTGGGACTGTGGTGGGCCCCCTGTGCTCTCTGCCCCTGCTTGCCCCTTGCCACTGCTTGCCAGGAGCCAATCAAAAAAAAGAAGCAACAAGCTACAAGTCAAACAAAGCTACAAGCCAAAAACTAGCCAACAAGCAACTCACAAGCCAATTAAGCCAAAAACAAGTCCAATTTTTGTGTTTTTTTCCCCCATGGGTTTGGCATGTCTGGTTTGGTCCCAGCAGTACCTTTGTCGTAATAGCAGCTGGTTTAAGCTGTTGGCTGGTTTAAGCAGCTTTGTTCAAGCAATTTAAATAGTATACAGGTTTTGAGCCTCCCACATATTTTAAGGTAACCTTAATCTGTTGGTTTCTAATCTGACCCTTCTCTTCTGGGAAGTAGTGTGGACTGATGAATATAAAGAGTGGTTTTCAAAAATGCATGAGTGATTTAAGAGCAAAAGACCCATGGGGCTTTAGGTGCTTGTGAAAATCCCACCCAAAATGTACTGTAAAGAAAAGTATGACACAGAAAGCAGTACAGAGCTAAGTGGCAGAAAGAGAGTCTGGGATCCAAAGGACAAATTTTGGATGGACCCCTCTGATCAAGCACTGACTGCTTAGCCGTTGCATGTTTGGGGTTGTATTGGTATCCATAGATCCTTCTACTTAAATCCTGGACCCTGATTCTTTTCTTTGGGAAAAGCTGGAAGGTGTTTCTCTCTCTACGTCCAAATAACTGAAGGGGCTGTGGCCGGGGTGGGAGGACATATAGCACTTTCTTTTGCAGCAGCAGCCTTCTCTTTATTCCCTAAGGCACACATACGGTTAATTTGGTGGGTAAGAGGGTTTTGTTTAGTACAGTGGATTTTGGTGGTTTATATTTACTTATTCTGCAGAACTGCTTTCCCTTTTTGTTAATCTTTTATTAATGGGACTTACTTCCTATTTTATTTATCTGACTATAGAGTAAATGGGAGATGGTGGATTTTTGCCAGTGACTTTCATGTGCTGGTTGTCTGGGGTAGACAGTCTTTCCATGACTTGACCAACATACACAGTATCCCTGTCTGTTCCCTCACCACTCCTGTTGAACGTTCAGCTGTGAGGGTATCCATTCGGAAATCTTGAGAATTGGTTTATAATGGATCTTACAATAATAAAACTTCAATGTCATTTTTCTTTGTCTTTGGTATCTCTGCAGATTGTCAGCCTCCCCTGTAGGTCACTGAGAGCTCATGCACATTACTTTTTTATTAATATTATCTTTGATTTTTACTAGGAAATATGATACAACTTCTAAAATGGAGAAACATATTCTCTTGAAAGATTCACTAAGGGATCATTAACTGTATTTACGCAAGTGGACACGTGGCATTGAGTGAAATAACAGTTTATTTAGCAAAGAATGTGAATGGATTTAAGCAGATAACTTCTTGGGAGAATAAAGGGCATATGCAGTTCATGGGGTGAAATCTTTCACTTTCATATTGGAATTCATTCCCTGAATTCAGTCTAAACCAGACTAACAGATTTTCCTGTCCATGGAAGTTACTGTAATTTATTAGGAAAGGAAAAAACTCTCAAGATTTACACATTCCATTCACTTTATTACGAAAACTGGAACCTCTCAGCCTTTTATTATTACTAAAACATTGGGTTTGGAATGACATCAGTTGTCTCATTCTCTGAACTAGTGAAACTTGCACCTATTTTGAGGGCAGGGTCATGACTAAGGCTTTTGTCATGGTTATTTTTAGTAAAAGTCATAGACAGGTCATGGGCAATAAACAAAAATTCACAGAAGCCGTGACCTGTCTGTGATTTTTGCTTTTGTGGCTCCATGGTTTTCCCTGCCAACGTGGTGGCTTGGAGCTGTGGGGCTCCCCCTCTGCCCACGGCAACTGGAAGCTGATAGATAGAGGGGCTCCACCCAGGGTGACCATATTTTACAAGAAGAAAATGGGACACCCCCAGCTGCTCGCCTGAGGCATCCCCCTCCTCCGGCACGAGGCTGTCACCCGTTGCTGGAACCTTGCAGGAGGCCTCCTGTTGCCGGATCCCTGCCAGGGCCCCTCTGGCTGCCAACTCCCGAGTCCCGCAGCCCCTGGGGCTGAAGCAGAGAATGTAACGGAGGTCTCTAGAAGTCACGGATTTCACCCGCAACATAAATGTAGCCTTAGTCATGACTGCTACTAGAGACACCTCTTCTGATAGATCATCCGTGGAGTGGTATTGGCGACTGCTTCTCAAATCATTGCTCACTTGCTCTTCTTTCTGGTTGGGGATGAATTATGTAATCACTTTGTCTAATGAAGACGACCTCTCTAGTATATTGCTTTCTACAGGATATAAAGCTGGGGCAGATGTCTTGGGGGCCACCAGATCAGGGATTACAGGGAAAAGCAAATTAAGGGATATTACTTGCGTTTGCTGCCAAATTTGGAGCAATAAATAGTAGTCTCATGATTTCTGGTGTTACCAGTATTCTCAGGGGATTGGTGATAGGATATGGAGCCTTTCTCCTTAAGCTCACAGGTTTGAGTTGCAGCTGTGTTGGTTGAGTTCAAAAATCATTGCCGTCTGATGTAATCTGTGGAAAATGAAGTATTGGTCTCAGGGTATTGGATATTTATCCACATTAGCTGGCACAATTATTGGCAATTTTAATAGACACTAAATGGTGATTATTATAGGCTGAGTTGGTAATTGCTTTCTACGCTTAAGGTTGCCCAACACTTCTTATTATCAGATCCCGTTTTCAGTTGCTTGTGACTGTGCCAAATTTGAACTGTATGGATTGAAATTTCCTATGCTAGCTGTGTGTCTCAGGCTGAAATTTTGGGAAAGTTTCAGAAAAAAGATTCAGCCATTTCTGAGAACAAGATTTGGGAAAAATACATTGTTTTGTCCATGTTTTTAAAATGAACTTATAACTGTTTATTTGAGAGACATTCTATTACCTCCCGTACTTTGGAGTCAGAATGTGAAATTTTGTAAAGGGGGATTGTCAGCATGGTATCAGGGATGTGCCTTTTGCTGCGCCAGTTAGAAATGAATGCCAACATTTGGCCAAGTTTTGTAAGTCTTTGAAAAATCTCAGTTCACGCATGACCAGTACAGACTTGTTAGAACTTGACAGCTAAATTCCCCAGGTTTCTCCATGTAGTGGGCATGCTCCAGACTAGGGTTCCAGGGGCTGAGCAGGACTTCCTTTGCCATTCCTGCTCCTGACTGCTGTGGGTGCAGGAACGGAGCCCAGGGGGACAGTCTTCTGTTGGTACTCAGGCAGTGCCTGACTTGAATGCAAAGGGAGCAGATTGGGCAGAGGAGCAGCGTGGGGCAGATGAGTAGGAGCTCGGGGTGTAGGACTGGAACTGGGCCAAAAGCCTGGGCCTGGGGTAAGTAGACCAGACCACCTTAATTATGGCATTTCCTAACCTTTGACTGCTTGGTTTTGCAATCTTAATGGGTTTTTTTAAAAACACTTTTTGTGTTTAATTATTTATATAACCTTCCAAATCATGCTACATGCTTTTATAGCTTTAAACAGGTTCCTGCACCACCGAGATTGCAATCTAAGCAGTAGAAAAATGAATCAATTCGAGTCCCTGCTTCCCCCAACACTTTCAATATTACCTTTCTTTAATCTGGACCTATGTTAAATATTGAAGTTATTTAACCCTTTGTTTTCCCCTTCCATAACCCAATTATTCCTCTTCCTCGCTGATTCATATTTATAGTGACCCTTAGCCTATCCGCTTGCAGTCCTTCCTGCTCCTCCCTCTGAATAGTCTTCTCAGTCTTGATAGAGATTGAACTGCACCAGGACAGGGTTGACACATAGTTGGGGAGAACTACTACTACTAGAGGACTTCAGTCTCCTGAGATGTCCAGCTTAATTCCGCTAACAATCAATAAAATTTAAAATAACAAATGAAATTGGACTTGCTTTTCCACCACGCTGTAAAAGAAGTTTAAAACTGTAATTCCATACGGAGGCCCTGATCTGCAAACAAGCAGCAATTCTTTCTCGATTTTTGTGGCACAAATCATTCTATTCACAGTTATCAAGTAGATGTTGAAGGAGTAGCACTTGTGCCTTCTGGTGTGATTATTTGTGGGTAAATGTTTCAAAATCAGGCTCGTAGTGGGAGGCCAAAAATACGGTGAGCCAAATTCATCCCTGATATATTGACTTCAGTTGAGTTCACACCAGTGAACAATTTGGCCCACTGTGTTTCTATATATCTGTGTTGCTATCGCTGTAAAACGCAAATTTGAAAACTTGTATTTGGTTTAATCCTTCATGTCCTGGGCCGGTCTGTTTGGGTGGTCTGTTCACAGTTTACAGAGATTAGACTAAGCGCTTCCCACTCACAGACCAGCAGCTGGATTACTGTTGGATGCTGGGGAGAAAGGTCCATATTTGTGCCAGCATTTAACTTGGCACAAGATTTGCATCAGTTATAGAAATTGCTATGCTTGGCTGTACTTCTGTTTTTATAATCCCTGTTATACTTTTATTATTAAATTGTTGACAGCTATTAGGTTCTGATTCAACTCCAGTCTTCCCTACAGTATATAAATGTGTTTTATTTCTGACCTGAGGAGACCTCATGGTCTTCTGGGGTTGGAGGAAATTTATTTCCCATGTTCATTCAATTCTGGGCTTCCCCACGTTCCTCTGCCATTCTTTGTCAGCTGTGGTCTATAATTTCCTAGCATGAGTGAGAATGTAGTCACCAGGTCTGTTCAGTTACATCTATCTCTCAGCATACTGCTTCTTTAGTATCAAAGGGGTAGCCGGGTTAGTCTGGATCTGTAAAAGAAGCAAAGAGTCCTTCTCCGGATACATCCGAAGAAGTAGATATTCACCCACGAAAGCTCGTGCTCCAATACGTCTGTTAGTCTATAAGGTGCCACAGGACTCTTCGCTTCTTTAGTGTATTTCCCCTGTGGCTGAGAGGGAAAACCCTTTTCCAGATTCTCTCTCAGACTGTTCTGCCAGTGAACCCATTGTAAGAATCTTTTTATTTGTTTGTTTAATTTAATATCTTCTTTTTTGGCCTGTTATTTCATACATCACTCCTGTTGTAATGAATGATATAGCCACAATGCCTTGGAATTAATGGGAAATCCTGTTGTCTACACCAGAGTGGCATCAGACACTATAGACAATGCAAATGTAGTAAAGCAAACAGAGAAATCTGAGGGGCATTGCTCTCTGAGGGAAATACTGTAACTATGAGTTAGGATCAGGCTGTGTTTTCCACACAAAAAGATGATAGTGAGAGCTGTCTAAAGAGAAGGACCTGGTTCCTCTTTTCATCTTACAAATGCACTGAGATGCTGTAGCGGTAGGTGTAGTAGAAGATTCTAGATAGATCTTAGGGTCTGTTAAGGCTACGAAGTATGTTCTGTAGTACTTTGAGAATGGGGGAGGGATAGCTCAGTGGTTTGAGCATTGGCCTGCTAAACCCAGGGTTGTGAGTTCAATCCTTGAGGGGGCCACTTGGGGATCTGGGGCAAAATCAGTACTTGGTCCTGCTAGTGAAGGCAGGGGGCTGGACTTGATGACCTTTCAAGGTCCCTTCCAGTTCTAGGAGATGGGATATCTCCATTAATTTTTTTTTTTTTTTAATGGCTCTCCTGTTTTACCACCTGAGTATATAATGTGTAGTGACTGGAGACCTGATTTTGTATGAACAATATGTTAAGCGTAATTTAAAATAAGAATACTGTATGGACTATGGGGGTGTGAGTTGCACAGCACAACAGTGTGTTGCACTCCAGCTGCCCTGTATGGACACTGCTCATGCAAACTAAAAGGTACCTGGTGCGTGTCTCCACACAGGGCAGTCAGAGTGCATCACTCTGGTGTACTGTGCAGTTCAGACCTCTGTAGTCCACACTGCAGCACAGTGTCGACAAGCCCTAAGCCTGCGTTATGCGCTCAGATTTCCAAACATGCGATCATGTATTGCTTTAGTGCCCCCATTGTGCTTGATTCTGCATAGTAATTATAAGGCCTCAGCCTCCACTCACCAGTGTGCTTGTGCAATTGCACAATATCATAAAGGCAGGTTAAAAACAAAGCAAAGTAAAATAAAAATCATCTTAAAATTAAAAGTGGATGAATGTATATGTACTGTGTGGACATAGCGTATCATTGTGTGCCTGTTTGTTCAGTGGAGCCTGAACAAAGAAGTCTTGTGGTACTGGAGTCTTGCTTTTCAGTGTTGTGCTGAACAGTAAGGGTTGACTCTGAACTGTGTTTGAATGAAGTTTGCACCTCAGAAGGCCTGTAAAATGAACTTCTATAGCAGAACAGACAGCACCAAGTTTCTGACATCAAATAGCTATCACAGGTACTTATCTCTGAGTGCCTCATAATCTTTTAATGTATTTTATCCTCACACCACCCCTGGGAATTAAGGCAGTGGTGTTGTCCTTGTTTTTCAGATAGGGAACTGAGGCACAGCAAAGCAAAGTGACTTGCCCAAGGCCACCCGGGGAATCTGTGGCAAAGCGGAGACTTCAACTCAGGACTCTCAGTCCTTGGCTGGTGCCCTAACTGCTGGACTATCGTTCCTCACTGTTAGTAAAGGTTAGGTTTATAAATAGCCATTGGTAGAAACAGGAATTCCCAGAGGTCCATCTAGTCTAGTATCCTGTCTCTGACCATGGCCAGTACCAGATGCTTCTGCAGGGTGTTTACATCTTCCTCTGTAGGAGGTTGTGAAATAAACTGCCCCCCACAGTAGGCCTCAACCTGATCTCCAGTAATTAGAGATTGGCTTAAGACCTGAAACACGAGGTTTAATATCCCTGCCAATCTTTATCTTTAATTGTAACAACTCTGGATATTTTTGTTATCCATACAATCCCTTTTGAGTCTTAAATTCTTGGCCTCTGTGTGGCAATGAGTTCCACAGTTTAATTACACATTGTATGAAAAAGAATTTCCTTTTTTCAGTTTTGAATTTGCCACCTTTTAATTTGATTGACTATTTTATTGTTCTTGTATTATGGCCCAGGGAGGAAAGAAGTTTCTGATCTACCGTCTCTAGATCATTGATTACTTTATATACTTTTATTATTCATAGATTCATAGTTTAAGACCAAAGGAAGGAACTGTAAGATCATCTTGTCTGGTTTCAGAGTAGCAGCCGTGTTAGTCTGTATCCGCAAAAAGAGGAACAGGAGTACTTGTGGCACCTTAGAGACTAACAAATTTATTAGAGCATAAGCTTTAGTCCACGAAAGCTTATGCTCTAATAAATTTGTTAGTCTCTAAGGTGCCACAAGTACTCCTGATCATCTTGTCTGACCTCTTGTGTATCACAGGCCATTCATTTTCACCCAGTTATCTCTATATTGAGCCCAATAACTTGTGTTTGACTAAGCATCTTCCAGAAAGGCACCAGTCTTGATCTGATCATGTCCCATCTTATTCGTCTCCTCTCTCAGGGTAAGCAATCACACTCTTATCAATCTCTCTTCATATGAGCCTTTCCTGTGCCCTGGATCATTCTCCTTCTTCTCTCAGCTCTTTTTACTTGAATCTTTTTGAGATGGGGAGACCAGTCCTGCCCACAGTATCCAGGTGAGGCTGCACCACTGATCTATACAAAGGCATTAGAATATTCTCACTGGTCACTATCATATTCCTGATTTTTCCTAACGTTGTGTGTGTGTTTTTTTTTTTATCCCAGCTCCACGTTTGAACAGAGGTTTTCATTGAGCTGTCTGCAGTGACTCACTGGTCCCTTTCTTGGGTTTATTCAATTAATCTAGAATCCTGTAAGGGGTCTGAGTAGTTTAATTGTTTTCCCTGCTAATGTGCATTACTTTGTATTTATTGAATTAAATTTCATTTGCTGTCATGTTGCCCATTCATCTAGCTTGTTTAGCTCTCTCTGAAGTCCTTCACAGTCCTCTCTGGTCTTGAGTAACCTAAAAGACTGTATGCTATCTGCATATTTTACTCCTGGGGAATTTTGCGCTACTGTGCATGCATAATTAATGAGCTGCACATATTTTTATTTTTTTGCGCAGAAAATAAGCTTTGCCGAAATGTTGCTGCAGTTCTGCCTTTTGCCCACCAGAGGGTACTGTGGTGATAGAACAAAGCAGTAGCTCCCGCCCAGCCCAGCGAGGGAATAAAAAGAGCCTGCCTTCGTCGCAGCGCCTGTCAGGCCAGGTCAGGTCAGGAGGCAGGGGCTGTGGGGAGACAGACAGCGTGAGGTGCTGGGCTGAATGGGAGTGGGGCCACAGGGAGGAGGGAGGTGCAGGGTGAGGGTGTGCGGAGCTACATAGGGACAGGGAAGTGGCTGAGTGCTGGCACAGAGACGCATGCGGATGGGGAAGGGGGTACAGAGCCACATAGGGACAGGGGTGGGGTGCAGAGCCACATGGGGATGGGGGGAATCAAGTGGGTGTCTGCGTGGGGGTGGAGGGACACGTGGACTGAAGTTTCAAGGACACATGGGGGTGTAGGAACACATGGGGATGGGGCAGATGTACCTGACTGAATGGGAGAGGCTAGGGGTCAGCCAGGGTCTGCATGGGGGAAGCTCCCTAACAATCCCTCCCTGACCCTCAAAAAACCTGTTCCAGACTTTTCCTACCCATACCCAACAACCCTCCAAGTTCACACCCAGGCTCCTTCCCAGCAGTTTACTTCCCTCTCTCTCAGCTCCTCCGTTACCCCTGACTTCCCCCAGCCTTTGCACTGCTTCTGAGGGGGGCAGGAAATATGGTTCTGTATTGTAGTTTAAATGATTATTACTCAGAGTTCTGTATTAATATGCCTCGTAAGGAATCTATGTGTCAAAAAACATTTCCTGAATCCCTTTTCGTTGTCTGTATTGTTACAGACACTTGCTGACAAGTATTTTGAAATAAATGACCAAAAATAATTGAAACTGGTATAATTATATTGTGTTATTTTGACAAATAAAATATGCAGAATTTTGCAATATTGTGTGCAGAATTTTTAATTTTTTGGTGCAGAATTTCCTCAGGAGTAATATTTACTGTCTCCCTACTCATTCCTTTCTTTCCAGATAGTATATTAAACATTACAGAACCTAGTTATGGAACCCTAAGATCCCTGCTGTTAGCCTTTTGCAACAATTAAAATGACCTTTTAATTCTAGTCTTTGCTTTCTGTCTTCTAGACAGTTTTTTGTCCATGAGAATAGTTCACTTCCCACCCTGTGGCATTTTAGCTTGTGTAGTAGACTTTTGTGTGGGGCCTTGTCAAAGGTGTTTGGAAGTCTAAGTAAATTGTACACATCAGATTGTTCAGTAATCCCATCCCCTGCAATCAAGGTAGGACTAAGTATTTTCTAGCCCATCCCTGACAGATGTTTGTCCAACCTGCTCTTAAAAGCCTCCAGTGACAGAGATTCCACAACCTTCCTAGGCAATTTATTCCAGTGCTTAACCACCCTGCCAGGAAGCTTTTCCTAATGTCCAACCTAACCTCCCTTACTGCAATTTAAACCCATTGCTTCTTGTCCTATCCTCGGAGGTTAAGGAGAACAATTTTTCACCCTCTTCCTTGTAACAATGTTTGATGTACTTGAAAACTGTTATCATGTCCCCCCTCAGTCTTCTCTCGTCCAGACGAAACAAACCCATTTTCTCCAATCTTCCCTCATAGGTCATGTTTTCTAGCCCTTTAATCACTTTTGTTGCTCTCCTCTGGACTTCCTCCAATTGGTCCACATCTTTCTTGATATGTGGCGCCCAGAACTGGACACAATACTCCAGGTGAGGCCTTATCCATGTGGAGTCGAGTGGAAGAATTCCCTGGGTTGTCCTTACTCCCCTTTTTATAGATAGGCACTATATTTGCTCACTTCCAGTCATCTGGAATCTCTCCCATCTTCTATGCGTTTTCAAAGATAATTGCCAATGGCTCAGATATCTCCTCAGTCAGCTCCTTGAGTATTCTAGGATGTATTTTCTCAGGCCCTGCTGTCCTGAAGACATCTAACTTGTCTAAGTGCTTTTTAACTTGTTTTTTCCCCTATTTTAGCTTCAGATCCTACCTCATCATCACTGGCATTCACTCTTTAGGTGTTTGGTCACTACTAACTTCACTGGTGAAAACAGAAACAAAAAAGGCATTTAGCATTCTTGCCATTGCCACATTTTCTGCTACAGACACCCCCCGACTTGTGCAATCGTTCCGTTCTGGAAAGCCTTGCGTCACTCGAATGTGGGGAGGCCGGAAACGTATACCCGTACGTTACGCAAAAATTTCCCCACCTAGAAAATCCTATTTCTGGCTTATGGAACTTTTTCCGTATGTGCGAATTTGCGTAAGTCGGGTCTTGTGTAACCCGGGGAGAGTCTGTATTGTCTTTCTCCCCCCACCCCCCATTGAGTAATGGGCCTAGTCTGTCCTTGGTCTTCCTCTTGCTTCTAATGTATTTGTAGAATGTTTTCTTGTTACCCTTTATGTCCCTTGCAAGTTTAATTTAGTTTTGTGCCTTGGCCTTTCCAGTTTTGTCCCTGCATGCTCGTGTTGTTTTTTTATATTCATTCTTTGTAATTTGACCTAATTTTCACTTTTTGTGGGACTTTTGAGTTTCAGATCATTGAATATCTCCTGGTTAAGACCCAGTGGTTTCTTGCCATACTTCCTAGCTTTCCTATGCAGTGGGATAGTTTGCACTTTTGCCTGTACTGTCTCTTTGAACAACTGCTAACTCTCTTAAGCTCTTTTTCCCCTTAGATTTGCTTCCCATGGGATCTTACCTATCAACTCCCTGAGTTTGTTAAAATCTGCCTTCTTGAAGTCCATTATCTTTATTCTGCTGTTTTCCCTCCTACCATTCCTTAGAATCATGAACTCTCTCATTTCACTTTCACTCAAATTCTCAACCAGTTCCTCACTATTTGTCAAAATCAAATCTAGGTCAGTCTCTTCCCTAGTTGCTTTCTCCATCTTCTGAAATAAAAAACGGTCCCCAATTCCACGAACTTGTTGGATAATGTGTTCCCTACTGTATTATTTTCCCAAGAGATAAGTCCCCCATCACCACCAGTTCCTTTGCTTTGTATGATTAAACTGACTAACCTAATTGCCTTCTGTGACAAGATAACTGGCTCTGTGGATGAGGGGAAAGCAGTGGACGCGTTATTCCTTGACTTTAGCAAAGCTTTTGATATGGTCTCCCACAGTATTCTTTCCGGCAAGTTAAAGTAGTATGGGCTGGATGAATGGACTATAAGGTGGATAGAAAGCTGGCTAGATTGTCAGGCTCAACGAGTAGTGATCAATGGCTCCATGTCTAGTTGGCAGCTGGTATCAAGCAGAGTGCCCCCAGGGTCGATCCTGGGGCCGGTTTTGTTCAATATCTTCATTAATGATTTGGAGGATGGCGTGGACTGCATGCTCAGCAAGTTCACGGATGACATTACGATGGGGGTGAGGCTGGAGAGTAGGGATAGGGTCTGGAGTGACCTAGACAAAGTGGAGGATTGGGCTAAAAGGAATCTGATGAGGTTCAACAAGGAGAAGTGCAGAGTCCTGCACTTAGGACGGAAGAATCCCATGCACTGCTACAGACCAGGGTCCGAGTGGCTAGGCAGCAGTTTTGTAGAAAAGGACCTAGGGGTTACAGTGGATGAGAAGCTGGATATGAGTCAACAGTGTGCCCTTGTTGCCAAGAAGGCTAACGGCATTTTGGGCTGTATAAGTAGGAGCATTGCCAGCAGATCGAGGGACGTGATTATTCCCCTCTATTCGGCATTGGTGAAGCCTCATCTGGAGTACTGTGTCCAGTTTTGGGCCCACACTACAAGAAGGATGTGGAAAAATTGGAAAGAGTCCAGCGGAGGGCAACAAAAATGATTAGGGGGCTGGAACACATGACTTATGAGGAGAGGCTGAGGGAACTGGGCTTGTTTAGTCTGCAGAAGAGAAGAATGAGGGGGGATTTGATAGCTGCTTTCAACTACCTGACGGGGTTCCAAAGAGGATGGATCTAGACTGTTCTCAGTGGTAGCAGATGACAGAACAAGGAGTAATGGTCTCAAGTTGCAGTGGGGGAGGTTTAGGTTGGATATTAGGAAAAACTTTTTCACTAGGAGGGTGGTGAAGCACTGGAATGGGTTACCTAGGGAGGTGGTGGAATCTCCATCCTTGGAGGTTTTTAAGGTCAGGCTTGACAAAGCCCTGGCTGGGATGATTTAGTTGGGGGTTTGTCCTGCTTTGAGCAGGGGCTTGGACTAGATGATCTCCTGAGGTCCCTTCCAACCCTGGTATTCTATGATTCTATTTTGTTAATTGTTTTAAAATAGTCTCATCCACCTCTTCTTCCTGTTTTGGTGGTGTATAGTTGGCACCCTGAATGACTTATCTCCTAGATAGAAAGAAAAGAAATAATAATGATTGCAGGTGGTGGGGGATGCACACAGCCATGGTATAGGGAGGATTATGGGGGACCCTGGCATGGGGGGGGAGGGCATACAGAGACTCTGACCTGGGGGGAATGGGGGACACAAATCTCCTGGCAGGGGAAGAATGGGGACCTGGGTACAGGCAAAATTTGGGACTTGGAGGGAAAAGGGAGAATGGGGGGCACAGAGCGCCTGACATGGGTGGATGGTGGCAGTGGTATGGGGGGAGACAGAGCCTCAGGGAGGGTAAGGGGATTGCACGAGTCCCTGAAATAGAGGGATAATGGAGGAATGCAAGGAGCCTCTGCTGCATGCAGTAAACTCAGCCTACAGGTGCTGTGAAGTGTGCAACACATTGTGAGCTTGGATCTTAATTCTCCTCATTTACCACGGGTGAAATCGCAGTCACATTGAAGTCCATGGAAAAACCTCCACTGACTTTGGGGCCAAGATTTCATCCCAGTTACGTGGATAAGCTGTCTCCTTCTGGTTGTAGAGAGTGTGGATGACCCCTGAGCTCATAAGCAATATTTACACCAGGGTTTCCCAACTCATTTTATAATGAAGACTAACTCCTAGCAGTGAGGCCATCTTATAGGCCACCTCTTCTCAACACCCCTCAGTTACTCAGCTTCACAATAGCACGGGCTATCCCCTTGCCCCTTTCCCCGGGAATGCGCAGGGGCAGCATTTTCATTCTTTTTCTTTAGTATGTCCTGATTGTTAAAGTCTTTGGAGCAGGGATCATGTTTTTGTTATATATTTGTACAACCCCCAGTGCAGTGAAGCCTGGGGGAGGCTGCATGTATGGGGGCCCCTAGGCACTACCACAATACAAATAATACATTATATTAATAAGCAAAAATTAAGTCTCTTGGGGTGTATCACCTGGATTCTTAGAGAAATCATTATTTTACGACAATATTTTAATTGATTTACAAGATCACAAGGTATTTCTAGTTGTTAAAATAAGTGTTTGCATTTAATTCTACACATGAATCATAGAAACACAGTTTCCCGTGGGAATGTTTCTGTAGCTGTTCCCTGTTGTTCCGGAGAGGGACAAATTCTGACTAGCTCATCCCCAGATTCTCATTGCAGGGCTCCAGAGCTCTCCACTCCTCTCAGATGCAGTTCCTGCATTACCAGCTGTACCCAGAGTGTAACTATGCCCCTGTTAGCAACCCTGGTCAGGAGGGCACTTGTTTAATCACAAGGCTGGAGGCATGGGGTGGTCTTAGGCAGTCAAGAGAAATTGGAAAGCTCTACCAGTTCCCGGAGTGAGGAAGACATTTGCATGGGTGAGTTAGTGACCAGACTAGCCCCACTCCAATCAGGAAAGCATGATATGCCTTCCTATTCACTGTCTTGCGTAGTGCTGCTTCTTCAGGGTCTTCCTGCAAAGGTCTCAACTAGCTCTAATGACTTTGGAATTAATGAACCTGAAGATTCAGAGGTATTATTCTGAGGGAATACATTTAATTAATGTCACTCTATAATGTGAATAGGTTGACTGCACTGTATATTCAGCTGTCATTGCCAATCAGAAATAGTTGTGCTGTTCAGTGAGGAGCTGCTGTCCTGTTTTGTGGTGGGAGAAGTGACTAGCTGCTGTTGTTTCATGAAGTCTCCTGTTTTTGTCTTTCAGAATATGACAAACTGGGCTTTCTTCTGAAGCTGGACTCAAACCTGTGAGTAGAACGATGGGAATGCTACTTTCCTTTGCCTTTTTTGTTATGGTTTCTATTGCAGACAACAAAAATTCTGGGTTACTCATGCAGTGTGGATTGGTTGAGAGGACAGTGCACTGTTAGATGGGAGAGCTGAGATTAGGAGCAGACTGAAGGTTCCTGCTCTCTGGGTGTCACTGTTGCATGCCTAGCCAGGCTGGCAGAGACTTTGGTTCACTCCCTTTCAATTCTTGATGGCTGATCAAGAGGATAGTAACATCAACCTTAAACTATGCCTGTCTTTCTGCCCTGTGAGTCTTATTCCGAGTCTTCCAAATTAGGAAAAGTTAATTAAGCCTGTGGAACCATGGGAAATAATAAGCTGTAATGTAACTGAGAGGTTGGGAACGGATTCCTTCACATCTGGGCCATTCACACATGACCCCAGAAGCTTGTTGAAAAATTGGAGATGGTGCAAAGAAGGGCCACAAAAATTATTTGGGGGCTGGAAAAAATGCCTAAAAGCAAGAAACTTAAGGAACTTAATCCATGTAGCGTATCAAAAAGAAAATTAAGAGGTGACTTCAGTAAAGTGTATAAATACCTTCACAGGGAGATACAAGGTACTAACTGGCTCTTTAACAGCAGAGAAAGACATAACAAGAATCAGTGTCTGGAAGTTAAAGCCAGACAAATTGAAATTAGAAATCAGGCACAAATTTTATCCGTGAGGGTGATTAACAACAACCAAGCGAAGTGGTGGATTCTCTATCTCTTGAAGTCTTCAGATCAAAGCAGGCTGCCTTCTGGGAAGATGCTTTAGCCAAACACAAGTTATTGGCCTCAATACAGGAATAACGGGATGAAATTCTCTGGCCTGGGTTATCCAGAAGGTCTGACTAGATGATGTAATGGTCCCTTCTGGCCTTAAAATCTGTGAAGCTGAGTTGTATGTTTAGTGGCTGCTGGTGGTAGTAGATCAATTTGCCATGTCATAGATGGGGCAAAAGTTACGAAGGTGGGTAGGTCTGATTGTGACACCAGATGGAATAGCCTTATACCAGTCAATTTTAGGTTAAATTTGCTGACTAATGGTGAGCAGCAACTCTGTAGTCTGATGTCAGTGACTGTATAATAATTTCATTGTAAGAGGGTGTTAGTTGGCCTCCTCCTCCTATCTGTGCTAGGTGAAAAGGCATTGAAACAATCCATTGGCTGGAATGGCATGAATTTGCATTACCTGTACAATGGCTCAGGTCCGCACAACAGCTGCCCTTGATGTCGTGTAAGGATTGGTTGTATTGATTGATTGCAACATTTCATTGAAGTCTGAGCTGAGGGCTGGCTGAAATGCTGCATTCTACCCAGGATCTCCCCATTGTGAATGGGAAGCCCCATAAAAGCCCTTATCTCATCCACTGCAAATAACGTATGGTGCATAGTGAATAAAAAGGTCTCTGTGTAGAAGCCACTCTCTTTCACTGTACATTTGGTATGTAAAGTACCATCATCTGTTTTTTTCTGGCTTAAAGAGTAGTAACAAAGTAGCAGAAGATGCTATGCATGTATCTGAGATAGTAGAAAAAATTGTGTATTAGTTACTGTGTAGATCCCCAAAACACTGCATGAAAAGACTGTTAAGGTTGGAAGTCCAACTCCATTCTACACATGTGAAACTGAGGCACAGAGATTAAGTGAAAAATTAACTAGTTATGGGTGCCCAATTTGAGAAGCCTTGGGCCTGATATTTCAAAGTACGTAGCATTTTATAGCACTTTCTATGTTTAGAGCAGAGGTCCCATTGACTTCAGTTACAGTTGTGAGTGTTTAGCACTTCTGCAAACCAGACCCCAGGTGTCTTAAATTGGGGACTCAAAAAATGAAGCTTATAACTTGGTCAAATTTGGGTAAATTTTCACAGGGATGATCAAAGATACATCTTTGACACCAGGCTGACCCTTCCCTCCTTCCCCTGCCAAATTTCAAGTTTCTACTTCAAAGCCTGGAGACGGCAGGGCTCCTCAGGTAAACGTCTGTAAGATTTTTTTTTTAACATAGACAAAATAATGTATTTTCTCCTAATATTGTTCTCAGAAATGACTGAAGTGTTTTTGATCTAACGTTCCAAAAATATTCAGCCGGAAGCAGAAATCTGGGATAGGAAATTTCAGCCCAAATTGTTTACGTTGGCAAAATTATAAACAAGTGAAAACAGGTGTGATGGGTTGGACCCCTTGAAACGCCACCTGATCTGCTGAGATACCACTGAGTCTACCTGTTCTGCCAGCCTGGGCCCCCTTTAACCGGTCTTGCTTAGCCAGGCTCTTAAACCTCCTCTAACTGACACACAGGCAGGGCCACACCCAGCTGCAGATCAGCTCTGGGACGACTCAGCTTCAGGGACTTGCTCCAGCACTTAGATGTCCACCTCCCTGGGAGTGCAGATCCAAAGATATAGTATGAATGTCACCCCCTCCCTCAATGTGGAGAGAGGTGTGCACACTTCTTGCCACCACAGTTAGAAATTACAGAAACTGGGTTTAATAATAAACACAACCATTTTTATTAAGTATAAAAGGCAGATTTTAAGTGGTAAAAGGGGTAACAAACAGAACAAAGCAGATTACTAAGCTAGTTTCACTAGAGAAATTGGTTACAAATAGTATTTCTCACTCTAGATATTGTTGCAGGCAGTTTACAAAGGTTCTGTGGTTCAGAGTTCGTTATATTCCTTTTCAGACTGGACCCCTGTCTCAGTCTGGACTCCCCCCTTGCCTTCCCTTCAGGTGGCTTTTGCAGTCTGTCTTCTTGGGCAGACAGCCGTGGAGAGGAGGAGTCCAGTTTGCCTTCCTCCTCACCCTTAAATAGGATTAACATAAGGCGGGAATCCTTTGTTTCCCAAACTTGACCCCCCTTCCCTTCCAGTGGAAAGTTACAAGTCGTCCCAGGTAATGTTTTAGTATCAGGTGACAAGATCACCTGACTCTGTAGGATCACAGCATCCATGAGTCAGGGGCAGTATGGAGTGTCCACAGGAAAGCCAAGCTTTTCACAGTCTATTGTCCTCGCTGATGGGCCTTCCGCCTCGTCTGGCTTTTCCATTGTTGTACCTGAAGTGGTAGCAGGGGGCGTCACCCAAAGTAGCATAGTTGAAATACAGATACATAGTCAATATTCCTAACTTCAGATACAGACATGATACAGGCATGCAGATTGGATAATCACATTCAGTAAATCATAACCTTTCCAATGAGATCTCACATGAGCCATCTTGTATAAAGTACATCTCAGTTATGTCATATTCATATCATTAGCATATTTTCATAAGGAATATGGAATGACACATCAAAACAGAGTCTTATCATGGAAACGGTCAGGCAGCCTTAGCTTTAGGTGTTGCTACTTGCACCACCTATAATTATGTGAGAACTATTATGTGAGCATGTAATTAACGATTGTATTGCAATGCTGCGCACTGATAAGGTTGCCTGCAGGAAGTAGCAGCACTAGGGCATTGTGTGCTGGCTTGTAAGGCAAATGGCGTGTTGCACTGGGTAACGGAACATTGACCTGGGTGGCTGTGAGGTGCTGAACTTGCACCTGCTGGCATCAGGGACAGGTGGCCGCTGCTCCTGGCCTGGGTTTGAAGAGGAGTTTTTTGAAAATGGATTATCACTGTTCATGGGTTAATACTGGGTAGGAGAGAATAACCAGAAGGACTGTGTACCATTTACAATGTATATAGCAATAATTTCCCTGCATGCCCCAGTCATGGTGGGACTTTACTTCCTGTATTGCTTTGAAGAAGACTGGACAAAATGCAGCTCCTTGTCTCCACCAGCTACAGTGATCCTTCTTACCAGCTGCAGTGATCCTTCTTACCAGCTGCAGTGATCCTTCTTATCCTCTTGTGTTTTGAGGCTCCCGTTTCTCATATTCACATCTGTTCTGCTTGGGTCTCAGGTGCACTCCTTCTGCAATGATGAAACCGGAATAGAACAATTGAGAATGGAAGAGACAAGATGGGCTAAAAAACCAAAATGTAGCAACATGAAAACCATATTTAGCCATCCGTTCTCTATAGCATGGCTTACTCCAGTGCTGCTTCAGACCAAGGAAAGGTAGACCCATACCAGTATGTACTCTGAAGAATTTCTGACCAGCATTTCCAGTAAAGTAAACCCCACATTTCGGCACTATTGTTGTATACCTTTTACATAAATGTTTAGAACAAGAAGAAAAAAATATTAACAGTGAAAGTAATTAACAAGGATTGCGGTGGATTCTCTATCACTGACCATTTTAAAATGAGGATTGGATTTTTTTTTTTTTAAATATATGCTCTCTGAGTTATTGTGGGGAAGTTCTCTGGTCCATGTTATACAGGAGGACAGAGTGGGTAATCCTAGTGGTCCCTTCTGGCCTTGGAATCTATGAATCTGGGCAATCTTAATGTAGGCCTTTCCTGATATTTGAGTACTTCTCTGCGCGAATTTAACAGTAGCCCTCTTTGGACGGAAAATGTGCAGGGGAGATCCCTATCCAGCCAGATGGGCCCAGGGAAAGGAAAGTCTCCATAATGGAGCCAGACTCAGGGCAGAGACTCAAGCTGGTAAGAGCAGCTACAGAAGCTGTCTCAGCAGGGACTGGTGGACACTGATGATACCAGACTCTACTTGCTACAGTTTTTCCTCTGGATATTCTTTTCCTTCTGCTGTTTGACCCTCATCATCACTTCAGTCTCCCTCCACCCTGTCCTCTGTGCTCTTCTCATTCTCCCTTCCCTCCTTCCAGTCACCTCTCCCTTTGTTTTTAGCTTTTAGCTCATCCCTTCCAGCCTTCCCTTCCACTCTGCTTGTGTGTTCGCTCTCTTTTTCCCACCCTTTGTCTGTCTTGTCTATTTAGATGGTAAGCTCTTTGGAACAGGGACTGTTTGTTATTCTGTGCTGTACCTCGCACAATGAGACCCTGGTCTTGGTTGGGGTCTCTGGGTGATAAAATAATAATATATTTTCTTTACTCACTTCTTAAATGAAATATATGTATATAGCATCATAAATGTGCATGTTTGGCGCCCATCATGTGAGTTAGTAAAACACTCCTGAAAAGCTTGCAGACTGAGGCCTGACACGAAGAAGACAAACACTGTGAAATTACATTATGGTTATGGGGCAGGAAGTGCTGCATGGATAAGATCCTGTGGATGTTTACGGTAGTTGCTGTTAGTGGATTTGGTATTGTGCTCTCCTTGTATTCTGAATACATGCTATGAACTCAGTGAAAGGCAAAGCTTAAAAGCTAGGCTAGCTAATAAGTTTTCTACAGAACTTAATAATGAAGATAGTACTGTGTTGGTGGACACCTGAGCTCAAGGCCTTAGAGATAATGTGTTCTGTGTTGAAGACCCTGTTGATAGAAATGGCTTCATTACATGGCTGCTGCTGTAGATTCTGCCACTTGTGTGTTGCCTTAACTATTGACAGCATGTGAGAACCTTGTGTGACCAGGCGAAACACTTGGGGCAACGGAACTCAGTTTCTCCTGTTTCCCATACTCTTTCAGTTGTTCCATGTCTGTCTTTTGTCATTAGTTGGTGACATTTAAGGTATTAAAGAAGGACTAACCTCCCTTGTGAAGGTAGCCCTGCAGTAAGACGTAAATGCCTTGGTTCACAGTTTAACACAAATTATACACAGGAAATGATTTAGCTGGTATAAATATAGGGTGGTATTTCACGTTTGGCAGTTTAATTTTACCCCTGTTGCTATCTCTGCCTCTTTTACACTGCACATGCCCAGTCCAGGCTATTCAGATTGATTTATAGTGTAGTTGTTATAATTATCGCTATATAACAATTCTTTTGCTTTTGGAATTCTCCTGTGTTTATGGGAGTTGCACGGAAACCAGATTTGTTTCTCCCCCTTTGTAGGAATATCTGGAATTGCTTTGAATTCTATTTTCCTTTGAAATCTTGTTTCTGATGCATACCTCCCTGAAATGTTTAGCAAGGCTGGCCTTGCAAGGGGAATCTGACTTGGAAGTGGAATGCAGATCTTTATAATATTGTGCTGTTTGTCTGTTAAAGGGACATCTGGAAAATAGTTCTCTTTGCACAGACTGTTTCAGGCCAAAAACCTTGTCGTTAGTGAAGAAAAATCATGCATCCTGAGGAGCCCTCCTCTCAGCTGGGAGGAAAGCTTTGCAATAGATATGTGGGAGGGAAGGACTCCTTGTTCTCTTCTGGCGTGTATTGGCGAAGTATTATGTAGACTCATTCTGTGGGAATGCTTTGCATTTTTTTTAAAGGTGGGGTTTGTTAATGTCTTGCAAGTGGCAGGAGAGAGTGGGGCGAGTGGCAAGGTGGACACATTTGCAAACAGGGCACAGGTTCTGAGTACCTTCATGGATGCTCAGGGAAAGAGGTCTGTTAAGTGCCTCAGTGAGTTGTTTATTTTTATTTATTTACATTTGTACCTATCATATATGCAGTTGCAGAAATTAGAATCTCAAACCAAAAAATATGCATAGCGCATGAAACAAATTGGACTCCTAGAAGACCTTCCGATTCTAAGAATACTTTGATTTGTCTAGCTTCAACTTCTGGCCATTGGATCATGTTAGACCTTATTCTGCTAGATTGAGGAGCCCATTATTAAATATTTGTGCCCCATGCAGGCACTTATAGACTGCAATCAAATCACCCCTTAACTTTTTCTTTAAGCTAAATAGATTGACCTCTCTGAGTCTATCACGACAAGGCATATTTCTAATTCTTTAATCATTCTCGTGGCTCTTCTTTGAACCCTCTCCAATTTATCAACATCCTTCTTGAATTGTGGGCACCAGAACTGGCCACACTATTCTAGCAGTGGTTGCAGCAGTGCCAAATACAGAGGCGAAATACTCTCTACTCCCACTCGAGGTTCCCCTGTTTATGCATGGCAGGGTCGCATTAGCTCTTCTGGCCACAGTGTCACTCTGGGAACTCCTGTTCAGCTGATTGTCCACCAGGACCCTCAGATCTTTTTCAGAGCCCCGGCTTCCCAGGAGAGAGTCCCCCCATTGTAAGTAAGGCCTGTGTGCTCTGTTCCTAGATGTATCCATTTGCATGGAACCATATTAAAACTCATATTGTTTGCTTGTGCCTAGTTTACCAAGCAATCCAGATCGCTCTGTGTTGGTGACCTGTGATCGTCATTATTTATTACTCCCCTAATTTTTGTGTCATCTGCAAGATTTATCAGTTTTGGAACAGATTGATCAATTAAACAGTAATAAATCATCAGGACCAGATGTATTCATCCAAGAGTTCTGAAGGAACTCATATATGAAATTGCAGCATTACTAACTATTGTTTCAGAGTAGCAGCCGTGTTAGTCTGTATCCGCAAAAAGAAGAACAGGAGTACTTGTGGCACCTTAGAGACTAACAAATTTATTAGAGCATAAGCTTTCGTGGACTACAGCCCACTTCTTCGGATGCATATCACTATTACAATATAACTATTGTTTGTAACATGTTGCTTAATCAGGCTTTGTACCAGATGACTGGAGTGTAGCTAATGTAACGCCAATTTTTTAAACGGTTTCGGAGGTGATCCTGGCAATTGCAGAAGCCTAACTTCAGTACCAGGCAAACTGGTTAAAACTATAATACAGAACAGAATCATCAGACAGCGAGATGAATATAATATGTTGGGGAAGAGTCAACATGGCTTTTGTAAAGGGAAATCATATGGGGGAATCACCATTCTATTGGAATGCTTTGAGGGTATCGGCAAGCATGTGGACAAAGGTGATCCAGTGGATATAGTGTACTTGGACTTTCAGAAAATCTTTGGCTCTAAAGCAAACTATGCAGTCATGAGATAAGAGAGAAGGTCCTGTCATGGACCAGTAACTAGTTAAAACATAAGAAACAAAGGGTAGGAATAAATGGTCAGTTTTCACAATGGAGAGTAGTAAATAGCGGGTCCCGCAAGAATCTGTACTGGGACCCGTGCTGTTCATATGTGATCTGGAAAAGGGGGTGAATAGTGAGATGGCAAAATTTGCAGTCTATAAAAAATTACTCAAATAGTTAAGTCCAAAGCAGACTGCAAAGAGTTACAAAGAGACCAGGCAAAACTGGGTGACGGAGCAACAAAATTCAGTGTTGATAAATGCAAAGTAATGCACATTGGAAAACACAATTCCATTTAGACATACAAAATGAGGGGGTCTAAATTATCCATTACCACTCAACAAGGAGTGGAATAACTGGAGAGTTCTCTGAAAACATCTGCTCAATATGCAACGATAGTGAAAAAAGCGAGCAGTGTTAGGAACCATTAGGAATGGGATAGATAACAAGACAGAAAATACGATAATGCCACTATATAAATCCCTGGTACACCCCCACCTTGAATACTGCGTGCAGTTCTGGTCTGAATGTTATGGAGAAAGTGAATAGGGAAGTGTTATTTACTCCTTCACATAAAACAATGACTAGGGGTCACCTGATTAAATTAATAGGTGGCAGGTTTAAAATGAGCATAATCATAGAATATCAGGGTTGGAAGGGACCTCAGGAGGTCATCTAGTCCAACCCCCTGCTCAAAGCAGGACCAATCTCCAGACAGATTTTTACCCCAGTTCCCTAAATGGCCCCCTTAAGGATTGAACTCACAACCCTGGGTTTAGCAGGCCAATGCTCAAACCACTGAGCTATCCCTGTCATCCAGGGTATTGTCATCTCTCTTTTCAATTACCGCAATATTCTTTTCTCTGGCCTGGACAAATGCAGTTTTGCCCACACATCTCCATTCGGAAGTCTGCTGTAAAGATCATTCTCCTAGCCCATTCCTTTGACCACATCACTTCTCTCTTTGCATCCCTCCGCTGGCTCCCCATTCTCCATCACATCAAACAAAAGCTGCTTGTCTTCATTTTCAAGGCCCTTCTTCACCCTACCTATCATCTCTCTTTCAGTTTTGAGAGGTCAACTCCTGCCTCTGATCAGCCCATGATGCCAACCTGCCTCGCCCACTTGTTAGATTGTCAAATAATCACCTTTGTGCTTCTCCCCTGCTGCCCCAGATTGCTTGGGAGGAGTTCCCTGTAAACGTCTGCAAAGCTACCTTATTAACTTCTTCAAATACCTCCTTAGAATTCTCTTTGCCGTGGACTAGGGCACCCAAGCAATGACATCTTCGGAGAAGAAGGAATGGTTACTTAGCAGTAACTTGGTTCTTTGAGGTGGTGGTGTCCATCCTGGAGTACATAACCTGCCTCTGTCCTTGCTTTTGGAGTCCTCAGCTAACTCTGGTTTAGTTGTGAAAGAATTGAGGGAATGTGGCAGTTGCCTCACCTGTTATGCCCTCACATGGGCTCATGAGGAGGTATTGGGTGCATGCGCACCCCCGACAGGCACTGCTGTCTAACATCTCCATCTGAAAATGGGACTAAAAATACTACTCATCTCACCGGGGTTGTGAAATTAAATGTAATTAATATTTGTGAGGCACTCAGATACGATAGTAATGAAGAAATTAGTAATTGTCTCCAGAGCAGCTTTTGAATAGCATGTAGTAAATAGGGAATGGGCCCACACATTGAACAACAAGGAGAAAATGAATCTTGAATAGCTGCTCATTAAATTAGCACAATCCGTTCTGTGCAGGGAATGAGGCAGGTGTCCTATGAAAAAAATAGTATGTGATCATATAATTAAGACTATAACATAACGCATATGCACTGGGGGGGCTACATTAAGGTTGCACAGGCAGCCTTTATTAAGCATTACCAAACTTTTGAGTGCTTGACTTTGCAACCTTAATAATGTTCTTTGTAATCTAGTTTTTGTGAGGGTAATTTATTTTAAATTATAGAATGAGAATTATATTGTGCTAACTAATTCAATTTAATTGACGTAAACATTTATTTATTATATTGAACAAGAAATATTTGGATTATTTCCAAAATTGAAGCATGGAGTGGAAACATAACCTAATGCTACCAGCCATTTTCACAATGAAATTTGAATGGAGCATCATTGCCGTAATGGCAGGTCTGAACACAGTGATAGCACTTGACTTAATAAAATGATGAGTTTCAGAGTAGCAGCCGTGTTAGTCTGTATCCGCAAAAAGAAGAACAGGAGTACTTGTGGCACCTTAGAGACTAACAAATTTATTAGAGCATAAGCTTTCGTGGACTACAGCCCACTTCTTCGGATGCATATGCATTTTTAATAAAATGATGGTTGCTGATGGGTGACTACACAGTGACGCAGAAGGATAGTAGTGTAGAGTGTGAGACATAGAAGTGAGATATTTATCGTATATGTGCAAAAGATTTGCCAAAAAAATACTAATTTGAAAAAGAAGCTATTAGATCAACTTAGATGATTATAATAGCAACCACTATTAATAAATAGGATTTTGTATATATTTTGGGTTTACATCAGCTTTTTGGGTGCTTATTTAAATAAAATGAGGGATGTTCTTTAATCTTCTGGGCTCAGTGGCTAGACACTCCGTGGTACTGAGTAGCTGGTGTATGTTGTCTTGCAATTTTATTTTATAGTGAAGATGTGGGAGATGTTACAGAGATGTTTGAATATTCAGTGTAATCAGAAACCTGATCTCATAAGAAATAAAACATGAAGAAATTGAGGTCTTTGTAAAAAATAAACGGAGAGCCAAAAAAAACTAACTTTCACTCTCCAAATTCAAATGAAACTTGATCCAGACTGTGAGAGCGCCATAAAAATGGAGGGAGCCTGTGCTAGGAATACAGACAGATTGGATTACTGCTGTTTGTTTAAATTCCTTCCCTTCAGAACTTTAATAACAGCTGAAACAAACCCTTTTCTCTTCACTTTGTTTTTGGGGTGCGAGGTAGATTTGAAAGTGTGTGTGTGTCTTTACGTGGTGCTTTGCCATAAAAAAAAAACAAGTGGTAAACTTGTGGAATTCTAGACTTCCCTGGTACTTGTTGCTGAGAGATTTGTCCCTGCCTATCTCTACATTGATTTTTATCTTTCTTTTTTTCCCCCCATAGACTCATAGAAATTAGACACATCAAATTTTTTCCAATCTGCCAGGGTAGGAACATTCTCCGTTGTGTATTTCTCATTGTTTCCACAAGCCAATTTTAACTGTCCAAGGTAATGGAGCTTCCATTGTTCCCCTTGAGAAACTTTTCTGTGAGTTAATGCATCCCTTTCTTTGCATTATACATAAAGGATATATATACTTGTTCTGACGTCCAGAAGGAGATGGGAGGCAGACCAGTTGAGAGTCTCTGGGTAAAGATAAGAGTTAAAAATAGGGGTGATGCCATGGTGAGGGTCTACATAGACTACCAAATCAGGAAGAGGAGGTGGATGAGGCATTTCTAGAACAAATAACAGGACCTGGTAGTAATGGGGGACTTTAACTATCTAGACATCTGTTGGGAAAGTAATAGGCAAAACACAAAATCTCCAATAAGTTATTGGAATGTACTGGAGACAACTTTTTTTTCCAGAAAGTGGAGGATATAACCAGGGGCACAGACATTTTAGACGTGATTCTGACCAACAGCAAGGGATTGGTAGTGAATCTGAAGGTGAAAAGCAGTTTGGCTGAGAGTGAAATTTCAGGATTCCAAGGAAGGAAGGAGCAAGTGCAGCAGAATAAGGATAATGGACTTAAAAAAATCAGACGTTAACAAACTCAGAGAATTGGTAGGCAAGATCCCATGGGAAGAAAATCTAAGAGAAAAAGGAGTTTAGGAGAGCTGGCAGCTCCTCAAGGAAACAATATTAAAGGCAAAGGAAAGATAGGAAGAATAGTAAGAGGTCAATATAGCTCCACCAGGAGCTCTTTAATGACCTGAAAATCCTACAAAAAGTGGAAACATGGTCATATTGATGAGGAACACAAAAGAACAAGCACAAGAATGTAGGGACAAAGTCAGAAAAGCGAAGGCAGAAAATGAGTTACATCTGGCAAGGGACATAAAAGGCAACAAGAAGAAGTTCTTTAAATACATTAGAAGAAAGATGAAGGAAAGTATAGGTCCTCTACTTTGCAAGGAAGGAGAGCTAATAACTGATGACATCAAGAAAGCTGAGGTGCTTAATGCCTATTTTCCCTCAGTCTTCACTTAAAATATTAATGATGACCAGATACTCAACACAATTAATATTGACAATCAGGAGGAGGAACGCAAGATGAAATAGGGAAAGAACAGGTTAAAGAATATTTAGATAATTTAGATGTATTTAAGTCAGCAATCTCAGAGCCATTAGCATTTTTTTAGCGCTTCTGGAGGACAAAGGAGGTCTTAGACTAGAGAACAGCAAACATGGTACCTATCTTTAAAAAGGTGAACAAGCAGGACCTGGAGAATTATAGACCAGTCAGCCTAGCTTCAGTACCTGGACAATTCTGGAGCAAATTATTAAACAATCCGTTTGCAAGCACCTGGAAGATAATACGGTTATAAGGAATAGTTAGCATGGATTTGTCAAAAACAAATCATGTCAAACCTAATGTCCTTCTTTGATAGGATTACTGATGTAGTGGATGGGGGGGAAGCAGTAGATGCGATATACCTTGATTTTAGTAAGGCTTTTGGTACTGTTCCACATGATTTCTCATAATCAAACTAAGGAAATGTGGTCTAGATGAATTTATTATAAGGTGGGTGCACAACTGACTAAAAGACCATACTCCGAGAGTAGTTATCAATGGTTCACGGGCAAACTGTGAGGGTATATTTAGTGGGGTTCTGCAGGGATCAGTCCTGGGTCTGGCACTATTCAATATTTTCATTAATGACTTGGATAATGGAGTAGATAGTATGCTTACGAAATTTGCAGATCACACCAGGTTGGGAGGGGTTGCAAGCACTTTGGAGAACAGGTTTAAAAGCCTCACATGCACTCATAGATTCTAGGACTGGAAGGGACCTCGAGAGGTCATAGAGTCCAGTCCCCTGCCCTCATGGCAGGACCAAATACTGTCTAGACCATCCAGGATAGACATTTATCTAACCTACTCTTAAATATCTCCAGAGATGGAGATTCCACAACCTCCCTAGGCAGTTTATTCCAGTGTTTACCCACCCTGACAATTAGGAACTTTTTCCTAATGTCCAACCTAAACCTCCCTTGCTGCAGTTTAAGCCTATTGCTTCTTGTTCTATCCTTAGAGGCTAAGGTGAACAAGTTTTCTCCCTCCTCCTTATGACACCCTTTTAGATACCTGAAAACATGTCCCCTCTCAGTCTTCTCTTTTTCAAACTAAACAAACCCAATTCTTTCAGCCTTCCTTCATAGGTCATGTTCTCAAGACCCTTTAATCATTCTTGTTGCTCTTCTCTGGACCCTCTCCAATTTCTCCACATATTTCTTGAAATGCGGTGCCCAGAACTGGACACAATACTCCAGTTGAGGCCAGAGCAGAGTAGAGCCCAGATGAGCAAAAGCTTGATTCACCAGATGTAAGGAGAACATTGGCCTTCTAGTTGGACCTCATCAGACTCTCTTGATCCTCAGCGCAGTTATTTGTCAGGATTGCAGACAGGGCGAAGGGCAAAGTGATTTCCACTCAGAAGATTTCCTCTTGCATTCGGTTGTGCTGCCAGTTAGCTAATATCACACCACCCTCCAAGAGCATTGGCTCATTTGTCTAGAGTGCAAGGGGCTTCAGCAGTTTTGCTGGGACAAGTTCTATTAAAGACATTTGTAAGGCAGCAGCCCGACTGTAATTTCACACTTCTACTGCTCGTTTTACCATTTCCCATCAGTTCAGGAATGATGCCAGTTTTGGATGGATTGTTTTTCAGCTGCTGTTTAGGTAGACTCTGAGCCTACCTCCACGTTAAGCTGCTTGTGATTCACCTGCAGTGGAATAGATTTATAATCACTTGAAGAAGAAAAATGAGTTACCTACCTTTCTGTAACTCTTATTCTTTGTGATGTGTAGCATATGTCTATTCCACGACCCACCCTCCTTCCCCTCACTACTAGAGTCTACCCGGTAAGAAGGGACTGAGGGAGATCGGGAGTGGCTCCACCTTCTTATACTGGCATGCAGTGGCACATGGCAACATAGGGCATTCGAGCCACCCTGATAGGTACCACTGTGGGAAAAAGTTCTCTGACGACTGTACACATGTACAATGGAACAGACACGTGCAGCACATCTCAAAGAACAACAGTTACAGAAAGGAGGTAACCATTTTATGTGATGATAATTAGGAACTGTTTTAAGAACATTTTATTAGATGCCCCAAAAACACGATTGCACATTCAAGAGAGAAGACTACACTGGTTAAAAAACTAGGTTGGCTTAGACAGGGTAAGTGAAAACAGCAATAAAAAACATATAACAAAGGGGAGGTTGACAACAATGAATATAAATTAGAAGCTAGGAATTGTAGAAAATTTAAAGGGGAAACAAAAGAACTCAAGAAAAAATCTGTGGCTAGCAGAGTTAAGGACAATAAGAAGTAGTTTAAGTACATCACCAAGAAAAGGAATTCTAACAGTGGTATTGGAACACTACTAGATGGAAGTGCATCAGTTGTCAATAATAATGCAGAAAGGTAAAAGTGTTTAATAAATATTTCTATTCTGTATTTGGGAAAAAGCCAAATGATGTAGTCAGGTCATCTGATGATCAGTAAGTACTTTCTATTCCAGTAGTAACTCAGAAGGATGTTAAACAGGAGCTACTGAAGACAGACATTTTTAAATCAGTCCATCTGGATAACTCTGTATCCAAGATTTTTGGGGCAAAAACAGCTGGGGAGGTTTCTGGATCATAAATATTGATTTTTAATATGGCCTGGCCACTTAAAACTTAGATTGAGATAGCTACAGTGTTCAGAGGTGTGAAAAATCTGTACCCTGGAGTACTGTGGCTATGCTGACCTAACCCCTTGGTGTAGAGAAAGCTAGGAAGAAATAATAGAGTCCCCCATCCTGTAACATGGCCTACATCCTTGGAAACAGTGACTTGGGCCATGGTCAATCATCCGCTGAGCATGAGCTCCCAGTGCAACACTGGAGCTAAAAGGCTAATGTGATCCTGGGCTGTTCCAACAGGAATATCGAGTATGAGTAGGGAGGTTATATTACCTCTGTATTTGGCACTGGTGCAACTGATATTGGAATACTGTGTCCAGTTCTCTTCTCAAAAATTTAAAAAATTAATTGAATAATTAGATCGGGTTCATGGAAGAGCCATGAAAATGATCAATGGACCGGAAAACGTACCTTATCTGAGACTCAAGTGCTCAATCTGATTAGTTTATCAAATCGAAGGTAACAAATGAAAGGAAGGGCTGAATAATAATAATAAGATCATGCAATTATCTTAACTTAGGCATGAGCACTGCTTCATGGGTCAGTAATAACTTTTTGGGTCCTTTACACATTTTCTTGGTTTCATTTTTATGGGTATCATAGTAGAGGTTACCCTTAAGTGATTTAAATGATCAGACTCTAGTGTTTTGTTTATCAAAGATCTGAACATGATATGTTGTGTAACTTTAAGTAAGACTTTGCACCTTTCTGTGCCTCAATTTCCCCATCTGTAACATGAGAATGAGAATATCTTCTTCCCAGGGTTATTGAGGCATATTTCACTGTGTGTAAAATACTTGAAATCCTGCAATGAAAACTCTTCTATAAGGCATCTAGTCATAGACTAAGGAGATGATAATTCCTCTTTATATTTCTCTTGTGGCCACACCTGGAATATTGTGTACTATTAGGGTACCTCATTACCAGAAATACCTTGGGGTATGTCTACACTACGAAATTAGTTCGAATTTATAGAAGCCGGTTTTATTGAAATCGGTTGTATACAGCCGATTGTGTATGTCCACACAATAAAATGCTCTAGGTGCTCTAGTCGGCAGACCGCGTCCACAGTACGAGACTAGCGTCGACTTCCGGAGCATTGCACTATGGGTAGCTATCCCACAGCTATCCCACAGTTCCCGCAGTCTCCGCCGCCCCTTGGAATTCTGGGTTGAGATCCCAATGCCCGGATGATGCAAAACAGTGTCGCGGGCGGTTCTGGGTACATGTCGTCAGGCCCCTCCCTCCCCCGTCACAGCAACGGCAGACAATAGATTCGCGCCTTTTTACCTGGGTTACCTGGGTTACCTGTGCAGACAACATGGAGCCCGCTCAGCACAGCTGAGCTCACCGTCACCATATGTCCTCTTGGTGCCGGCAGACGTGGGACTGCATTGCTACACAGCAGCAGCTGCTAACTGCCTTTTGGCGGTAGACGGTGCAGTAGACTGGTAGCCTTCATCGGCGATCTGGGTGCTGGCAGCCGTGGGGCTTGCCTTTTGGCAGTAAATGGTGTATTATGACTGTTAGCCGGCCTATTACAAGTCGGGTCATCGCACATTAGCAGAGTCTTCCCTGAGCAGCAGCTCGTGCAATAGGCCTGAAGACCATCGTCATACACCGCCCCGTATTTGCTGCCAAGCACCCAGAAAGATGCCGAGGGCTATCAGTCACGCTGCACCGTCGTCTTAAGATGTAAAAAATAGATTTTCTCTGTATTCATTTGCTTCCCCCTCCCTCCGTCAAATCAACGGCCTGCTAAACCCAGGGTTTCCAGTTTAATCTTTGGGGGGACCATTCTGTGTGACAGTTGTTTGTGTTTCTCCCTGTTCCTGTACCTGTACGCCATGTCGTCACTCGGCCCTCCCTCCCTCCCTCCCGCCCTCCTTCTCCTGGTCCATCAGATACTACTTTCACGCCTTTTTTCTGACCAGGCGCCATAGCTAGCACTGGGATCATGGAGCCCGCTCAGATCACCGCGGCAATTATGAGCACTATGAACACCACGCGCATTGTCCTGGAGTATATGCAGAGCCAGAACATGCCAAGGCGAAACCCGGACCAGGCGAGGAGGCGATTGCAGCACGGCGACGAGAGTGATGAGGAAATTGACATGGCCATAGACCTCTCACAAGGCACAGGCCCCAGCAATGTGGAAATCATGGTGTCACTGGGGCAGGTTGATACCGTGGAACGCCGATTCTGGGCCCGGGAAACAAGCACAGACTGGTGGGATCGCATCGTGCTGCAGGTATGGGACGATTCCCAGTGGCTGCGAAACTTTCGCATGCGTAAGGCCACTTTCATGGAACTTTGTGATTTGCTTTCCCCTGCCCTGAAGCGCCAGAATACCAAGATGAGAGCAGCCCTCACAGTTGAGAAGCGAGTGGCGATAGCCCTGTGGAAGCTTGCAACGCCAGACAGCTACCGGTCAGTCGGGAATCAATTTGGAGTGGGCAAATCTACGGTGGGGGCTGCTGTGATCCAATTTGCCAGGGCAATGAAAGACCTGGTGAAAGCAAGGGTAGTGACTCTGGGCAACGTGCAGTCAATAGTGGATGGTTTTGCTGAAATGGGATTTCCAAACTGTGGCGGGGCCATAGACGGAACCCATATCCCTATCTTGTCACCGGAGCACCAAGCCACCGACTACGTAAACCGCAAGGGGTACTTTTCAATGCTGCTGCAAGCCCTGGTGGATCACAAGGGACGTTTCACCAACATCAACGTGGGATGGCCGGGAAAGGTACATGATGCTCGCGTCTTCAGGAACTCTGCTCTGTTTCGAAAGCTGGAGGAAGGGACTTTCTTCCCGGACCAGAAAGTGACCGTTGGGGATGTTGAAATGCCTATCGTGATCCTTGGGGACCCAGCCTACCCCTTAATGCCATGGCTCATGAAGCCGTACACAGGCAGCCTGGACAGGAGTCAGGACCTGTTCAACTACAGGCTGAGCAAGTGCCGAATGGTGGTGGAATGTGCATTTGGACGTTTAAAAGCGCGCTGGCGCAGCTTACTGACTCGCTCAGACCTCAGCGAAAAGAATATCCCTATTGTTATTGCTGCTTGCTGTGCGCTCCACAATATCTGTGAGAGTAAGGGGGAGACCTTTATGGCGGGGTGGGAGGTTGAGGCAACTCGCCTGGCCGCTGATTACGCGCAGCCAGACACCAGGGCGGTTAGAGGAGCACAGCAGGGCGCGGTGCGCATCAGAGAAGCTTTGAAAACGAGTTTTGTGACTGGCCAGGCTACTGTGTGAAACTTCTGTTTGTTTCTCCTTGATGAACCCTGCAACCCCCCCCCCCCCCGACCCGGTTCACTCTACTTCCCTGTAAACCAACCACCGCACCCCACCCTCCCCTCCCCCTTGTGTCATTGTTTTTTCACATTCATGCATTCTTTATTAGTTCCTTACAGAGGTAGGGGGATAATTGCCAAGGTAGCCTGGGATGGGTGGGGGAGGAGGGATGGAAAAGGACACACTGCATTTTAAAACTTTAACTCTTTTTGAAGGCCAGCCTTCTGATGCTTTGGCGATCATCTGGGGTGGAGTGACTGGGTGGACGGAGGCCCCCCCACCGTGTTCTTGGGCGTCTGGGTGAGGAGGCTATGGAACTTGGGGAGGAGGGCTGTTGGTTACACAGGGGCTGTAGCGGCGGTCTCTGCTCCTGCTGCCTTTCCTGCAACTCAACCATACGCTCGAGCATATCACTTTGATGCTCCAGCAGACGGAGCATTGCCTCTTGCCGTCTGTCTGCAAGCTGACGCCACCTATCGTCTTCAGCCCGCCACTTGCTCTGTTCTTCCCGCGATTCAGCCCGCCACCTCTCCTCTCGTTCATATTGGGCTTTTCTCATCTCCGTCATTGACTGCCTCCACGCATTCTGCTGTGCTCTATCAGCCTGGGCGGACATCTGCAGCTCCGTGAACATCTCGTCCCTCGTCTTACGTTTTCTCTTTCTAATGTTCACGAGCCTCTGCGAAGGAGAAACATTTGCAGCTGGTGGAGGAGAAGGGAGAGGTGGTTAAAAAAGACACATTTTAGGGAACAATGGGTACACTCTTTCATTACAAGGTCGCATATTTCGGCTTGCAGGCAGCCATCGTAGGCCACAGTGTTTTGGCTTTTTTAACCTTCTTAACATGCGGGAAAGGTTGCAAACAGCAGCGCATTTCCCATATCAAGGATGAATTGAGTTGTCCATTTAAAATGGGGTTTCAATGTAAAAGGAGGGGGCTGCGGTTTCCCGGTTAACATGCGGCACAAACACAAGTAAACCACCCCCCCACACACACACACACGATTCTCTGGGATGATCACTTCACCCCTCCCCCCCACCGCGTGGTTAACAGCGGGGAACATTTCTGGTCAGAAGAGCAGGAACGGGCGCCTCTGAATGTCCCCCTTAATAAAATCACCCCATTTCAACCAGGAGAGCTTTCTGGAGATGTCCCTGGAGGATTTCCGCTCCATCCCCATACACGTTAACAGACTTGCTTTTTTTTTTGTAATGTTTGCAAATATTTACAAAGTTACACTCACCAGAGGTCTCCTGTGTGCCCTGAGGGTCTTGAGTGAGTTCGGGGGTTACTGGTTCCAGGTCCAGGGTCACAAACATATCCTGGCTGTTGGGGAAACCGGTTTCTCCGCTTCCTTGCTGCTGTGAGCTACCTACAGTACCTCCATCGTCATCTTCCTCGTTCCCCGAACCGTCTTCCCTGTGTGTTTCTCCAGTGAGAGAGTCATAGCACACGGTTGGGGTAGTGGTGGCTGCACCCCCTAGGATCGCATGCAGCTCCGCGTAGTAGCGGCAAGTTTGCGGCTCTGCCCCGGACCTTCCGTTTGCTTCTCTGGCTTTGTGGTAGGCTTGCCTTAGCTCCTTAATTTTCACGCGGCACTGCTGTGTGTCCCTGTTATGGCCTCGGTCCTTCATGGCCTTGGAGATCTTTTCTAATACTTTTCCATTTCTTTTACTGCTACGGAGTTCAGCTATCACTGCTTCATCTCCCCATATGGCGAGCAGATCTCGTACCTCCCGTTCGGTCCATGCTGGAGCTCTTTTGCGATCCTGGGAGGACTCCATGATGGTTACCTGTGCTGATGAGCTCTGCGTGGTCACCTGTGCTCTCCACGCTGGGCAAACAGGAAATGAAATTCAAACCTTCGCGGGTCTTTTCCTGTCTACCTGGTCAGTGCATCTGAGTTGAGAGCGCTGTCCAGAGCGGTCACAATGAAGCACTGTGGGATAGCTCCCGGAGGCCAATAACATCGAATTCCGTCCACACTACCCCAATTCCGACCCGCAAAGGCCGGTTTTATCGCTAATCCCCTCGTCGGAGGTGGTGTAAAGAAACCGGTTTAAAGGGCCCTTTAATTTGAAAGAAAGGGCCTCGTTGTGTGGACGTGTCCAGGCTTAATTCGGTTTAACGCTGCTAAAGTCGACCTAAACCCGTAGTGTAGACCAGGCCTTGGAAAATTGAAGGGAGTGCAATGTGGCAAGTTACCTCCTTCGCCTCGTCGGCCTCAGAGTTTCTCCCTCGGAAGGTGGGGGCCTGGAGTAAATCAATCCTACTCTGTTGGGTTTCTGTTCTTCACTCTGGTTGATTGTTCAATATATTTACAAGGTGGTCTCAGGGTAGGCCCGAGTTGTTCTCCGATGCAAAGCAACAAAACCCAAACTCATCACAAAAGGAATACCTTTCCCTGCCGCCTTCCAGGATGTTGTCTTATTACGCTGGCTTCTGGTAGCCAGCACTTTACCAAAGAACAGTCAGCTTCCTATAAGGAGAACAGACAGCCTTCCATCCAGGAGAGACCTTCTCTCCCTACTGCAGCTTGCTTCTCCGCCCTTCTCTTCCTCTCACCAGAAGAGGGGTTTTTAAAGAAATCTTTAAAAATCACTGGCAGCCCTTAATTGGCCTCAGGTGTGTCTAATTAACATGAGGTAATCTCTTTTCAGTTTATAGGGGAAAAGGCCTTCACCATTTTGGGACGGACATATCTGGCTTCCACCACTCTTATATCTGTCAGGTCTGACTTTGTCACAGCAGAGAGGAGACACACAAATCACCAGAAGACTATAGGGTTTGATTTAGGAGGAAAAAATAAATGGTAAAAATACATTTTATATATAATGTAGCTGGGCTAAGTGATGATTAAGTGGTGAAGGTTGTAAAAACCATGAATGTAGGTGAAATATGTACGGTGGTAGAATGGTGGGAGGAGTGATGGGATGAAGCCGAAAGCAAAACTTAAGTAAAACATCAGGGAAAATCTTTCTGACAGTGAGATTCATGAGGCCCTGGAACAGTTTTCCTAGGGAAGTGGTTGAAACCCATCACTAGGACATTTAAAACTTACCTTGACAAAATCCTGCTTCTGTTTTGATCCTTGGAAAGCACATGTAGTTTTCTGGAACTGTCCTCCTTGCATTGAATCTGCTGCGAAATTATCATAAGAATTCATCTTACTCTGTATCTCAGCATTGCTCTCTTCCTGCCCTAAGTAGATGAGGTTGTGAAAGCTCAGTGCATTTCATCGTTTTCATTTAGACCAGCAAATGTTATCTAAAACAACTTGTTCTTCTGCGAATAGTTTCCCTCTAGGTGCTCCACTTCAGGTGCGCTTGCGCCCTGTCCCTTTGATGGAAAATATTTGGTAGCTGTGCCCATTCGGCCTGCATGTTCGCTCCATACATCTTCATGCCCCATGCTGAGACTATGTGAGACTGCAGTGGCGAACCCCTCTCAGTTCCTTGTCAACCACCTTCAGCTTGAGATGGAGTCTGTAACCTGAGCCTGTTCTCTATTTAGCATTTAGGTAGACAGTTTATAGTTACTTACCTTTTGTGTTTCCTTTGTTCCCCCCTCCCCCCACCCAAAAAAAATCCCTTTAATTCTTAGATATAGTTAGATAGTAGTTTAGAGCTTCCCCTTCTTGTGGTTGTCCCTTTTGTTGTTTTTCTTTGGGAATGCCGGATTCCCCAGTGTTTAAGAGATGAGTCTCCTGCCGTGAGACTATTCCCATCAGTAATGGGCATTCTCAGTGCTTCTGTTGTTTGGGTGATACCCATATTCCTAATAAGTGCAAGTTCTTCTTCAAGTGATGGTCCCAGTTGTATTCAACTGAGGGTTTTATGCATGTGCAGCATGCGTCCGGAGCCAGAAAAATGTAAAAGTAGTATCTGTTGGTCCGTGCATGTACTCTGACTCGCCTCATGGTTTTGTCCGAGGTGATAAAGGGTGGGGCAGACTGACCACGTCTTCAGTTCCTTCTCACCGCTGCATTGTCTGGGTCAGAACGAACAATGTCGGCTTCTGTGTGATGCACTTCAATAAACACACTTTTATATTGTTAGTTTTTTACAACATTTCACTGTTTTTAATAGTTTTAGAGCAGGATAGGTAGTTTGGAGGCTTTTTTTTTTTTGTTTCTTCATAGCCTTCAGTGGAGTACAGATAGGGACCACACATCTCACAGAAACTTCAGTTACAGGTAAGTAACTTCCTCATCCGCACATCTTTCAAGGGTAGCTCCCGAAAAAATAGGGAGATCAAGTTTAAACTTCTAATGATGGACCCTCACATCCAGTTGCATATTGAGGGGCAGAGGACCCCCCTGTACATAGACCTCCCAGTACCACTAGTGCCCCGTCCACATTAAGTTTTCAGTTACTGGAAACTGCTAGAGAGATAGACAGTACTGCGGTACTGAGTACTTCTACAATACCAAAGTCTTCATCTGTATCTTCCTCTAAACAAAAGGAGGCAGGGAGTAAATTTCCAAGATGATCTCAGTCACCGACATGGGAGAGGGCTACTGAGACCTCAGGTCTCAGGAGGAATTCCATGCAGGCTCCAAGTGATGCCAGGACTGCAAAGACAAAGAAGAAAACTCAATCTAAGAAGACTCGGTCCTGAGTTTGGGTACCCGGACCCTGACTGGAAGAGATATGGGTGAAAAGAGTTATAAACCCATCCCAGAACAATGCTTGGTACCGATATCAAGGAAGTCAACTGTACCAAAGACTGCTAGGCCTCCTCATAAGGTATTGAGGGAGTCTGAGGCCAAGCACTTGGGGCTGGCTACATCAGTACCAGTGCCACTCTCCACAGTCTCTCTCCTGGGCTAGTCTTTGTTACTGTCAGTACCGCAAGCATCAGGTACCCTAAGGACTTGATAATCTCTGTGTGTCAGATAACTGGGATGAGGGCGGGCAGCAGGCCTAGTGGCTGGAGTCAGAGCTGTAGTCAGTCGCCAGAGCGGGGGCTCAAGGCGGGGACGGGACAGAGACCAGGCTGGGTGCAAGGCAGGAGCAGCAAGACCTAGATAGGGCATGAGCATTGACAAGCCAGCGAGCGGCTGTTGCTGTTGGCTTAGGAGCCAGCCTGTTGGGTTGTGTGGCGAATCAGGCCCAGGCTGCGGGCCAGCTCTACCGATGAGGCTGCCTGGAGACTAGCTCTGCTGCAGGCCCTGATTCCTGACACTTTGGAGCCAGAGTCTCCCCTATTAAGGAGTGCTGGGGGTTTGTCGGCATCAAGATCCTCTCGGTCCCAACCGCCACATGCTCACCCTCATTTGCTTTTCAAGCTGAACAGCTTCTCCCTCTTCCCTCTCCCTCCTCCACTCCCCCCTATCCCGGAGTACGTGGAAGAGGACTTCCGATTCTCAGCTCTCAGTGCCTGTCTATTTTAGAACACATTGGTCTCCCTCCTACACTGATGTTTTACAAGAGGATAGACCTCAAATGACACTCTCCTGTGAAAAACAGATGGATGTCTCCACCTTTTCCTTTTGGCTTCCCTCAGTGGCCTTGCTGGGATCCACGGGCATTTGCTATGAGGTCTTCACACCACCAGAGAGAACAGAGAAGGGTCCATTCTCCTCAACCCCCTTTAACTACCACCCGCGCCAGAGGAACAGACCTTTGAGGAGCAAGAAGCAAGGGCAGAGAAGGAGGTGACATCTCTTACAAATATTTCCTCCTCTTCACCTGGTAATGCTGTCATGCCTCCACCACCTTATCTGGCAGATGAATTCAGACAGATTCAGGTCCTGATGAAGCAAATTGCTGATATGCTTCAGATTCCCTTAGAAGAGGTTCAGAAGTCCCACCATAAGCTCCTTGGGTATCTTACACACCTCGTCATCTCTGAGAATTGCCATTCCAGTGAACGAAGCTCTTATGCAGCCCGCTATGACCGTTGGGCAAATCCCAGCTACGACATCACCTACCTGCAAAAGAATGAATAAAAAGTATTACATTCCTGCCAGGGAATTGGAGTTTCTATTCTCTTACCCAGCTCTGAACTCCCTAGTAGTAGAGGCCGTTAATGAAAGAGGCAGGCAACATATCTCGGAGTCCACCCTATACACCAAGGACCATAAGAGGCTCGATCCTTTTGGCCTCAAATCGTACACGACAGCCACACTTCAGGTCAGAATGGTGAATCATCAGGCACTCCTGGCCAAATATGACTACATAAATTATAACAAATTTAATTCCTTTATTGAGCATCTGCCAGAGGAATACTGTGATCAGTTCTAAGCCACTAGTCAAGAGGGTCAGCTTGTAGCACAGACATCACACCAGGCCTCTTTAGATACGGCAGATATTGCAGCACAGTCTGTATCTGCTGCAGTGCTCATGAGAAGAGCATCTTGGCTGCAGATGTCAGGCTTTCTGAGAGAGGTTCAGAGTACCATGGAAGACCTCCCCTTTGATGATTGCAAGCTCTTTGCATACTCAACGGATGCCCCTTTACTCTTTAAAGGACTTGAGACCAATCTTTAAAGGACTTGAGACTGAGATCTCTCAGAATCTATACTCCTGTAATTAAGAGATTTAGTAGATTTCACACAGCACAAAGATCACTTCCATATTCAACCTACCGTAGACCCTCTGAACCCCTGGCCAAGAGACCACGGTATTTAAACAAAACAAAACAAAAACCCTCCCATCAACTACAACTACATCCTCCCAGACATCCATCTCCTCCAAGTCATGGTTAAGATGGCTGGTCAAGAGTCTCAACCATCCAGTTGGATGCCACCTCTACCATTTTCAGGATGGGCTGCAACATACAACATCAGACAAATGAGATTTGGAATCCATACCTTCTGGTTACACTATCCATTTCAAGGCTCTCACTCCTACCCATCCCTGTCCCTCCTCAGGAACCTTTCTCACCATCAATTATTAGAACAAGAAGTGACCTCACTGTTAAATTTAGGAGCAATACAACCAGTTCCTGTACAACACAGAGGAAGGAGATTCTACTAAAAATACTTATACCCAAAAAATGGAGTGTGGAGACCAATTTTAGGCGTCACGTCAGGTGCTGCCTCCCGATAGTCAGGCCTTGTGGTTGCAGTGGAGGTTGAAGCTAGGCATAGGGTTGGGACTGGGCTCAGGGTAGTACTGGAACCAGGTTCTGGGGACAAGCAGGGGTCAGAACTGAGATCAGAGGCCCTAGACAGGCCCAAATCAATACTGTAGTCAGAGAGCACATGCAGGCCAAAGAGCGAAGGTGGGTGGTCGGAATCTGAGCGTCCAAGGGGGTCAGGAGGAGGAGGTAAGGCTGGAGGGAGTTGATAAAAGGGCTGGAGTGAGGTCAGAGTAGGGTAAGGACAAGGCTGGAGGAGACTGGAACAGGGCTTGGGCAAGGTTGTGGCAGGAACCGGATCAAGAGCAGGCTGGGAGTCGAGAGAGTTTCCTGTGAGGCACCTGGCCAGGTAGTGCTTTTGCACAG